>NC_139811.1:3336106-3876106 GCF_963457635.1 Microchirus variegatus
TTTCAAAAATGCTACCCCTATTCTAGCTAATATTAAGCTAAATTCAAATCGGTGAAGTATTCCTTCAATCTCTGACGTTATTTTATTTTATTTTTTTTAGGATCGATATCTGATTTAGTGAATTTTACAACAATTCCGATCACGACCAAATAAACGAACTAAAATAATACATTTTTAGTCCTGAAAAAATAACTCTTGATTGTATTCACACTGATCGCAAAGGAAGTGACGGAGTGGCTGACTGTTGTGGGCGGAGCCTGTCTAACCATACCAAACTGAAGTGTTCCACTTCAGAACACACTAGATTAAAGCTAAATATGTGCGGAAGCATCGCGTCGTTTCCCGCTTTATTATTAATAATCGCGTTGATTAAAGGGGGCCCCAACATGTAATTCTGCTTAGGGCCCCGTGAAGGCTTGGAGCGGCCCTGATGGAACAAAACAAGCCAAAGGAAACACGGACGTTTTCAAAGTCAGTTTCAGGTATTTCAGGGGCCTTTTGCTCGCTTCATACAAATCCCGCCTTCAAAGCCGGGGTGACCCCGCCCCCCCCCCCCTCCACTGCGCCCCCGTGTGGCACGCCGCACCAACAAGTGTGTGACAGTGAATGTTTAATGACGCCGAAACAGGTCAAAGGTCAGCGTTTCCGGGCGAAGGAGACGACAAGGTGACGAGAGCGGCTCTCAGCGACTGATGATGGATGTGTAACACCTCAGTACAGGTCCATTCTGATGTGTGTGTGTGTGTGTGTGCGTCTCCATGACAACCGTGGAGGGGTTGTGTAACGCGAGGCGAAACCACTGTCGAACAAAAAGACACCTCTGTGGGCTGACGTCATGCAGCCACGACTGCAGATTTCTTCACCTTGATTCTTTTATTATTATTATAATAATAATTATTATTATTATGATTGTTGTTATTATTATTCTTCACGTCATTCATTCATTCAGAGAGGAAGATTGTGTGTAAGTGAACGTGTGAATGGTTCCACCACCACCGCCACCCCCACCACCACCAGCGCCAGTCTCTTCCATTTCCACAGCCATTAATCAGTGCTTTTGCTTTTGTCGCCATGGAAACAAGACTTGCTGCATCTCTCGCAGGGTTCTGCTTTTTGCTTTGGTCGTTTTTTTGTGTGTGTGGTTATTTTGTTTACAAGATTGACGGCGGCTGCTGCTTCTGCTGCTGCTGCAGGTCAACGAGACACCAACAAAAACTCAGACACAAAAACAAAAAGCTCGTCTGTGTCTCTTCACCGTCGCCGCCGACAGCAGCAGCATCAGCATCAGCAGCATCATCATCATCATCATCACCACCGCCGCAGCTTCACCTCACACCTGTCAGCGCGAGGAACGACAATATTACACAACTGGGTCCAACAAATTTTGCGTGAAGAGAAAACAGAAACCCACACCAGTGAGACAGAAACTCCTGGACGGCTTCACGGCAGCAACAACGTCAACAGACGATGGAGATGAAGTTGACTGGAGGTGGTTTAGGTGTTAGAGGTCTCAGGTACTCACCGTGGTCTTGGTCTCCTTGACCTCCCTGATCTGCCTCTTGGCCGGCGACACGGCTCCGGGCGGCTGTGGGGCGAGACAGGAGGGATCATCAAAGCTCTCCTCAGTGTCAAAGCTGGCCTCCATCATCATCTCCCTCTCTTCTTCTTCTTCTTCTTCTTCTTCTTCCTCCTCCTGCTGCTGCTGCTTCTTCTCTATTCTGGGAAAGCCTCACTCTCTCTTTCTGTCTCTCTCCCTCTCTCCTGCCTTAGGTCTGACGAGCCACGCAGCGAGTGGAGAGGAGCAGTGTTGCATGGGAGGAGGGGGGGGAGAAAGGGGGTGTGTGTGTGTGTGTGTGTGTGTGTGTGTGTGTGGTGGGTAGGTAGCGTCAGGGGTGAGGAGGAGGAGGAGGAGGAGGAGGAGGAGGAGGAGGAGGAGGAGGAGGAGGAGGGGGAGCGTGACGAAGTCTAGCCTCAGGTTAAGCTGCTGCCACATGAGTTTTGAGGTTAAAGGCTGAGAAGATGGAGGCTGAGCCTGTGAGGATGCTCTCCATATGCAACACCAAACCCCCCTCACCCTCCTCCCCCCCCTTTATCGCTTTTTCACCCCTTCATCAAACACTGTGTGAAGCCAGAGGCGCAGGAGAACGATGAGTTTAAAGACAAGGAGGAGGAAGAGGAGGAAGGGGGGGGGGGGTTATTTACATGATCCTCTCCAGAGAGGCTGACAGTGAAGGAGGAAGAGGAAGAGGAGGAGGAGGAGGAGGAGGAGGAGGAGGAGGAGGAGGGGGTTGGTTTGATGGAAATGGCCGAATAACGATCGTAACACACTAATAATTACAATTGGGAGGGGAAGTAAAGGAGGAGGAGAGGGAAAAACACGAGGGAAAAAACGGGGCAGCCAATCAGACGCAGGCTCTCTGATTGTGTGTGTGTGTGTGTGTTCTTGTATTTGTAGCTTTGTGAGGAACAGAAACAGTATATAAACCATATGTGGTGAGGACACATTTGGGCTGGTCCTCACATCTTTAAAGGGATTTTTATGAGGATTAAGACCTGGGTTTTAGGTTAAAGGTAAAGGAAAAACATTATGTCTATGATCGTCCACACACAGACTGAAAAACCAGTGTGTGTGTGTGTGTGTGTGTGTGTGTGTGTGTGTGTGGTGCTGAACAATGTGACTGTGGTTCAGCACAATAATCAAACGTAAATAAATAAATAAATCAAACTGTGACGTGGAGGCAATGTTCCGGCTCTGATTCTTCAAATGTTTTTTTCATTTCAATAAGGAGGACACTAATGGTACGTTCCATAAAATAAAAACAGGCAAAGCTACCGTGGGCTAAGCGTTTGTTAGCAACACCAGACGACAAAAACGGGCTAGCAACGTGTGAGAATTTAGCAATATTATGCGTTTGACTAGTGTTTTCACGATTGGTATTCTACGTTAGCAGCTGTTCTAACCCAATGCTATGGTATTGATATCTTACGTTAGCAGCTACTTTAGCCATATACTGTGGTATTGATATCGTACGTTTGCAACTACTGTAGCCATATGCTATGGTATTGATATTTTACATTAGCAGCTATTCTAGCCCAGGGCTATGGTACTGGTATTTTACGTTAGCAATTACTCTAGCCCAATGCTATGGTATTGATAGCTTACGTTAGCAGCTACTTTAGCCATATGCTATGGTATTGATATCACACTTTGCAACTACTGTAGCCATAATGCCATGGTATTGATATCATATGTTTGAAGCTACTGTAGCCATATGCTATGGTATTGATATTTTACGTTAGCAGCTATTCTAGCCATATGCTATGGTATTGATATCTTACGTTAGCAGCTATTCTAGCCCAGTGCTATGGTATTGGTATTTTACGTTAGCAGCTATTCTAGCCCAATGCTATGGTATTGGTATTTTATGTTAGCAGCTACTGTAGCCATATGCTATGGCACTGGTTTTTGACATTAGCAGCTAAGTTTATATGACTTCTAGCTGTAAATGCTAACTGCTATGACTCCTCACAGCTTCTACCTGAAATCATCAGTGGCGTCATCAGTGGCTGTGCCCCCTACTGGCAAAAAAAAAACACAGCTTATTTTTTAACCAAATCTAGTAAAACTAGAATGCCTAAAAATAAATTGAACCAAGGTGGAAAATATTAGCAGATTCAGATTCAGAGGTCTCAAACATCCACCAGCCACGTGCAGAGCAAAAGAGCCTAGCATGCTGCTCACGCCTTCAACGATCGACTCGATCTTTGTCCAGCAAAATGACCTCAGCCTAAAAACAAACACTCACAGTCTCACCTTCGCGGAATAGAACATGGAGGAGAGAAGCTCTGACCACCACAGTCCTGGTCCAGGCTTTTTCTGCCAGCTTGAGCTTCGTCTGTCTTGGACGACCTTCTTTCCCAAAACTGGACAAAGTCTAACATGTGGAGTCCAAACCTCCGTCGCCCATATGGCCCAAGTGTCTTTTCCATCTACACTCTCTCGTGTCACCAGGACACGGTTTGCTCTCATCTGACAAAGTGTCACATGGTTTGGCTCGTAGTCGCCGTTGGCCCCGGTTCATCAGAACAGCGGGAGCGGCCCTGCTTTCAGCTTTATCTCATGGAAACACTGGCATTGTTACCTCGTTACTGTGCAGCAAGTCTCCCTTTGACGTTTTTGCACAAATCTTCACGTTTACAAAGCAGGAGAGTTGGTACGTGCGGTCATGTGACACAGGATTTAAAGGTCCAGTGTGTAAAATGTTTGGGCTTTTACCCGTTTGTTGACGCTCAGTTTCCTCAGAGCGACGGTCGTGGTCTCTGTGCGCTGACCGGTCTTTGCTCCGCTGTGGCGTCCACCTGAAGACAGACAGACCATAAACAACGTGTAACAGAGGACAACGTGACAGCTGGACTGTTAGGTTTGTGCAGTAACCGGAAGATACTGAGGAAATGTGGAGGAAGAAAATCAAAAATGGACAAAATCACAGAAGACCGTTTGTGTCCAGTTTTAGTCCAACTAACGTACTTGAAAAAGTCCCGTTTTAGTCCATCTAACGTACTTTTAAAAGTCCAGTTTTAGTCCAACTAACCTTTTAAATAGTCCAATTTTAGTCAGACGAACGTACTTTAAAAAGTCCAGTTTTAGTCAGACTAACACATACTTTAAAAAGTCCAGTTTTAGTCCAACTAACGTACTTTAAAACGTTAAAATTTAGTCCAACTAATGTACTTTAAAAAGTCAAATTTTAGTCAGACTAACACTTACTTTAAAAAGTCCAGTTTTAGTCCAACTAACATTCTTTAAATAGTCCAATTTTAGTCAGACGAACGTACTTTAAAAAGTCCAGTTTTAGTCAGACTGACGTGTACTTTAAAAAGTCCAGTTTTAGTCCAACTAACATTCTTTAAATAGTCCAATTTTAGTCAGACGAACGTACTTTAAAAAGTCCAGTTTTAGTCAGACTAACGTGTTTACATGTCCTTTGAAAAATCCAATGTTAGTCAGACTAACGTGTACTTTAAAAAGTCCAGTTTTAGTCCAACTAACATTCTTTAAATAGTCCAATTTTAGTCAGACGAACGTACTTTAAAAAGTCCCGTTTTAGTCAGACTAACGTGTTTACATGTCCTTTGAAAAATCCAATGTTAGTCAGACTAACGTGTACTTTAAAAAGTCCAGTTTTAGTCCAACTAACATACTTTAAAAAGTCCAGTTTTAGTCAGACGAACACATACTTTAGAAAGTACAGTTTTAGTCAGACTAACGTGTACTTTAAAAAGTCCAGTGTTAGTCAGACTAATATGTTTATGTGTTCCAGTCCTGTTGTTATTTGCGTGGTCCTCTTCAAAGTTCCATATATAACCACAGTGAGTGCCATTAATAAACCTAGTCCAAACCAGGTCTAAACCTGGTCTAAACCTGGTCTAAATCTGGTCTAAATCTGGTCTAAACCTAGTCCAAACCAGGTCTAAATCTGGTCTAAATCTGATCTAAATCTGATCTTCATGAAACTTCTACATCTCACATTTGTCTGGTGGAATGCAGCTGACTGCTTCCTCTGCAGTGTGTGTGTGTGTGTGTGTGTGTGTGTGTGTGTGTGTGTGTGTGTGTGTGTGTGTGTGTGTGTGTGTGTGTGTGTGTGTGTGTGTGTGTGTGTGTGTGTGTGTGTCTGTATTGGGCTACGTGCCAGCAGCAGGAAGAGAACCATCTGTCATTATCTGCTAAGATGCTGTTACAGCGAAGGATGTTGGCAGCCGCTAAACGTGATAAGAAGTCGCTCATTAGGAAAAACGTAGGATTTCCTCCAGCGAAGCGACCTGAGGTTTCAGGAGTGGAGACGGCAGAGAGAGAGAGAGGAGGGAAACACCAGCGGGGGAAGACGTTAGTCCTTTAAATCACTTCTTAAAAGCAGTTTTTAAGGACCGACATTCTTATAACCATATTGATTTAGTTAGTTCTACATTAATCTGCCATTATCAAGGCTTTGGGCTCCTGGGGGCCTCAAACTCTCCCTGATCTGCTGTCTACAAACCTACTTTTTTGCTTCAGCCCACGTTGTATGTGCTCATGTGAGGTTTCTGTGTGTGTGTGTGTGTGTGTGTGTGTGTTACGTGACGCTGTCTTCAGGGACAGTGTGAAAAAACGTGGTTTTTACCATATGTTGCGGCGTTGTGCCGTGCCAGCGGTCTCTGCGGGGCCTCGGCCGACCAGGACGGACGCCGCCATGTTGTTTCTGGAACGACGGAGGAGAAAATGCAGGAAAGGACAGCTGGCGTTTCAGCGTTACAGCACATGCACGACGAGCTAGAATTATTCATCAGAGCAGGATTAAATGGGTCAAAATGTCATAATTATGACGTCTACTCACAGTGTGAGGACACAAATCTTTTTTGTTAATTATTTCATTTTAAGATGAAGGTCAGGTTTTAAGGTGAGGATGAAGTTAGGGTCATGAGTGTGAATAACGAATGTAAGTCAGTGTAACGTCCTCTGGAAACTCGACTAGTTGTGTGTGTGTTGTTGTGTGTGTTCTGTGAGCCAAAGTGCAATCATTGCCAGGGGTGTTGTTGGTGAATCTTTGCATTTTCCCTCTGGATTCCTTCCCAAATGAGGCGGTGTAACACACACACACACACACACACACACACACACACACACCCACACACACACACACACACACACACACACACACACACACACACACACACACACACACACTCTTGTACTTGCTGCATACTGAGGACCGAGTTGCTGACAAAGTGAGGACCAGCATTTCCACTTTAGGGGTTTTTGTACCAAATTGAGGACCTTAGGCTAAAAGCCGCAGGGCCGGCCCAAGCCTCCATGGGGCCCTAAGCAAAATTAGATTTTGGGCCCCTCTGTTACTGCCAATAATAATGATTATTGATCATTCACACACCTATTATACTAAAGCTATTCTACTCATTCTTCTCTGTCACAAATATGAACTAAATGTGAGAACTTTTAGTTTGACACCAGATTTGCAAACTTACAGAAAAATCGTTCAATTAATATTTGGCAAAATCAGCAACTCCCCCTACTGGCGACACAGAGAATCAACACATAAAACCAACGGTTTATAAATAAAATATTAAGATATTAAGGTCTGAAAATCTAAAAATGTGCACAATCTTTGGGGGGAGGGGGTTCAAAATACACTCCTGTAATACAAAGATTTGACTTTTATATGTAAAAAAACACAGCATTAAATAAAATAAACAAACAAATACTAATACTAAAATACAAAGTTAAATAAATGAAATGAATGAGATAACATTACAAGGAAAAACCTTGTAATTAAAAAGTATGTGAAAATATAAATGTAAAGAACAATAAAATACTGTAACTAGCTTTTAAAAAACTATATAAACTTTTTTTAAAGATACATTACACTGTAAAGAACCCACATTATAAAACAATATTTATATTGTTTTATAATGTGGGTTCTTTACAGTGTAATGTTATGTCAGTTATTTACAGTATTTTATTTTTCTATATAGAACAATAAAATACTGTAAATAACTGAAAAAAAACATATATAAACTGAGTCAAACAGATATGCATTACATCATGTCATTGCAAATCGCCCATTGTTGTTTAAGGGGGACGGGGAGGAGGCTGCTCACTGCACATTTCAGTAAAAACAGCCCTCGGGCTCCGAGTGTCGGGGGGCCCCCTATCGGCTCGGGGCCCCAAGCAGTTGCCCGCCTTGCCTTTTTTTCACGAGCTGCGCCCCTGTCCAACTTGTTTGGATGAGCTCTGGAAACATTAGCAGCATTATTTATTCCCCTCACCTTTACTGCAGCCGTTGACGTAATACGTCAGTCCGTCAGGTGACGTGTAGCTCGTCCATCCCGGAGGAAGAGGCCGACTCTCAGTCGCGTCTTCTCTGGAGCTGGCGAGCGTCGAGTCCTGCCGTCGAAAAACAAACAAACAAACAAAGCACGAAGCAGTCGTTTTGGAAATATCGACACTAATCTGATTCTTGTATTTTTAAGTTCAGAGTTCTGACCATGCCGCTCTGCTGATGCGCTGAGGAGAAGTCCATCAGCGTCTGGAGACACCGGCGAGGAAACTGGACGAAGTGTGCGTCCAAAACTGAGGGGTCACAGCGAACGACGCAGAGGAGATCAGCGAAGACACTGAGTGTCTTTCACGCCGAGTCTCCTCTCTTTATAAAGGACAAACGAGGAGACAAGCTTGGGTTTGGAGCAGCGAGAGACACTTTCTATGAGTCTTTGTTGAGTGGAAACATGCAGTGGTTCTGGACTCAGTGTCTGCAAACACAAAAGAGCACAGTGTGAGACCAAGACAAGGACGTCCCTGTGTCACGTCCACGTCTGTGAAGTCCAAGAGTCCAGCTCTTAATCTGAACACATGCAGTTTGTCTCTCGGGAGAACAAAGACACGTCTGGGACCGTGAGCTGGACGCAAAGATGACGCTGTTTTTCTGTCGTCCAATCATCGGACTGTCAAACGTCAATGTCAACTAATCTCATATTATCTCATCTCACCTCTTCTCATCCTTTCTAATCTCAAACACTCATCTCATATTCATCATTTCCCATCTTATTTAATTTCATATCATCTCGTCTCACCTATTTTCATTCTTTCTAATCTCATTTTATCTCTTCTTAGCGTTTGTTGTCTTTTCTCAAACCCTTATCTCATATACTCTTACAATTTCTCATTTTATCTCATCTCATACTCATGTTATTTTATCTCATTTAATCTCATAATTTCTCATTTTATCTCGTCTCATACTCATGTTATTTTATCTCATATAATCTTACAATTTCTCATTTTATCTCATCTCATACTCATGTTATTTCATCTCATTTAATCTCATAATTTCTCATTTTATCTCGTCTCATACTCATGTTATTTTATCTCACATAATCTTATAATTTCTCATTTTATCTCATACTCATGTTATTTTATCTCATATAATCTCATAATTTCTCATTTGATCTCATCTCATACTCATGTTATTTCATCTGATATATCATAATTTCTCATTTTATCTCGTCTCATACTGGTGTTATTTTATCTCATATAATCTCATAATTTCTCATTTTATCTCATCTCATACTCATGTTATTTTATCTCATATAATCTCATAATTTCTCATTTTATCTCATACTCATGTTATTTTATCTCATGTAATCTCATAATTTCTCATTTTATCTCATCTCATACTCATGTTATTGTATCTCATGTAATCTCATAATTTCTCATTTTATCTCGTCTCATACTCATGTTATTTTATCTCATATAATCTTATAATTTCTCATTTTATCTCGTCTCATACTCATGTTATTTTATCTCATATAATCTTATAATTTCTCATTTTATCTCGTCTCATACTCATGTTATTTTATCTCATATAATCTTATAATTTCTCATTTTATCTCGTCTCATACTCATGTTATTTTATCTCATATAATCTTATAATTTCTCATTTTATCTCGTCTCATACTCATGTTATTTTATCTCATATAATCTTATAATTTCTCATTTTATCTCATCTCATACTCATGTTATTTTATCTCATATAATCTCATAATTTCTCATTTTATCTCATACTCATGTTATTTTATCTCATGTAATCTCATAATTTCTCATTTTATCTCGTCTCATACTCATGTTATTTTATCTCATGTAATCTCATAATTTCTCATTTTATCTCGTCTCATACTCATGTTATTTTATCTCATATAATCTTATAATTTCTCATTTTATCTCATCTCATACTCATGTTATTGTATCTCATGTAATCTCATAATTTCTAATTTTATCTCATACTCATGTTATTTCATCTCATATAATCTCATAATTTCTCATTTTATCTCGTCTCATACTCATGTTATTTTATCTCATATAATCTTATAATTTCTCATTTTATCTCGTCTCATACTCATGTTATTTTATCTCATATAATCTTATAATTTCTCATTTTATCTCATCTCATACTCATGTTATTGTATCTCATGTAATCTCATAATTTCTAATTTTATCTCATACTCATGTTATTTTATCTCATATAATCTTATAATTTCTCATTTTATCTCGTCTCATACTCATGTTATTTTATCTCATATAATCTTATAACTTCTCATTTTATCTCATCTCATACTCATGTTATTTTATCTCATATAATCTCATAATTTCTCATTTTATCTCATACTCATGTTATTTTATCTCATGTAATCTCATAATTTCTCATTTTATCTCGTCTCATACTCATGTTATTTTATCTCATGTAATCTCATAATTTCTCATTTTATCTCGTCTCATACTCATGTTATTTTATCTCATATAATCTTATAATTTCTCATTTTATCTCATCTCATACTCATGTTATTGTATCTCATGTAATCTCATAATTTCTAATTTTATCTCATACTCATGTTATTTCATCTCATATAATCTCATAATTTCTCATTTTATCTCGTCTCATACTCATGTTATTTTATCTCATATAATCTTATAATTTCTCATTTTATCACGTCTCATACTCATGTTATTTTATCTCATATAATCTTATAATTTCTCATTTTATCTCATCTCATACTCATGTTATTGTATCTCATGTAATCTCATAATTTCTCATTTTATCTCATACTCATGTTATTTCATCTCATATAATCTCATAATTTCTCATTTTATCTCATCTCATACTCACGTTATCTTATTTCACGTAATCTCGTATTATCTCGTCTCTTCTCCTCCTTGTTTATTCCACATTTTCATCTCATCTCATTTAATTTTATCGTTTCTCAGCATTTCTTTTCTTTCTCTTATCTCATATCCTCTCGTTTTATCACCTCATCACTTTGTTTCAGTTTCACATTCCGGTCTTTTTATATCTTTATATCGTATATTAATATGATTTTCAGCAGCTAACGCGTGGAACAAATTATAATCTGAACTTCATGCCTCTGTTACATTGAACTGTTTGAGTCTATGCTGACGTGGATAGAACGAGCCAAGATTAAGTTGCACTGAATTTCACAAAACTTGGCGGGAACTTGTAACAGCCCAAGACGAACAAAAAAGTCAATTGGGACCACGGCCTCAACTCAACAGGAAGTCGGCCATTTTGAATTTGGCTTCCGTCTTGGCCTCACGCTCCGTAAACGAACGAACTCGTCTGTGCGACACTTTTGAACGATTGGTTTGTCAAGTTTCAAAAGCACAAAGCAGGCATACGTGTTCAGGAAATACACTGAGGTTCAAGGCACCAGTCTAATGTTTTTGGCACCTCCTACTGGTGATACATGGTCACAGCACAAAAAAGAGGCACAACAACAAAAATCTGCCAGATTTACACACTGCAGCTTTAATTTATATTGGTAAGATTCACTTATTAGTAGTCGTATTAATTGAATATAAGTGTTTTTTTATTATGTATTTATTCTCGTTAGTATCACACACACACACTGGTGTTTTAAATCTTGTCCCACGTTCAGTTACTCGCCCTGTCCCTCCTGTGTCTGGAAAACAAAAAAACACTTTAAATGGACAAATAAAGTTAATTTCTTAGATCAAATGAATCATCGAAGGGTTCAAAGATGTACTTGATTAGTATTACGTTATATTCTGATTATAATCTGTGTGAATATTTCATATTTTTCCATGTTTATTATACGAGTTGGTCTATTTTTTTGATCCCTCTCTTCTCATCCTTTATCTCACCTTAAAGGGATAGTTTGGAATTTTGGACATAAGACCTATTTTCCAACTCAGCCGGTGTGATGGAGACGTGTGGGGAGGTTTTCAAGAAATTTCATTCAGTTCTTCTAGTTGCCGAGTTCGCTGGTGCTATGGCTAGCGCAAGTCAATGATACAAGTTAGCATGGCATTAGAAACACTCATAGCGACTCCACAGTGCACCCGAGGCAAATCGATTGTAACGGCAGACTATCGATGTACATATCTGTGTTGATAGAATGATATTTGAAACAAAACTAACCTCGCGTCGCATGAATTTTTGAGGGACTACTTTCTCAGCAGCAGCGGAATCAGTCCGCCGCTGCCGTAGCCTAACAGGAAGTATGACACGCTGCTGCTGCTGAGACATAAATCCTTCAAATTGCAAGGTTGGTTTTATTTCAAACAGTCTATCAACACAGATATGTACATCGATAGTTTGCCGTTACAGTCGATTTGCCTCAGGTGCACTGTGGAGTCGGTATGAGTGTTTCTAATGCCATGCTAGCTGGTACCATTGACTTGCGCTAGCCATAGCACCAGCGAACTCGGCAACTAGAAGAACTGAATGAAATTTCTTGAAAACGTCTCCAGAAGTCTCCATCACACCGGCTGAGTTGGAAAATAGGTCTTATGTCCAAAATTCCGAACCATCCCTTTAACATTTCAGTATTTTCACAGTTCCTATGGAACACAAACCGCTGGTTACCTTTGCTCCGACCTCGCGGCTCTTGGCTCTCATCTTGTTGGCCAGAGAATCGGCCACGTCGGCTCTCTCCTCGGCTTCCTCCAGCTCGTGCTGAGCTTTCCTGAACCTCGCCATGTGCACGTTACACTGCTCCTCCTGGGAAACAAGCAAGCGTCCGTCGTCAGGTCAAACACACCCGGTCACTACTGACGCGTTACTGTCATCACAGAGCGACGGAGGTGGACTCACGGCTTCCTCGGCGTGTCGTTTGTAGGCTTTCATCTTGACCTGGAGCTTGTCCACCAGGTCCTGCAGGCGAACGTTGTTCTTCTTGTCTTCTTCAGACTGAAAGAAGAAGAAGACCATGAAGGACTCTGTCCCTCAGGAGTCTTTCGCAGCATAAAAGGTGAAGACACACCAGGATTTTTACCTGGTAGCTCAGCTCTTTCACCTTCCTTTCGTATTTTCTGACTCCTTTGACGGCCTCGGTCGAGCGGTTCTGCTCGGCGTCGAGTTCACTCTCCAGCTCACGGACCTGGAATCAAGGCCAGGTTTTGATTTTAACTGTAATACATTTATAATCTGAATTATCTCTCTGGTCAAATGGTTTTTACTGGCATTGGTGGGAATTTCTTCTTCATTTTCCTCAGCTTTTTGCAGCGATACGAATACTTCCGAACGTTGGCGTTAGCTGTTAGCCATTAACATTTCATTTTGCAACTCGGGCCAGTGGTCAGTCGTTTTAATTTCGTAAACAGGATCGGTTTTAAAATTAAGTTGAGGGTCAAGTTTAAGGTCTGTATCGCCCTCAATATTGAGATTTTCTGAGACCACCCTTGGGAGCAAGGGCTACCCAGAATGCATTGCATGTTTTCACATAACAAAGATGGCGCCGAAAGCAGCGAAACGAGTACGCTACAAATGAAGAATTTGAGGACATTTTTGGCCGGTCCTCACTTTGTTTTCACTGAAATCACTTCCTTAGGATTTAAACATGCTATACTCTGATTTTAGTTCCTCAATTTGGTACAAAAATCCGTTTTCCAGCCCTGGTGTATCACACACTTTTTGCTCTGGGGCTCCACCTGCAGACATGTTATGGTACTGCACCCAGTGGTTCTTTGTAGATGTCATTCATGAAGTAGATATTTGTAATTGTGTTGATTTATAAAGTGGAAATGCTGGTCCTCACTTTGTCAGCACTTATACCCGGTTCTCAGTATGCAGCAAGTACAAGAATGTGTGTGTGTGTGTGTTGGTTAATAAACCACGTGTGAACACAGCACGTACTCGAGCCTCCAGTTTCTGGAGCTGCTTCTTCCCGCCCTTCATGGCCAAGTTCTCGGCCTCGTCCAGTCGATGCTGCAGGTCTTTCACCGTCACCTCCAGGTTCTTCTTCATCCTCTCCAGGTGAGCGCTGGTGTCCTGCTCTTTCCTCAGCTCTTCGGCCATCATGGCAGCCTAGAAGTGAACGTAGCACCGATTCGTTTTTTTTTTTTGTTCAACTGACTGAAAGTCGAATAAGAAGCGGGGGCGAACGAGAGACTCTCACGTCAGTGATGGCTTTCTTGGCCTTCTCCTCGGCGTTCCTGGCCTCCTGAACGGCTTCCTCGATCTCGCCGTGAAGCCGAGTCACATCTGCGTCCAGTTTCTTCTTGGTGTTCAGGAGGCTGGTGTTCTGCCAAAGAGACACAGCCGTCAAACGCAGCACGCCCGTAGATTGTAACGGCGAAGGAACGATAAACTACCTGAGAGTGAAGAAGTCCTGCACGCTCACTGGCGTCCAGCAGCTCCTGTTCAGCCACTTTGCGGCTCCTCTCCGTCTGCTCCACCACCACTCGAAGCTCCTCTATCTCGGCCTGCATCAGGCCGCTCCTGCGCTCCATCACGGCCACCTGCTCCTTCATATCATCCTGTGCTCGGACCGAGTCGTCCAGGTGGATTTGAGCGTCCTGAAAATGCAAATGAGCTCAATAAAGCTGGCAGAGTTTGGTGTTTTTCTGAGCTGACGAACGAAATATCTCAACAAATACTGCAAATCTTTTACTTTACACTACTGTTCAAAAGTTAAGGGTCACCTGTACAATGTTTGTTGTGTTTTCCATTAAAAGTCAGACTTTTGTTCATCAAAAGAGTCAGGACATTGACAAGATTGGAAATAAGGATTTTCATTCAAAATAATAACCAGCAAAACTGTTTTCAGCTGTGCTAACATCATGTGCTGATGTTATAAATCATATGAAAAGCAAAATTACAGTCAAATCAGTGATGTTGCCCCGTGATGGCCATTCAAAAGAATCAGTAATATGCTTCTGATTAAGGTATCAATTATTTATACACTACCGTTCAAAAGTTTGGGGTCAACGATACGATTTTTGTTGTGTTTTCCATTAAAAGTCGGACTTTTATTCATCAAAAGAGTTGCAAAATGAGTAGAAAATATCGTCAAGACATTCAAAAATAATTCAAAATCAGGATTTTGCCCATGCTAACATCATTGCACAAGGGTTTTCTAATCATCCAATAGTCTTCTAACGCCATTAGCAAACACAAAGTACCATTAGAACACTGGAAATGGGCCTCTATACACTAATGTACATATTCCATTAAAAACCAGAAATTTGCTTAAGAAACTTAATTAGCTTATGTTAGTTATGGAGGTCTACTTACATACATTAACTTGTTTTTATGGTCAAAAACCTCCTAGTTGCTGTAAACGAGCCGATAGAAATCCTCTTTTCTGACGCTGTTCCCCAGCCGCGATATTTCAGACTCAACTCTCACCCCCAGAAGACAGAACTGTGTCGTGATTGGTCAATACCCGGAAGTGACATATTCAACACACCCGCTCTCAGAAGCGCAGCTCCCCCCTCTGGAACAGTGGATGCACTGCTACTCATTATCAAAACATTGTTTTAACAGTGTTTAAAAATAGTTTCCGTCAGAGTCAGACCCAGAGTCAGAAGACACTGTCGCTCGTGAAACACCTCCACAACGGACGTTATTCTTCTTCTGCGGTTCAATGTACGCAACCGGATGTGCCCGGACTAGTGCCCGGAGCAGGACGATCTGATGTTCAGGAGAACCAGTGTTTACGTAACCGGACCAGGTTTTTTTCAGAGATCTCGCTGAGCCCGAGATTACAATAAAACACAGCGTTCTCAGCAGTGGCTGAACTGTTTGTTTAGAACCTTCAGGGCTTCGTAAACGAGGTAATGACGCAGATACACACTAAAAAACAGCGTTAATTAGAACTTCCGGTCTAGGTCCGCTTTACTGGATGTATGAAGCCCTGTTGTGGTTGTACCTTCAGTTGCCCCTGAATGGTCCTCAGTTGCTTCTGGGCCTCAGCCGCCTGCCTGTTAGCGTGACTCAACTGGATCTCCATCTCGTTCAGGTCTCCCTCCATCTTCTTCTTCACCCTCAGGACGTCGTTCCTGCTCCGGATCTCGGCGTCCAGGGTGCCCTGCATGGACTCCATCACTCTGTGGCCGTTCCTCTTCAACTGGTCGATCTCCTCGTCCTTCTCCGCCAATTTCCTGTCCACCTCGGCCTTCGTCTGGTTCAGGTCCATCTGCATGCGCAGGATCTTCGACTCCTCCTGCTCCAGCGAGGCCTTAGAAACAGTTGCACCTGTAAATATTCGTGCTTCCTTTCACATTTCGTATTTCATAGACTGTTTTCAAGTACCTCAGCTTCCTCCAGAGACGTCTGCATGTCGTATTTCTCCGTCTCCACCTGCTTCTTGAATTTCTCCAGCTCGTGAATCGTCTTCCCACTCTCTCCGAGTTGCTCGGTCAGGTCGGAGATTTCCTCTGCATTTTTGAAAGACGGCACAAATTGCTTTAGGAGAACATTTCAAACATGCAAACAAGTCTTTTCTTTGGTTGTGACTCACGTTGCAGGTTTTTATTCTCCCTTTTCATCGTCTCCAGATGATCCAGAGCTTCTTCATACGAGTTCTTCAGCTTGAAGAGCTCCGTGCTCAGAGAGCGAGATTCTTTCTGCGCTGCGTCGAGCTCTGCCTGAGACTCCTCGTACTTCTGCTTCCACTCGGCAAGAATCTGTTTGTCAAATTTGCCACTCGATGAGTGAGATAGTGGACTGGAAAACTGCTGCGGTATTAAAGAAAAAACAAGAAAAATACCTTGTCAAAGTTTCTCTGCTTCTTGTCGAGGGTAGCGGCCAAGCTGTTGGACCGTTCCACATCCACCATCAGATCATCCATTTCATTCTGAAGTCTCTGTTTGGTTTTCTCCAGCGAGGCGCACTTTGAATTCCCTGCTTCGATTTGTTCTTCAGCCTCTTGGAGGCGCTGGGCAAGCTTTTTCCTTTGAGAAGAAAAACGGTGGCGAAAATTCAGCAAAAACCAGACGATGGCATTAGAATCAAAAAACGAGGAGGGAGAAAAACTACTAAAAACTCATGCAATTCAGAATCTCTAGACGCTTTAGACCAGGGGTTCTAAGAGTTTTGATACCCAAGGGCCGATCTAGGAACCCAACATTGGCCCGCCAACCAATGCTTTAGACCATTGGTTCTCAAAGTGCGGCCCGGGGGCCAATGGTGGCTCGCAAAAACATTTCTGGCGGCCCGCAATGAATTACAGTTGTTAGTTTTAATCCAGGAGCTACTAAGCTTATTAAATGTTTATTGGACATTACTGGATACAGACCAATAAGTGTAAAGTGTAGAACTGCAATCTGGTCATTAAAATGATTACAAATGGAATTTCTTTTTGGGGTTTTTTCCCTTTTTTTTTCCTTTGGCAGCCCTCAGTCCAATGTTGGGTTCCTAAATTGGCCCTCAGGTATCAAAACTTTGAGAACCCCTGCTTTAGACAGTATACACTACCGTTCAAAAGTATAGGGTCACTACAAAATGTCCTTATTTTTTTATATTTCAATGAATATAACAGCAGACGTCTGGTTTTTAATGGAATATATACATAGTGTATAGAGGCCCATTTCCAGTGTTCTAATGGTACATTGTGTTAGAAGACTATTGGATGATTAGAAAACCCTTGAAAACCCTTGTGCAATGATGTTAGCAAGGGCAAAATTATTATTTTGAATGTCTCGACTATATTTTCTACTAATTTTGCAACTCTTTTGATGAATAACAGTGTGACTTTTAATGGAAAACACAAAATAATTGTATAGTTGACCCCAAACTTTTGAACGGTAGTGTATAAATAATTGATATCTTAATCAGAAGCATATTACTGATTCTTTTGAATGGACCATCACGGGGCAACATCGCTGATTTGACTGCTTTTCATATGATTTATAACATCAGCAACCATTGACCTGAGGAGTTTCTAGCCTCAACTGCTGGTTTCAGGTCTTGTTGGGTAGAAAATGAATGAATTACGGCCTCATTTACAGCGTAAAAACTCTTAAGCGTGCGATTACTTTGCCTCCTCGAGCTCCTCGGTGCGTTGGATGGCGTCAGTCTCGTACTTGTTCCTCCACAGCGCCACCTCGGTGTTCGCCTTCGACAAACTCCGCTGCAGCTCGGCTTTGGCCTCCTGCTCTTCCTCGTACTGTTCTCGGAGGAGATCGCAGTCGTGACGGGACGACTGCAGACTGTGAGCCAGGGCGTTTTTAGCCTACGAGGAAAAAACACGTCAGCACGAAAGATCAGCGAGAAAGAAGCCAGTAAACGTAAGGCTTACAAGCGAGAGCCTCGAGCACCTTGGTTTCTTCCTCGATCAGTCTTTTCAGCTCGTCAATCTGAGTCGTGAATCCCTGCTTTCCTCGCGTCAGTTGGGAAACGAGGCTTTCTCTCTCCTCCGTTTGACGCGAAAATTCAGCTGCGACAAACAAAAACGATCTCGTCTTAGTTAAAAGCGTCAGAAGAACAGAATGAAGTAAAGGTGCGACGCGATTACCATTCTCAGTCTGTAAACGAGCCCGATGAGTCGTGAGGTCGCAAATCTGTCGCATGTTTTCATCGTTCTTGGTCTTCAGCTCCACGAGCTGATCTTCAAGTGAGCGATTCGTCTTCTCCAGGCCGACCTGTGAGGACACCAATTAGACCCCAAAGAGCATGAGCAGGGTCTCTGCAGGTTTCAACAAGTCAAATTTAAGACTTTTTAAGACTTTTTAAGACCATAATGAATACAATTTCAAGGTGCATTATGTGATTAATCTAAAGCAACTGGCCATAAAATCCTCCTCATATGTCACAGAGACATAGATATAACAAACTGACCTCACCAACAACAACAGTACAGACAAAATATTTGCATTATTTGCAGACTGTAAATCATGTTTATGATTTGAAATCATGTTTTGGCATGTGGCGCCACCTGCCGCCGTCTACCAATCATTGCAGTCAGTAGAGTCTCAGCTGCCGAGCAACCACGGGTTGCCAGTTACGTCAGAAAACGAAACCTAAAAGACCTCGGTGTTTTGAATTTGAACGTAGTAACCGTTTTTGGCCACATTCTTACATATGGCACCTTTAACTTACGGCCAGTTGTCGCTAAGGGTACGTTGGGACTTTGTAGGAGAATGTTTACATTGTCTTTTAGTTGTTGTTTAAGTCGTTAGCCTCAAGGGATTCAACATGGCTTAAAATGAAAAAGCTAAATTCTATAATTCCTCGTTAAATACACTTAAATACGTAACTTCTGCAACATCATCGTTGGCTGACAGTTGACCAGGAATTAGACGAGTTAGTTGGCTTACTGATGTCCATTGTTAAGCATAATTCCCTTTACGACCCGCCTTTTAGCACTGGGCCTGAGCTAAGCTAAGCTAATTGCTCTTTAGCAGTAGCATGTTGAAGTTTATGCATGTTTCAAATAAAAGTAACGTTAATACATTTTTAAGCCCTTTCAAAACTGTATTTAAGACCTTTTATGAGAATTTAAGACATTTTAAGGCCTTAAATTCAAATGATTGGATTTAAGACTCTTTAAGACCCTGCGGATACCCTGATGTACAGCATTACAGAGAGTCACATTTTTACAAAAAAAACCTGCCTTCGCTTTCGCAACCGTTTCCACGCCGCTGCTCAAGTCGTCGATCTCCATCTTCAGTTCGCTCTTCTCCTTCTCCAGTTTCTGCTTGATTCTCTGGAGGTTGTCGTTCTGCTCCCCCAGCTCGGCCATGCTGTCCGCCTGCTTCTTGCGCAGCGCGGCGGTCGTGGCCTCGTGATGCAGCGTGGACTCCTCCAGGTCACGCCGCAGTTTCACGAACTCCGATTCGCGCTTCTTGTTCACCTCGACCTGCGCGGCCGTGGCTCCGCCCGCCTCGTCCAGCCTCTCGCTGATCTCCTCCAGCTCCCTGGTGAGGTCGGACCTCTGCTTCTCGATCTTGGCGCGCACCGCTCGCTCTGCCTCCACTTCCTCCTCCAGTTCTTCAATACGAGCCTTAAATCAGAAAACATTTTTGGATGATTATGAGGGAAATAATCCAAAGAAACAGTGATCATAAGATCGGAGCTTTAATACATGAAGTTCCTTCATCTTCTTCTGGAGCTGGTTGTTGATCGCTTGCTCGTCGGCAATGTTGCTAAGCAGCTGGTCGTTTTCAAATTCTTTTCTGCGAAGACAAAACATTTCTCGTTTAAAACCATATTTCCCTCACACACACACACAGCTAAGGGACTCATCTCACTTCTTGAATCTCTCCTCAGATTGCTGCTTGTCGTTCTCAAGATCCATCGTGGACTCCTGCGTGAGCTTCAGATCTCCCTCCAGCCTCCTCTTGGCTCTTTCCAGGTCCATGCGGATCTTCTTCTCTTGCTCCAGTGAACCCTCGAGCTGTGAAAGCAAGTTGAGAAAAAGTTAATGACGCGGTTTTCGTCGCGTTAGCGCCTGCTTATGTCTGCGATGTCTCACGTCGTCCACTTGCTGCTCGAGCTTCGTCTTGGCTTTGGTCAGAGAGTTGACTTTGTCTTCCTCTGCCTGAAGATCATCCAGTGCCTGTTGATGAGCCTCTTGGAGGGCTTTCTTCTCCTTGGTCAGTTTGTGGATGTTTTCTTCCTGAGCGGTCAGCTCTTCCATTAAGTTTTTCACCTGCAAAAGATCAGGCCCATGAATCCTGGTTCAACCAAGGGCTTTTCTATGTAGCCTTGTATGTTCTCTGGTTTCATCCACGGTCCAAAAACATGCAGAGATTAACTGTACTTAGACATGATTGAGAGGCTAGCATTGAGGGATGCTAATGTTGGTTGGTCCACTGCTTCTGTTCAACAAGTGTTAGAGGGACTTTCGTGAAATTTGCTTCAAATATCCGTGATCTTCAGACGATAAACCCCTATGGTTGGTGATGTTCTACCACTTTAAAGTGGACATTTGTTGTCATAAGAATGTGGCCAAATACGGTTACTACATTCAAATTCAAAATACCGAGGTCTTTTAGGTTTCGTTTTTTGACGTAACTGGCAACCCGTCATTGCTCGGCAGCTGAGACTCAACTGACTGCAATGATTGGTAGACGGTGGTAGGTGGCGCCACATGCCAAAACATGATTTCAAAACATAAACACGATTTGCAGTCTGCAAAAAAATTTTTTTAATGCAAATATTTCCGTGCCAGTTACGTTTTCTGACGTAACTGGCAACCCGTGGTTGCTCGGCAGCTGAGACTCTACTGACTGCAATGATTGGTAGACGGCGGTAGGTGGCGCCACATGACGCCAAAACATGATTTCAAAACATAAACATGATTTGCAGTCTGCAAAATGTAAATATTTTGTCCGTACTTTTGTTGTTGGTGAGTTCAGTTTGTTATATGAACATTATTCCTGAGTCTCTGTGACATATTAGTTGGATTTTATGGCCAGCTAATTTAGATTTATTACATATTGTAACAGATGTGCAAGTGTTAGCATGCTAGCACATTAAACTAAGAGGGTGACCATGGTAAATAATATACCTGGTTAAGTTAAGTCTCATAAAAGTAAAGCAGTGAGAGTCACAGACCTTGTTTTCAGTGGCGTGTTTCTCCTTCTCCACTTTAGCCAAAGTCATTTCCAGGTCATCGATGTCTTTTTTAAGTTCAGAGCATTCGTCTTCCAGCTTCCGCTTCTTGCCGGTCAACTCTGCGTTTATGTCCTCCTCATCCTCCAGTCTCTCCGTCACCTCTTTGAGTTTGGCCTCGAGCTGGATTTTGCTTTTGATCAAGCCTTCACATCTCTCCTCGGCATCGCAGAGATTTTCTGAGTCCTAAGAACAACAACAACAACAACAAAGAGACCGAAGCTGATGTCTGATCATTGGACAAAGATCGGTGACCTTTGTATTTTCCAGACATACTCACAGCCTGGACTTGCAGGAGCAGATTGTTTTTCTCCTGCAGCAGAGAAACCATTTTCTCTTCAAGCTCCTTCCTTTTCGAGTCCGACTTTGCCAGATCTTCCTTACATTTGACGAAATCCTCCTTCATGGTGGCCATCTCCTTTTCGGTCTCTGCACTCTTTAGCAGTGGCTTTATTTTAAAGAAGAGCTTCATCCACGGCCAGTGTTTCACATTCATGAATGAGCGCAGGTTATATTGCAGAATCCAGACGCAATCTCTATATGAAAAGAGGGGTGTTAGCGATGCGTTCATGTGCTTCGTAAATGGTTGTAGCCCAATTTTGGTTGTTATTTTACTTTTGTGCGATTAGTTTGGAGAACTCTTTTCTCATCAGATAACCACGACACAGTGCTTGGGTCTGCGTCACCAGAGAAGCTAGTTTTTCATCTCGCAGCTCCTCCAGAGTGCCGAGTAGACCGGCTTTGAAGAAGACCTACAGCAACAAGGTGTGCAAATGCAGCATTTACTGCACTGTAACGATTTCATTACTTATTCTCATTGGTAACAAACGCTGTTAGAACTCAACCACATGAGGCACAAAACACCGTACCTTTGTCGACCCAAATCGGTACTGCGTGTGGTCAATGTCGATCGAACCGAGGAGCTTCTCGGAAGCTTTCTTTCCGTCGATGAACTGTCCCTCAGGAATGGCACTGGCATTTAGAATTCTATACCTGTTCAGATTTGGAAATCTGTAAAATGTGTACATAAAATCACAATACTACGTAATTTCCAGTTATGTATTTGTTTACCTCTGCTTGAAGTCAGCGTAAAGGATCCTGCTCGGGAATCCCTTCCGGCAGATCCTGATACCCTCCAGCACACCGTTACAGCGCAGCTGGTGGATGACCAGGTGATTGTCCATGATTCCTGCAGACGGGTCAACAAGGATCGATTGGGAACTTGACTCTACAAACATAACAGAGCAGCTTCTGTATGTGGAGAACGACAGTATCCATATAAACCTGTACCTGGTGTTTTCACCTCGTTCGGAATCAGGCAGCGCACAAAGTGAGGGTGGGTGCTCCTCAAGTTCGTCATGAGTTTTCCCAGATTTTCCTGCCAAGCAACAACATCATATTTGTAAAAAAAAAAAAAAAAGTTGTATAAATGTACTACAGTGGAAGAATTATATGTGTTTCTCCTAAAATTCAAGACTCTAACCAAACATTAGCATTTGACTACTATCACTCATCTGTGCTGCCTCCTGCATGGTCTCACTCGAGTAAAGCCAACAGCTAAACTAACAGGTGAATCAGCTGATTTTCACCACACTTGACTTTAGGTCACAGTGGCCTCTACTGGACAACACAGTAATTACCTCAGACGATCTAACGCACTTCTCAGCTGTTTATTTTGGTTGAAGGCTCAATTTCAAACATTTCGTACGAGTCGTACGATTGCTCTACATCCCAAACTAAACTGTCTTCTTCCATACATTTTCAATTTGTGTAGCTCCATGGATGGGGTTTTGGCATATTGCACACTTAATGACTGCTAATCACGTGCCAGTTAAAGGCTGAGTTGGCTGAAGTTAGCAAAATCACGTCGTGTCAGCTAAGCTTTTAACGAGAGACTACAATGGATCGCATGGATCGAGTCGGTTCTGTACCCTGAAAACGGCAGACACGGTCTGAAAGGAGCCGCCTTTCTTCTTTCCACCTTTCTTTGCAGTTTTTCCACCACCGGCATCACCACCCGATTCTACAAAGCAAACAAATGTTAGTTCTTTCATGTTGGGAGCAGTTGTCAGTCGCTACAACGTCAGTAAACGTTTTCCTGACGGGTCTCAATCTCTAGTTTTAGATCTTCTTTGACAGAACAATAAGTTTAGTAAATTATGT
The DNA here is from genome assembly GCF_963457635.1 of Microchirus variegatus. Lineage (NCBI taxonomy): Eukaryota > Metazoa > Chordata > Actinopteri > Pleuronectiformes > Soleidae > Microchirus > Microchirus variegatus. The sequence goes on from NC_139811.1 coordinate 3,359,689, forward strand.
TAAAGTGGGCCTAGACCGGAAGTTCCAATTAACGCTGTTTTTTAGTGTGTATCTGCGTCATTACCTGGTTTAAGAAGCCCTGAAGGTTCTAAACAAACAGTTCAGCCACTGCTGAGAACGATGTGTTTTATTGTAATCTCGGGCTCAGCGAGATCTCTGAAAAAACCCGGTCCAGTTACGTAAACAGCGGTTCTCCGGAACAGCAGATTGTCCTGCTCTGTGCACTAGTCCGGGCACATCCGGTTGCATACATTGAACCGCAGAAGAAGAATAACGTCCGTTGTGGAGGTGTTTCACGAGCGACAGTGTCTTCTGACTCTGGGTCAAAGTCATAAAAGGGACTGCGCGGGGAGTCGTGAAGAAGCTATTTTTAAACACTGTTAAAACAATGTTTTGATAATGAGTAGTAGTGCATCCACCGTTCCAGAGGGGGGAGCTGCGCTTCTGAGAGCGGGTGTGCTGAATATGTCACTTCCGGGTACTGGCCAATCACAACACACTCTGTCTTCTGGGTGTGAGAGTTGAGTCTGAAATATCACGGCTGGGGAACAGCGTCAGTAAGGAGAGATTTCTATCGGCTCGTTTACAGCAACTAGGAGGTTATTGACCATAAAAACAAGTTAATGTATGTAAGTAGACCTCCATAACTAACATATATGTGCAACAGGACCACTCTATGTGAGCTTTAACATTCTGAGGAAAATAGACAATGAAGTACAACTCATGTGAGTGGACTTCCGGTAGTCCTTGCTTACACACCTGCTTCAGTGCCGGAAAACGATGCATACAAGAAGGCCAGCAGTTTCATTGAGGACTTCTGGTAAAGCTGCACCACGGACTCGTTCAGAGGGTCTTTGTTCTTCTCCAGCCAGCCGCTGATGTTGTAGTCCACAGATCCGGCGTAGTGCAGCAGCGAGAAGTGAGCCTCCGGCTTGCCTTTGACAACCTTCGGCTTTTGGAAAGCGTTGGTCTTTCCCAGATGCTGATCGTAGAGTTTATTTTTAAAGGAAGTGTCCGAGGCCTTGGGGAACATGCACTCCTCTTCAAGGATGGAGAGGATGCCCATGGGCTGTGGAATGAATGAATCACATGCACCAATGTGAGGTCTCAAATGTGTTCAAACCAAGTGAAAACACTAAATATAGACCAATCCTACCTTTTCAATGAGCTCAATACAAGCAGCGAGGTCCATACCAAAGTCAATGAACTCCCAGTCAATCCCTTCCTTTTTGTATTCTTCTTGCTCCAGTACAAACATGTGGTGGTTGAAGTACTGCTGCAGCTTCTCGTTCGTGAAATTAATGCAGAGTTGCTCCATGCTGTTGAACTGCGGGCGAGAATGAAGCGTTAACTTGTGACACGTTCTCCTAAGAACCAACAGCAGGATCGATCAACAGAAGAGTCCAAACTCACGTCAAATATCTCAAACCCGGCGATGTCCAACACCCCGATGAAGAACTGTCTGGGCTGCTTCGTGTCCAGCATCTCATTGATTCGTACGACCATCCACAGGAACATCTTCTCATAGACGGACTTTGCCAGAGCTCCAACTGCGTTGGTGACCTGCTCAGGACATTTTGAAAGTGCACGAAACGGTCAACAGACAAACAGTCGCTCAGGTTTCCTGGATTTATGTCCCAACAAATCCATCTTATATCATCAGGAGCACTTGATCTAAGTATTTGAGAGCAGAGGTGCAGTTTGTGAACAGGCAAGGCAGGCTACTGCTTGGGGCCCCGAGCTGATAGGGGGCCCCCCAACACTCAGAGCCTGAGGGCTGTTTTTACCGAAATGTGCAGTGACCAGCAAGTTTTTTCAGTTATTTACAGTATTTTATTGTTCTATATATTTATATTGTTTTATAATGTGGGTTCTTTACAGTGTAATGTATTTTTTTACTAAGTTTATATAGTTTTTTTCAAAGCTATTTACAGTATTTTATTGTTCTTTACATTTATATTTTCACATACTTTTTAATTACAAGGTTTTTCCATGTTATTTCATTCATTTGAAAAAAATATATATATATTTTTAACTCATACATTTTTCTTTGGTGTCAGATTATTTGTAACGGTGTGGTGATGGTGATGAACACTGGTTGGAAGGAAGGGCCCCCTGGGAATTTTTGCTTAGGGCCCCTACAGACTCTAGAAACGCCTCTGTTTGAGAGTTTAGTAAGTGCGATCGGTATTTTTCAATGATCTAATCAAGTCAACTTTATTTCTGTAGCACGTTTGAAAACAACCAGGCTTGACCAAAGTGCTTCAAAAAGCTACAACAACAACATGGTACAGTTCGGTTTGGTTTGGAATGGAATGGTAAAGGTCCTGTACTTGGTAGGCGGGGTGTGGGCTCTTGCCCGAAAGATACGCGACGTCACACAGGTCTGACCACAATAAACAACGACATTGAACACAACACAACGGACAACAATGAAGGACATCCAACAAGACGTTAGTTGACTGTCGTGAGTGGAGCCGGTCGAGCTTTACCCGGACTGTACCACACAATTAAACTCTGGTCTCCCTAGGGAAGGGTTTCTTATACAATAACCTTTAAGATATTTTTAAAGGATTTTAGCTCGCTATCCCTGAGGGCTGCTTTAAACTTTATTTGAGTTTTATTCCGTACACTGGAAAAAGCTGCTGTACCTGAGGAACCGTCTGACCTTTGGTGACATATTCATTCCCCACTTTCACTCTCGGGTAACAAAGGCCTTTCAACAAGTCGGCAGAGTTCAGTCCCATGAGGAAAGCCACTTTGTCTGCAACTGCCACACAAAAACAAACCATTTTTAGTTATTAGCATTATTTTTTTTTATTCTTCACCAACAACAACAACAACAACAACAACAACAACAAAGGCTCATGAACAGAAAAGGCCTCACCCTCGGTGCCGTCGGGCTCCGCCTGCTCCTCCCGCTGCTTCTGCTTGAACTTCATGTTCCCATAATGCATCACAGAGCCTGTGAGCTTGTAGATGGAGATTTTCTCTTCGTTGGTGAAGCCCAAGACATCAGTAGCCGTCTGTCGAAGTTAAAAATCAATCATTATTGGTAGAAGCCAATGAAATGCCTGAAAAAAAAACACGCGGCAGACGGCTCACATCTGTGGCCACCAGCTCGTCTTTGTCGTCGATGCTGGCCACGGAGATCTGACCCTGACTTATCATGGGGAAGTCGTACGGGTTTCTTGTGATGAGGAGCATTTCTGTGGCGACAATCAAACAAAAATAACTATTAAAATAAATGTACACGTACATCTGATAATGCAGGATAATATAACGGCCGGACTGAACCTATGAGCTCTGGTTTGTGCCCGGTCAGTATCTGATAGAAGATGTGGTAGCTCCTCTCTTCAGACAACTGGAACGACACTCTGGACTTCTCCAGCAAGTCTACGAACGAAACACCAGATCAAGAAAGAAAATGGAAAATATATTTAAATAGTTTGAACCTGAAACAGTTAAAACAGCAACGGTCCCGTCACTGAGCCCTGAGGAACACCGCAGCGTACTCTCTGATAATGAACATTACAGCATTTGCAAAGACAGACTTACAGGTTTCAATATCAGCAGAAGCCAGTTTCCCTGACGTTCCAAAGTGGATTCTGATGAATTTACCCTACGGGAATTAGACAAATAAGACAAAGGGGAAATTTAAATAAAACGTGAATGATAAAACATTTTCTTGGACACAAACAAAGCACTTTTTGAGTCGACGCATACAAATCTTGAGGAATTGTCGTTCCGCACAGTCTTGGCATTCCCAAAAGCCTCCAGCAGAGGGTTCGCTGAAATGATTTGATCTTCCAGAGTTCCCTGGAAAACAACGACATGGTTGTTGTTGTTGTTGTTTTTGTTTCAGTATCGAATATTGTTGGATTTCTTCTTTTCCTCCTTTACCAGAAATCATCATAAATATTTACACTATTTTACTTCTACTGAGTTCATTCTGTTATCGGATTGAAAAACATCCTGAAATATAGGCGATATATATGTATACATATACACAATATATATATATATATATATATATATCTACATATGCGTATATATGTTTATATATATATTATTATTATTCATTACATATGCATAAATGTATGTATATATATATATGTATATGCATATATGTAAATGTATATGTATATGCATATACATATACATACATATATGTATGTATACATGTATACATATACATATATACATGTATACATATACATATATACATATATGCATATACATATATATATACATACATACATGCATATACATACATATACATACATACATGCATATACATATATATACATACATATACATATATATACATACATATACATGCATATACATATATACATATACATATATAGACATATATATGCATATATATACACACATATACATATATATACACACATGTATATATATATATATTTATTTTTTATAAATAAAGACAGAGTTTAAAGGTCATTCTGTTTAAAGCTGTGATAGACGTTTACACCACCTGCATTTTTCCGGACGCGTGTTCTTTCTTGTCGCCACCAGCCACCGCGATTGTGGCAAAATACTGGATGACACGTTTGGTGTTGACAGTCTTTCCTGCACCGGATTCTCCACTTTGAGCAAAGAATAAAAAACATTTAAAAAAATACGCTGAATTTATATATAATATTATTCATAAGAAAGATATTATTAGGATTATTTGACGTTGACTCACGTAATCAGAACAGACTGGTTCTCACGATCTGTCAAAGGAATATGAACTCTTTTTTTAAACATAATTGTATTGTGAATGTCAATAAATAACTGCTGACTCATTCTTACCTGTGAGCATATTTTGATACGCATTGTCAGACACAGAGAAGATGTGTGGCGGCGCCTCCATGCGCTTCTTGCCTCTGTAGGCCGCCACCACCTGTGGCTCGTACACCGGCAGCCACTTGTACGGGTTAACGGTGACGCAGAAGAGTCCGGAGTAAGTCTGCGGATGAAGAAAAATACAGTTTATTTGGATAAGAAAATATTTGGATATGTTATAATGTTAATATTAGTCATAATAATACTATCATTTCCACACAGGGGGCTTCGCAAAATTTCAAAAGCAAGTAGTCTTTTGAAAAATATGCAAGAATCAGACTGCTGCTGAGACCCTTGGACAGCAGGGGGCACTGTTGTTTAGACGATGGTCACATCAGCAGACATCTATATACTGTATATAACTGACATTTACTCCTGATTAATTGCAACAATTTGTGAACAAAAGCGGTCCAAGAATAGATCCTTGTGGTACACCTTTGGTAACGCGCCATCAGCTACGACAACTTGTGTTCTAGCTGGCGTTATTTTCACAATTTTGATTAATCTGGTTGATCACTTTTTCAACTCATCGAGTACTTTTAACATTCCACGAACAAAGGTTGTTTGGTCAGACCAGAGAATGTTCGCATTTAAGATTCTGAAAAATACTTTTAAAAAACACTTAAACTGATTAACCGATTATCAAAAAATGGTTCATGATGAATTATGTCATCAATAATAATAATAATAATACATAATATAACACAAGTTAAAGGGCTACTTCATCGAAATGGAATGTGGCTTTGTATTGCTAGAATAGCAGTAGTATTTTATAGAAAATGTCCTTCCCTCCCTCAGTTTTTCCCTGACTTGTAAAAAAATCTGTTTTCCTTCATCCAAATTTGCCCTACTGTGAGTCATATGACGGGTTTCACATCACAGTAGGGCAAATTTTGAAAATGCAAAACAGATTTTTTTACAACTCAGTGAAAAACCGAAGGGAAGCAACATTTTTAAAATACAATACATAATCTAGCAATTTTGCATGTGCCACATGCAAATCGGTGAAGTATCCCTTTAAATAAAGGCAGATTAAAGATACACACATCGTTTACCGTTATTAACGATAGACGATACCGATGATATTTTGTGAATCGTACATAAAAATGATGACGTGCGCGATAAGAAGGTTTGTAAAATAACAGAGAGAAACGAATAGAAGAAAACCTACATAAATCATCCACGCTGCGTAACGGTCTTTGAGGTTAAAGAGCACGGAGGGTTCGTTGAGGTGGGTCATCATGGCCATGTCCTCCATCTTGTCGTACTTTGGAGGGTTCATGGGATGACAGTCCTCCTCCCTCACTGTGACCGTCTGGGAAAAATGGAACGGAAACAGAGGTTTTATGACGGACACTTTATCGTACATGCCGTTGACCGTCCTGTACGACAAACAGTGTTTGCTTGACCCAAATCCCAAATTTGTGTATAACGTAGAATAGTTACAGTTTGTGTTTTTGTTTAAGCAGGGATAGACTTTTTTGGGTTAGCCTTCAGTTATGAATCCCTCCCAGAGTTAAGGAAAACAGTGCTCCACCTGGTGGCAGTTCCGGGGAATTGAGTATTGAAAAAGTCAACTATACAACCAAACCTTAAAAAAAAATAAAACTATCCTCGGCTTATATATATAATATCACGTGTTCACATTGACCTCATCAGCCGCAGTCTTCACAGTGACTGCGCTTCCTTCTCGCTTCTGGACGACTCCTCTGATGTACAACTCCTTAGCGTCCGGAACGAAGCAGGCGGTTCTGGCATCGAACGGTCGGTTCTGAGCCTCGACTCTCTCCTTCTCGGGTTTGCGCAGGAAGACGGCGGCCGGCCCGTACTGGGCCATCTCAGCGTCCGTGCTCATGTCGGTGCCTCGACACACAAAAGGAAAGCAACACTTCAGATAAGGACGTTTGTTTCCGTTAAACCAGCGGTTCTCAAAGTGTTGATACCTGAGGGACAATTTAGGAACCCAACATTGGACTGAGGGCCGCCAAAGGAAAAAAAAAACAGAAAGAAATCCCATTTGTAATAGTTTTAATGACCAGATTGCAGTTCTACAGTTTACACTTATTGGTCTGTATCCATTAATGTCCAATAAACATTTAACAAGCTTAGTAGCTCCTGGATTAAAACTATCAACTGTAATTCATTGCGGGCCGCCAGAAATGCTTCTGCGGGCCGCACTTTGAGAACCAATGCGTTAAACCAAACTAAATCCAGGTCAATGTCTGTAACTGGAACAAATTTGACTTTTCAATACCTCATCGATACACTTGCGCGTACATTTACAGAAAACAAACGCAGTCTGTGTTTTTTTTGTGTATCTAGCCCATTCTGACGGAAAAAAAAATTATATATTTATAATATTATGAGTAAAAACATTGCAATCTTATCAGAATAAAGCTGCAATATTCAGGGTCTCTGCAGGTTTCAACAAGTCAAATTTAAGACTTTTTTAAGACCATAATGAATACAATTTAAGACCCATTTCAAATCCATACTGGCAAAAAAGTACAAAAGACATGAAGTAAAATTGGAGCCACCAATTGTTGAACTTGCAATTCTGCTTAGCTGTGGGCTTTAATTAAGTTTTATCTGCTGCTATGCTAAGCTGTAACTCACCGTGGCGCGCGCACAGCACGCTAGCTAGTGGTGCTCGATAAATTGTCACCGGGCAGCACAGGTGGACTACTTAAGTTCCGTGTTGTAGTTATGCTAACGCATCATCAAAAATAGAAACATTTCAAAGCGAGACTGAAGTTTATGCATGTTTTAAATAAGTCATGTTAATAGATTTTTAAGACCTTTTTAAAATTTAAGACATTTTTAGGCCTTAGATTCAAATTATTGGATTTAAGACTTTTTAAGACCCCGCAGATACCCTGAATATTAAAAGTATACATTTCCATAATATTAAGAGAATAAAGCAGCAATATTGAGGGAAAAAGTCACAATATTAGAAGTAAAAACATGAAACATTGTGAGAAAAAAATACAGAATATTATGAGAATAATGCTCCGAGATTATGAGGAAAACAATCGCAACGTTAAGACAATACGCGATACGACAACAAGCGTCAGCAGATATCGCGTACGGTGTCTTTAAAGTGAGTCCGCTGTCAAACGTACCGGATGTTAATCAGCTCCCAGGTTGAAGAACTTCTTCTTCTTCTTTTCCTTGGAGCTCGTCTGTTATGGATGCTCGGTGATGTGCAGAGGTTTCTCTCAGCAGGAGGCCGACGCTCCCTTTTATCAGGACGGAGACAAACGGACGTCCCCCCCCCCCCCCAAACTTGGCAGTGGCATGATCCACGTCCACCGGACACAGAAATAATCCACACAATCCTCGTGTGATAGCACGTCGTCACGTGTCGACAGCGACAAACAGGCGATGATCCGCAAAGAACTATTTTTACATTTTGACTTCTGTGCCGTTGACGAATGTCACCAGCTCCCTTTAAATCACTGTTTATCCTTATTATCAATCACACCTTGATTTATTGATGAGTTTTTAATATTTGACACGGTGAAGTGTACTCAAGCTAGTTCTTAATTATGATCGTCGTCCACAGTGATAATGATTTAGTGATGGAAAAGTGTCTTTACATATAACAACATAATTATGTCAACATCGTGACCTTCATGTTCTCCATCCCAGCACCGACTGTTCACCTCTGAGAGAACCTTCGTCTGGATTAACTGGATTGACTGGATTAAAGTCAAGACAAATGTCTGCACAGAGTCCGTATATTTTTGGAACGTCCTGAGAAAATTAAAGACTTCTTCATACACGATGACGGAGTATGACATGGAATAATATATATTTTTTTAATCTATCACTACGTCATCTTTTATGTTTTTTATACTTTTACTTTATTATAATATTACACACTAGATTCTGATATTCCCATCTTCTTTTTATAGCTGTCCATGTCATCTTTAACATTTTAGTTTGTATTTTTATTTACATCTCCACTTTTTGACCCAAACAAGAATAAGCTAGCCGGACAATAAGCTAACAACACGTTTTAAAAAGTCAGTTGTGGTTAGCTAGCAAGAATTTGTGTTTTTATTTTATTTGTATTTTTATTCAAACAAGAACAAGTTAGCTGGACAATGAGCTAAGAGCATGTTAGAAAGTAGGTTAATGTGGTTAGCTAACAAGAATTTGTCATTTATATTCAAACGAGAACAAGCTAGCTTGACAATAAGCTAACATTGATTTGTTAAAGTAGTTAATGTGGCTTGCTAGCAATAATTTCTACTTTTTACCCAAACAAGTACAAGCTAGCTGTACAATAAGCTAACAGTGACTTGTAAAAGTAGGTTTATGTGGCTAGCTAGCAAGAATTTCTACTTTTTATTCAAACAAAAACATGCTAGCTGTACAATAAGCCAACAGTGAGTTAGCCAGTAGGTAATTGTGGCTAGCCATTCGTTTGTTTAGATTTTTTCTTCTTAAACATTTTTGGGAAACAATAATAAAAAGAGCCTGAATTCTGAGATTAAAGTTACATTCTGACCTTTAATTTGGTTTCCAAAGACTTTCTCACATGTGGCCCTAATCATCTTCCTTAGTTTTCTAATAAAGAGGGAATAGAGCTGCATTTTCCTCCCAGGCTAATCGCTGATTTAACAGCTTCTTAAAGTCATTTGAAGGTAACAGCTGGCAACAGCTGACGAGGACTTACAGTGTGGACGCGTCTCCAACGCGGCAGCAAATGTGGACGTTTGACCGCGAGGAGGCTGCGGGATGAAGAGGTCACACAGGGTCACGGAACAAGAAAGAGCAAATCCTCATCAGCTGGTTCCGCTGGGAAAGAGGCTGATGGGTCAACGCCGGTGGAAAAATAGATCTGAGGACGGTCGGTGCATCAGGATTAGAGGCTCATCTGCAGAGACGTGGACCTGCTTCAGGGCAAATTTAAAAAAGACAAAACAAACACTTTTTTTTTTTTTTTAAGTCACTCCAGTTCCGATGTTAATGGAACGCAGCATTAAGGTTTATTTACAGACAGAGGGAAAAGTGATTTACCTCCACATTCTCGTCTTATTTGCGGCCGATGATCAAAAACATTCCCGTTCCGTTAAAGTCTTTCACTTAAATCAACCGTCAGCCGACTGACACACACGACACCCGTTTCTCTGTCAAAGTTCTGCTGCGGCGTAAAAGCTGCACAATAAGGTCAATCGGGAATTAAGATTTCTTCTTGATTCAGCAGCACATCCACGTCTGTTCTCCCTCATATTAATGTCAGGTATTTTTGAAAAATGCAGGTTTTGCTTCATGTAAAACCACATACACAGCCTGTCGAGCACACATAAAACCAATAAAATACAGTAAATGTCTCTCGATGTACATTAATCTACGGGTATTTCTGTCTCCTTTGACCCCGGACATCGGAGACACCGGTGTTTCGAGCGCGAAGGACTTTCAGTCTTTTCCAAACCGACCGACAACAACAGTCATGGAGCTCGAGATCAAAGGGCTTAAGATGTGTTTCCCTGAAGTTTTGATATAATAATTGCTCCAAAATAAATAACAAGTGCCATTATAAAACAGAGCTGCAGTGATGAACAAAGTGGACCAGAGACACCCGAGGACCGTCCGTCTCACTTCTCCTTCTTGTACTTCCTCATGTGCGCTGCTATGGAGTTGCTGATCTCCACGTTCCGTTTGTTCTGTCCAAAATACTCCACAAAGTCTCCGTCTGGACCCACGAGGTACATGATGATGGTGTGGTCAACCTGCAGTCAACGAGAGGACGAAATTCACACAGTTTCTCCTCTGGAGGGGACCAAATCCATGACGTAAAATGATTTTTAAAAAAAATTTTTTTTTAAATGTGGTGAAAGCAGCAACGGAGCCACTTTTATAACTCACAATGTAGTCGTTGTCTTCATCCTTTGGTCCCTGACTGTAATAAACTCTGTAGGCTCTGGAGACCTGCTCCACCGCCGCTGTTGTTCCCGTCAGGCCAATCAGCTTCGGAGAAAACTCTGAAAAGAACGTTATCATCAGGTTTCGGGTGACTTTATTTCAAACCCATAGATGGATTTGTTTCGGAGGAAGGTATTAGGAGTGGAGCGGCTCAGTATGGCACGCAACGTTTCGCATTTCCATTAGGAGAAATAACAAAATAACCAGCCCCAAAAACAATAGTACGCTCGTCTAGCTCCACCCTGACTGTACCATTGTAATCAAGGGAAGGGTGCCAAAGAATGGAACAGTCAGAGCTGGTTATTTTGGGCCCGTTCCTAAAGAAAACACACATAAAAACAGGGACCGTACCAAACCGGACCGTGCCACTACGAACCGTGCCACTCCACCCCGCCCACCAAACAAAGGTACTGTACACGGACTAAACGCAAACTGTACAACAATGCGATTGAAATGGCTTAAAACAGCACAACACATGAACAAATAAGTCAGTCATCCAAAAAATAAGACAAGGTAAAACATAAATTAATAAGACTTATTCTAAAGAGTAACAGGAGCAGGAATGAACCTGTTTCTATCACACAGAGTCTTAGACCTCAGGACTTTAAGGCTCACAGAGTGGTCCTGTTGCACATATATGTTAGTTATGGAGGTCTACTTACATACGTTAACTTGTTTTTATGCTCAAAAACCTCCTAGTTGCTGTAAACGAGCCGATAGAAATCTCTCCTCACTGAAGCTCTCGTCAGACTGAAATCTCACCCCCAGAAGACAGAACTGTGTTGTGATTGGCCAATACCTGGAAGTGACACACCAGCTCTCAGAGGTGCAGCTCCCCCCTCTGGAACAGTGGATGTACTGCAACTCGTTATCAAAACATTGTTTTAACTATGTTTAAAAATGGCTTTGTCACGACTCCACGCCACAGTCACTTTTACGACAGAAGACACTGTCGCTCGTGAAACACCATCACAAAGGACGTTATTCTTCTTCTGCGGTTCAATGTACGCAACCGGATTTTCCCGGATTTTCCCGGAGCAGGAGGATCTGCAGTTCAGGATAAATGCCGTTTACGTAACCAGACCAGGTTTTTATTTTTCCAGAGATCTCGCGAGATCGAGATTACAATAAAACATAGCGTTCTCAGCAGTGGCTGAACTGTTTGTTTAGAACCTTCAGGGCTTCTTAAACGAGGTAATGGGTGCAGATACGCACCAAAAAAAACATTAGCGTTAATTGGTACTTCCGTTCTATGGGAGCTTTAAATCTCTGGTGGAAATTCACTGACAAAAGAGGATGATGGGAGTCATCTGGGTCTAGACCAGTCTATATTATTACATAGGAAACTGTAGGTTCAAAGAAGCACTGAAGATGTATTCATTCATTAACAAGGACAATTGTGGATTAATCGGTCGTTCAAAACGTAAAACAATAACTCGAGAAAGTGCAATCCCAGTGTTTCCCAGTGTTCTAATGCTACAAAAACCCAACGGTATTGATTTGAATATAACTACACACTTGTCTGATGTTAAACCCTCCTCCACGTTACACACTGTGCCTTTAATATGAGCTTCTACTACGCTATGAGGTTAGATTCTCTTTATTTGAACACACACACCTTTCACTATGTAAACACTCAGACTAAAGTTCAAGCAGAAAACTCCTGTTATTATAATAACTACACAGATACAGTATATATATATATATATATAAAAACAGGTGTGAGGTTACGTTGTTTTCGTACCTTTGACGTAAGCGGCCATGGCCTCTGGTGTGTCTCTGACGGGGTCGATGGTGATGAGGAGAGGCGTCAGGTTCGGAAGAGACTTTATCGCATCTGTCAGACAAACACAGACGTGACGTTTGAGACTGCGAGTGTGTTAAAAAGTCGTCGTTTGACAACAACAACAACAACAACAAAAAGAAGATGATCCATTTTTACCGATTTCATCCACGACTTCGATCATCTTCTCTATTTCGTCCGGGCAGATGTCGGGACAGTGCGTGAAGCCGAAGTAGAGGAGGACCCACTGACCCAGGAAGTCCTCGCTCTTCGCCGGTTTGTTGTTGTGATCGACGAGCGAGAACGGACCTCCGAGCGCCGGCCGACCGATCGACTTGTTCCTCTCTTTCTCCAGCACTGCGGCATCAAGGAGAATCACAGTTTCTTTCTCTCTCTCGTTAACAGTCATCATGACTTAAATGAGTCAGTTTGAGTTTGTAAAAAAAAAATTCTTACTTTCTTCCTTTTCTTTTTTGAAATACTTCATCGCTGCCAACGCAACACCTCCGATAGCAAAGGTTATCGCTAAAGATTTCCACGTCACAGGCTTCACAGAGGTGACAAACACACACAGAGGGATATTTTTAGGGTTTAATCATAGTCATTTTATCTTAAATCTACAGAAAAGAATTATCAAGAGAACAAATCAAACATTTACTGAGCAACTTATGTGCAAAACTCAGGGTGTCCACTAGGGCTGTAACGATACACAAACTCACGATTCGATTTGTATCACGATTTTTGACCCACGATTCGATACATTCCATGATTTTTTTTAATTTTTTTTTAAAACCTTTTATTTAAACATTTACTTATAAAGCAAATTAATGTAACATTTAATAACAAATATTTTGGAACAGATTTTAACATAAATAAATAAATAACCAAAGATTTCTCTCTTTTCTGTAACAAAATAATAAGTAAATGATCAATCAGACTGGGATTTGTCCCCAAAGCATGCTGGGAAGTGTAGTTCTTCATTAGAAGTGCTTGTTTTGATAAACAGCAAAGGTAAGACAACATTTCTGCTTGTACTTCTTGAAAGTCAGTTGTTGTTTTGCTCTTATTTTGGGGCTGGATCCGTCAATCTTGTTCGTAGAGTGATAAAAATCTGTGAATTATCCGCGGTTTACAAAATCACGCTGACGCTCCGGTGCCGCTTTTCAACGTGTGCAGTATAACGGGTTTTTTCCGCCCCTGCGGGTTTGATCCATCGGTGTTTTAACTGTGTTTGGTGAACATGAGAATGGTTTATATGAGCTTTTAGCTGAGTTTCTGACCTTTCTGTGGACATGGTTTAATGACGCTTTTGTCCCTGCGTCTCATCTTTCACTCGTCACCCAACGGTGCGTAGTGCGTACCGTTACAGCCTCTGAACCAGCCCAGAGACAACGCAGCGGCTACCAGAATAAATTTTTTTTTAAGAACAAGCAGAACAGATTGACTGCATTTTCGCGGTGACATGACACAAATATTTAAGACCCATGCAATCTGAATTTAAGACAATTTAATACTTTTTCAGGCCTTATTTTTTTAGGGAAATGGATTTACGACTTTTCAAGACTTTTTAAGGACCCACGGCCACCCTGACAACTGCAACACCATAGTTAAGTGGCTCACATATTAAACATTAACAATATATAACATTATGACATTGAATTTGATTGAATAATTAAGCTTTTAATTTTGCAAGGCCCCGTCTTTAAGTGTACACTCTTCCTTCAGTTGATGAGAAACTGACGCAAACCGCTCACTCTCCCTACACCAAACCCCATAGAGAAAATCACTGATTTAACATCACAGCACACAGGAGTTGTTGATCCACTGCTGCCTCCATCACTAAGTTCTAATGTCTTATTTTGTCTCTTCAATGTTTGAAATCCTCTGTTCAGATTCACATCAGTGACACAAAGTGACCACACGAGGCAGCAGTGGCAGCAGCTCCTGTGTCCCTCCTCACTGATTTTCTCTATGAGGTTTGGTGTGGGAGAGTGACTGTTTTACGTTTTTTCAGTTTCCTGTTTCCTGAAAAGTCTGTCCAACTTAGCCCGACATAGATTTTAGTTGGTGACACACACAAACATGTCTCACAATATTAATATAATAGTAATAATAGTAATAATAAAGTAATAATATAATAGGGGCCGAAACCCTCGACTCTGTCTTTAACTGACTTTTTTGTAAAACTCTGGTCACTGACCCCGGACTTCTTGGGCTCACCCCCTGATGGCGGTGGTGGAAGCGTGGAGGAAAAAGCTCTGCGTGTTGGTCTGCAGGTGTGCCACTGACTCACGTTTACCTGTCAATGATTAAACACAGGAAGAAAAGAGATCGGGTTACATTTAAGGACTCACGTCCACATTTATTAAGGCTGTGCCATTTCAGTAACAAGGCTTGAAGCCAAACTCCATCGAACAAGGTAGTTTCACGGAGAGAAACTGGAGATCTCTGATTCTGAATTATTAAACACATTAAAAAGCGGCTGTAAATGATCCATTACATTTTTCTGCCATGAAATTTGAGTGCAGCTAGACTAATGCTTTGTGAAACTGTCATTTATTTTAATGGACTTTGGTATGAAATGACAGCCACTGCACAGCACATTAACCAGCTTTGTCCTGTCAGACAGCGGTGTTCAGTTAATCGTCGGCCGATAACCTTAGACGAACTGTTCCTTTTAACAATTTCAACAGTTCCCCCTGAGAAGCTTATTTTAACGCCTGGCTGCTAATGCGTACGTTTAATTGCCAAATTGTTCGCTTTAGGATATCAGTGAGTTTTAAAGGTGCATTATGTAACAAATCTAAAGCAACTGGCCATAAAATCCTCCTAATATGTCACAGAGACTCAGGAATAATGTTCATATAACAAACTGAACTCACCAACAACAACAGTAGAGCCAAAATATTTGCATTCAAAAAAATATTTTGCAGACTGCAAATCATGTTTATGTTTTGAAATCATGTTTTGGCATGTGGCGCCACCTACAGCCGCCTATCAATCATTGCAGTCAGTTGAGTCTCAGCTGCCGAGCAGCCACGGGTTGCCAGTTATGTCAGAAAATGAAACCTAAAAGACCTCGGTATTTTGAATTTGAATGTAGTAACCGTTTTTGGCCACATTCTTACATATGGCACCTTTAACCCGTCAAGGAGCAGTGGTTTGAATGGCTTATAGCCGATATATACCTATACCTTATATACCTAATACCTAATACCTAAATATAAGCAGGTTTGTCGTCGTATTTTATTTTAAAACCCATTGGTAATGTCCCGCAACTAATACATATGGCAAGTTTAGTTTAGTTTATTGGTTTTTGTTAACAGGGACCATGTATAGAACAGGTTCTATACCAGGGTTAGCTAAACAGCTAATTTGCACCTGTGATCCCTGTGCAGGATGTTCAGAGCACAATAAAACATACTAGACATTACAGACAATTATCAAAAAACAGATAACAGCTCAGCAACATTACAGTTAAAAACATACAAAATACATTTGGTGTTATAAGTGATCCGAATGGAGTTTGGTGTTAAAAGTTGCCACAGAATATTAGCATGCACTGCAGGGTTTTTTAATTATTTTAGTAGCTGAAAGACTAGCCGAATTGTTTCTTCTAATAAACCCAACAGTCCTGTTTAAGTACTTTAACTTAAAGGTCGTGGATAGCGCCTTGCTACTAACGCGTACGCTAAATTGTCAGTAATCAGAATGGGGTTTGGTGGCTAGCTTTAACCTGCCGTGTAGCAGTAGTTCTAAGTTGTTGTTAGCCGAACTGTTTCTACTAAATAATTCAACAGATCCGTTGTCGCGTGAAAGCTAAAACTTCGTAGCTAACGAAGCCTACGCTAAATGTGCAATTATGCGAATGGGCTTAGGTGTAAAGTGATATCTATACTATACAGGCTAGCTTTGACCTGCCCGGCAACAGCACCCGAGTTACTCGCGGATAAATTAGACGAACATTATCCTCTAAAGTACTCAACCAATTGATTATCGAATTAAAGACTAAATGTCGTGGCTAAACACGTCGCCACTAAAGCTTACGCCAAGTTGTCACATTTCTCAATGAGGTTTGGTGTTTGGTGAATGACAGCGGTGGCTAACTTTTAGCTTTGACCTACCAGGCAGCAGTGGGCTTCTCTCCGCGGTGACAACAGCGCGTTCTTCGGTCGGGTTTCCCATCGCACTGCGGTGTGTGTGAATCTGGCGCTGCATTTGTGTACGTTTTTAACATAAGTGTGAAACAGTCTGTGACACAACACACCGCACTGAGCCATGTTTGAACCTGCTGCACTTTCACTCGCACAAGGAAGGAAGCCGGTGTCCCGTTAACGAATCGCGAAAAGTGACAGGAAGTACGTCACACACACTCGCTCTGCTGTTCTCAGGTCAGTGATTCAGAGTCGTAGTAGATTATTACAAATGTTAAAGTCTGATCCCAAATCAGAGTGAGGAAGGACGTCTTCTTCTACGATCCTCCCAAGTCATACTACGCTCTGCTGCCCCATAAAGGCTAAAATGAGAAGTGGCGACCATGAAGACCCATAATACTTTTTAAAATAAATAATAATAAAGATACATTTATTGTCTTTTCACAAACAAATGAGACGCATGGTTACATTTTTCACCCCATAATGGTTTCTATATCTCGTAGTTTCCTATATATTTATAGTTTTGACCAAATTATTCAAATATTTTGGTTAAAAAAAAAGAAAAACATCCCATGATTTCTTTAATTATTTATTATTTGTAAACTTCAGAGAAATACACAATGATAACGTTTCATTGCACCATATAATGTTTGTATGTGATGATACAACAACAAAAACACTTTTATTTAAGCAGCAAAGTTTGGTCCACAGAGGATTTCAGTCATAAATTGGTCCCTGACGGCGTCTAAATGGCTGTTTTACAGTGCGACGGCCACGCGGACCTCAGCTCTTTGTTGACGTGGTAATAAAGCCACGTGATGAAGGGGAACGCGGTGATGGCCACGGCCGTGAAGACTCGCACTTTTCCCACTTCACTTCTGACAGAGGAGAGAGGAACCACATGTGTCATTAGACATTATTTTTAATTGTTTTGGGGGGTTTTTTTAATGGCAAAAACTTAATCCAGAAAAACAGAAGACACTTATTTTAAAGGTAAACGTGCTGTCGGTTCAGGAATGTATGTATTGATTTATCGATGTATTTACCTTCCAGAGTGTCGACACAGCAGAAGCCACACGGACGTCAACAACAGACCAAAGAATTCTCTATGAGGTGGAAAAAAATATGGATTTAAATCATTTTTAAAATGCGATTTAATTAAGTCACTGAGACTCACACAATTGAATATATATTTAGAAATAGAACAAAATGAAATAGTCAGAAATGTGTTTTAATTATTTTTTTATTTTTAAATGAGAAAAAGGGGGGCACTTATTTTATATATAAACAGAAAAGAAGAACATTTTTTGTTAATTCAGGAAAAAAATGTGTTTTATAGAAAGTGAGCTGTGGTGTTGTTGTTTTTTTACCTGCCCTCCTCCTCATGGAGGATCTGCGTGATCTGCTCTTTGTGGATTCTCCAACCCAACATGACCACGACGCCGCTGCAGATCATGACGTGGAGATCGGCCACGCGTCGCCACACTAACCATTCTGCAGAGAAATCACTGCACGTCATTAAAATGATTAAAGACACTTTATGCACAGAAAGCACCAACAATGGAATCAGACCAGAAAAAATGAACATGTGTTATTTGGTTGTTGTTGTTTTGGGTTTTTTTTTTTACAAATAAAGTCTCATTCATTCAGGAAAACAGAATTATATATATTAATAATATCTAATAAAATCTTGTTAATTCAGAATTTTTTTTTTTTAAATAGAATAATAATAAAAAAATTATAATAATCACATAAAAATAAAATGTAATATTTAAAAAATATACTTGAATAACACGTCAATATGAAAATATACATTTTAAAATAAACGTAAAAGATTTGTTTTATCTTATCTGTTCTCTGAGCTGCACAGACACGATACAGCCACTAGATGGCGCTTGCAGCACAGGGAAACTGCACTTTAACCCCGAGCTTGTTATGAAACTAGAGAATAGTGCAAACTGACAAAAAAATGAACATGAACATTTTTATCGATTTGTCGTTTATTTTGTGAGTGATTTACTATTGAATTTTCTAGCTCAGGTAAAAACGTAAAAACTAACCCTAACCCAAGTAAAGTTCAGGTGAGTTTGTACCTGAAGCACGAGGTTTCCAGCTGATCAAAGCACAGAGGAGTGAAGGAACTCCATAACCCACCTGATGAAAACACAGAAAAACACAGAAAACACATAAAAACACAAACACATCGCAGTAAATATCAAGTGAAACTAGTTTATACACAAAGTTGTTGTCGCCCAAGCCAGTGGCTCTTATTTTGAAGGCCACGGTGAACGGAAGTGATAGGTAAGAGATTCATTGAAACGAGACTTGTTGCTTTTTCACACACACACACACAATCACGTCACTTCCTTTCACCCTGGCCTTCAAAATAAGAGTTGAACAGCTTGAACAGCTGGGCGATAAAACACGGCTATTTAAAAAAAAAAAACTAATATTACAAAGAGTCTGAGCGACTGAGTGTTGTGAACTTACCATCCACATACCCGCGTCTGGATCATTGATCTGAGGCCGAAAACACACAGCGATGTCAGGTTATCGATCATAATTGATCAAGGATCAAACAGTTAAAAACAAACCGCTAGCTCAGGACTCAGTAGCTAACTCGGGAGCTAACTCACCTGTACGTACGTGGCGAGGGCGAAGAATATCGACATTAAAACGTTACACAATCGCCAAATCGCGAAAAGCCAAGTCGGACTTTGACGAACTTCTCCCATGTTTTCCTGCCTGAGCTGTCGTGTCCCCGCCCGGGCCTGCGGCACGTGAAGATACAGCGAAGCAGGCGCACATCCCGCGCGCGTGCCCGTTTTCCCAAAACACTGAGGGTTTGCTTGATTTCTATCGCGGCGCCGCCAGGAAACAGGAAACTATGGATTTTGGTGTGGGAGAGTGAGTGATTAGCAAACTTGTATTTGATAAAAAATCGATGTCGGCTGAATTCTACAATATCTTATGTTATGTATAAAATGTAACACCTTTATTCCAACAGGAAACTGAAGTTTGTAAACCACTCACTCTCCCACACCAAAGTCCATAGAGAAAATCATTGATTTTAGCTCACGGGGGACACAGGAGCTGCTGGTCTACTGCTGCCTCGTGTGGTCACTTTGTGTCACTGAGGTCAATCCGAACCAAAGATTTCAAACACTGAAGTGACAAAATAACATATGAACTCTATGGGGTTTGGTGTGAGGGATTTTAAAGGTGCCATATGTAAGAATGTGGCCAAAAACGGTTACTACATTCAAATTCAAAACACCAAGGTCTTTTAGGTTTCGTTTCCTGACGTAACTGGCAACCCGTGGTTGCTCGGCAGCTGAGACTCTACTGACTGCAATGATTGGTAGACGGCGGTAGGTGGCGCCACATAACGCCAAAACATGATTGCAAAACATAAACATGATTTGCAGTCTGCAAAATATATTTTTTTAATGCAAATATTTTGTCTGGTTGTTGTTGTTGGTGAGTTCAGTTTGTTATATGAACATTATTCCTGAGTCTCTGTGACATATTAGGAGGATTTTATGTCCAGTTGCTTTAGATTTATTACATAATGCACCTTTAAGGTAAAATAAAATCATGTTACTGGGAAAAAAAAAAAGTCTGAACGTTGAACCGTGAGCTTTGCTCGTTCACTAAACTTTACTTTTACCAGGTTTAAACTGGATCCTTTGGATCATTAAGTCTGTCCTATAGACGCCGGTGTGACACAATCCAGAGTAAACAACTATTTCATGTGAGGATAACAGGTCGGAGGGCGGTGTCATGATATAAAAGTGTTCTGATGTTCAGACCTTCAGTCACAGAGCTTTCACAGCAGGTAAATAACCTCGTTATTCTCATGTAGTTATTATAGATATTATAAATATAATAATTATAACAATATTGTCTCGCTGTCTGCAGGTCTGACAACATGCGGTTTCCAGTCGTCGTCGTCTTCCTCGTGGCCATCGCCGCGGTGCTAACCGGTACGTTTGTGACTTTATTATGAAAAAAGTCATTTTAGTCAAATTTATTTAAATATACAGACTAGATGAATGTGAAAAAGCTTCCTCTATTAGCTTCCATATTTGATTTTCCACATCTGAATATATTATTAATTTATTTTTAATAATAATGATTTTAATAATCATTTTGTTGGTCTTCCGTAGAGACATCAATAAAATCCAAGACTGACGTCCGTTTGTTTATTTAGTTCATCATTTATTACCAAATTAGACTTTCCATGTCAAAACATATTTATTTATTGCAGTATTATTGCAGTTTTTCTTTCATAATTTATTTAATTATTTTTAATTAATTAATTTTGGCAGTGTTGGTCTTCCGTAGAGATATCAATAAAATCCAAGACTGACGTGCAGATACTCAGATAGCGTGCGGTGTTTTGCAATAAAGCTCCAGTACGTAACAGAATGTGTTTGCTGCGTCCTTTATCGGTCAGTTTTATATTAATATATTTTAACAACAACAGAAATTAAAAATGCTGAATAAATAAAAGTGAAAATAGCTTCTTTTTTTTTAAATCACTTTAGTTTGTTTAGTTCATAATTTATTAATTCATTTATTGAATTATTTTTAGTTAATGAATTTTGACAGTGTTGGTCTTCCGTAGGGCCATACAATTAAAATCAATACATTTCCAGCAGATTCCCTGACAGCGTGTGGTGTTTTGTCCTCGTACGTCGACATGACTTAAAGCTGCAGTACGTAACTTTTGTCGCTTGTTGCTATCAGACCTGACTGAGGGAGCGTTTGTGTGTATGCAGCAGCAGAGCAGTGGCGGGCGGAGACTAGAACTGCTGAAGCTTGTTTTACATGTTGTTGTTGTTGTTGTTGACTGTGTGTCAGGGGGCGTGGTCATAAAGACCATGGTGTTCCAGGTGGAGACGGACAGAAGCTACGTGGAGATGGTTCCTCTGAAGCCTCTGAACCTCAGAGCCTTCACTCTGTGCATGAGAGTCTCCACTGAGCTCAAAGGAGAGCGTGAGGTCATTCTGTTCGCCTACCGCACAGGAAACTTTGACGAGCTCAACGTGTGGAGGGAGCTGGACGGAAGGTACTCGCAATACTACTACTACTACTGACAGTTCTCACACTACTACTACTGACACTACTAAAACTACTGACACTACTACTACTACTACTATTACTACGGACAATACTACTACTACTGACAATACAATACTACTACTACTACTGATAATACTAACACTACTACTACTACTACTGACAATACTTATACTATTACTACTGACAATACTACTACTACTGACAATACTACTACTACAGACAATACTACTACTACTGACAATACTTATACTACTACTACTGACAATACTAATACTGATAAAATGACTACTATTACTGACAAAATTACTACTACTACTAACAATACTACTACTACAACTGACAATACTACTACTACTACTGACAATACTAATACTATTACTACTGACAATACTACTACTCAAGACAATACTACTACTGACAATACTAATACTATTATTGACAATACTAACACTACTACTACTACTGACAATACTACTATTACTACTACTACTACTGACACAATTACTACTACTACAGACAAAATTATTACCACTACTGACAAAATCACTACTACCACTACTACTGACAATACTAATACTACTACTGACACTACTACTAGTACTACTGACAATATTACTACTACTGACAATATTACTACTACTACTGACAATATTACTACTACTACTGACAATACTACTATTACTACTGACAATATTACTACTACAACTGACAATACTACTACTACAAAATCATGACTATTACTGACACTACTACTACTGACAATACTAATACTATTACTACTACAACTGACAATACTACTACTACTACAAAATTACGACTATTTCTGACACTACTAATACTATTACTACTACTACTGACAATACTACTACGACTACTGCCAACACTACTTAAAATACTCCTGTACACCACGACTACAGATACATCAGAACTGACAATGCCTATACTTACATTACTACTAGTCCTACGACTTCTACCAATAATACTGCAAAAATACTACAACACTCACACTCAACTACTAGTACAACCATTACTACTTTGAGACACAATACTGTGAACGAGTACAAGTACACAGTTGTAGTGTACCATGATGACCTGACTCTGTGTGTGTGTGTGTGACCTTCAGATTGTCCTTCTACCTGAGCGGAGAAGGCGTTTTCTTCGACGTGCCTCAGCTCGGGGCTCTGGAGACTCACCTGTGCATCACCTGGGACTCCAGCTCCGGCGCGGCCTCCGTCTTCATGGACGGCAGGAAAAGCGTGACCAAGATCTACAAGAAAGGTCACAGCATCCGCTCTGGGGGCAAAGTCATCGTGGGGCAGGACCCGGACTCGTACATGGGCGATTTTGACGCCAATCAGAGTTTCCTCGGCGAGATCTCCGACGTAAACATGTGGGACTCCGTGCTGCCGGCGACCACCATCCAGGACATGTGCTC
Organism: Microchirus variegatus; assembly: GCF_963457635.1. NCBI lineage: Eukaryota > Metazoa > Chordata > Actinopteri > Pleuronectiformes > Soleidae > Microchirus > Microchirus variegatus. The sequence continues at coordinate 3,382,940 of NC_139811.1, forward strand.
AGGGAAGAGGGCGCCCAGGGGCAACGTTTTCGACTGGGAAACTGTAGAACTCAAGGTTAAAGGAGAGGTCAACGTCATTCCACGTGAGCTGTAGACATTTGACATTTGAACTGTGATGTTCGAGTCTCTGAGGTTTTGTGAGCTTTCACAGCTTTGACGTTATCTTCAGTTTGGGAGAGTAGAAAAAAACAAACTCTGAACTGTCCCTTTAAGAAAGGATATCACTGTAATTCTCTTCAATAAAAACTGTTTTATGGTGACGATGACTGTGATGTTTGTCGTGGAATATGCACAGTATATATATGACACATACACTGTATCCAGGGAATTCACTCATTTCCAATTATGGAGAGTCAACTCAGTCAAAATTGATAAATAAAAACATAAATAAATAAATAAAAACTGAAATGAATAATGCAACCCTGAAATAAATATAGCTATGAAATAAATAAATAAAAACTGAAATAAATTAATAAATAGATAAAAACATAAATAAATAAACATACCCCTGAAACAAATAAATATAGCTATGAAATAAAAAAAACATAAAAAAAAAACATAAATAAATAAATATACCCCTAAAAGAAATAAATATAACTATTACATAACTAAATACATAAAATATACATAAATCTGACTTTTTTTTGGTATTTATTTATGGAATGAAACATATTTATGTTCTTGTCTGTGTGCGTTTATTACCTTTAACAGAGACACATGATGATGATGATGAACTCATGTTGACGGTGCAGTTCCATGACTTTATTCTCAGAATATATACAGTAAGTAAAGTGTAGTGGGCCAAAGGCTACTGTAAAATAACTTTTATATTTACAAACATACAGTATATCTAAATAGAATAATAATAATAATAATAAAAAGTGAACTGCTTGCTACACTGTCAGATTAACACAACCTTTATCTGACATATTTGTAGAGCTCTTCTTTTTCTCTGTTTTTTTACAAAACATCACATGATTTTTTGAGAGATTGTCAGATAAAAAAAGAGCAGGGAGTTTTTGTTTTTTTAAGTAAAGTCATCGTACTGCGTCGGCGTGCGACGACTACAGAGTTCTCTGGAAGACGAAGGGCGGCGAACCCACGCTGCTCGGGCTGCGCAGGTTGGAGTCGTAGGAGCTCGGAGTCATTCCCACGATGCCGTCGCCCTGCAGCGTCTCACCAGACAGGAAGTCGTCTTCGTCCTCTTTGACGCTCTGACGGACACAGAGAGGGACAACAGACCACGGTCAGAGATCACCGTCTTATCCAATCAGGAGGCAGGACTGCAGCTCCTCTTTGTGGAGGTTTAACGATTTAAAAGGAAGTGATGTAAGATCAGCTGAGTGTATGAAGAGAATAAAGTCCGGGTCTGTAAAATATAGTGTTTTTTATTTGATAGGAATAATAAATAAAATGTAAAAAATTAGTGCTGGGCTCGCTAACCCGATAGCGACGGTTAACGGCGTCAACGATAACACGACGCGTTTCCATGACGACTGACTGGAAAAAGATGCGCGTGACGACATGTTTACGTGACTCCCGATTGTTAAAATAAGTCTCTAAAGTAACGCTAAACTTTAAAAACAGAGGCACACGTACGCAGTACACGGGTACACACCGCTCCAGTTTGACTGTAGGCGCGCTAACGGCGCTAAAGGAGCTAACGGAGCTAACTGGTAAACGGTGCCTGGACTCCGTTGTCGCGGCACGTAAACATGACGTCACGCGCACCGTGCGTTAACGTGCGCTTAACTAGTGTCCAGCACACGCACAAAAAAGTATTTTATTATACAACTACTAAAAACTTATATATAATATAATAATATAAATAAATCATCATTTGGTTTAAAATTCCCAAACCAGGCACACATCTTTTTAACAGGAAGTCGTCGTACTTCCGACGTGCGCAGAACAAATCGGGACAGGAAGTGGACACGAAAATGTGAATAATTATTAGTGACGGGTTCAACTGTGTGTGTCACACAGTCGTCACGTGTCCCCTCACCTGTGCGTCGGTCTTCGCAGGAGCCACGCCCATGTCTGCAAGCTCCTCCCACACCTGGTAGAGCGGCTCCACCAGCTGACCAGACCTGGGTATTCACACACAAACACACACACAGGTCACCACACTGCAAAAACAGTTATTTTAGTTAGTAAGTTTTTTGGACTAAAAAGAAAAATAGATTAGAGAGAGATTAAAAAGAGATTACAGCTCACAAGCTTTAATTACCAGCATGAAACCAAAAACTGTGGTCTATATGGAACACTAGATTAATGAAGTAAAAGTTATCTCACTTTAAGTGTCTTTAGTAAACCTCGCCACACAAACACAGCTACTTCTATGATCAGTCATATACAGAGAACTGTAGTCGTGTTTGCTACGCTGTGTGTATGAGCGACAATAACAGCGATGTTTGAGTGAGTGAACCTCTTGAGAAGGTAAGGGTCAAAGGGGAAGAAGCTGTCCAGAGGGTTGGTGTTGGTGGTCACACAGTCTCCTCCCGCAGAGCTGCGCACCACAGACAGCATTTGGCGGTTGTTCCTCTCTATGATGGTGTAGCAGAAAACCACCTGATACTTCCTGCAACACAAGAACCAGGAGGTGGACATCATTTATCAAAGTCCTTCATCATCATTATGTAATGAAGTATTCAAAGACATATACAGGACTTTAATATGGAGATGATCCCTTTTGCGCATATGAAACATGAATGTTGGTTGAAGCTCGTGTGATGGGAGGAGCTCAGGACAAAAACGATCATATTTAAACGTCCCGCAAGTTCAGCTAAACAATCGACACCGACGGCATGAGTGAGTTCACCTGGTGACGGCTGCAAACGTGCTGGTGACTGCAGGCAGGCAGACTTTGAGAGGGTTCAGCTGACACATGACCACACGCTCCAGGTTCAGACTCTGCAGGTACTCCAGACCTGACACACACACACACACACACACAATTATTGAATACTGCCAACAAAACTGCCTGCTTACTGCACCTTTAACAGAGCATAGTTTGTCTGCTACGTAGCATTAGCATCACATCATTATGACATCATCACACAGACATAGTACATGCTACATTATGATGTCATAGTACAGAAAACTCAGTATAATGACGTTGAGGTCAATTTAAGTTTAAACTAAACCAAACCTGAACCACTTATTTCAGGTGTATTGTTTTAAAAAGGTGATTTTAATCGTCTGAGTTAGAACTCAGTAATTGTTGCCTACAGATGATATCAGTAAGGACTCTCTTTTAATGTTAAAGGCGCCATATGTAAGAATGTGGCCAAAAACGGTTACTACATTCAAATTCAAAACACCGAGGTCTTTTAGGTTTCGTTTTCTGACGTAACTGGCAACGCGTGGTTGCTCGGCAGCTGAGACTCTACTGACTGCAATGATTGGTAGACGGCGGTAGGTGGCGCCACATGCCAAAACATGATTTCAAAACATAAACATGATTTGCAGTCTGCAAAAAAAAAAATTTTATGCAAATATTTAGTCTGTACTGTTGTTGTTGGTGAGTTCAGTTTGTTATATGAACATTATTCCTGAGTCTCTGTGACATATTAGGAGGATTTTATGGCCAGTTGCTTTAGATTTATTACATAATGCACCTTTAAGTATTATTATATACTGAGAAAAGTATAAACAAATATAAAACTTCCAGTAAAATACATTAGGACCATCAGTTTTTCCCATAAATGAAGTTCGGAGCCATTCATAAAGACCTGTAATTCGTTATTAATCACAAATCAAATCACTGCTGCAGAGAGAGAACAGGACTCTTTGACAGCGTCTCGTACCTTTCTTCATGTTGCTCTCCAGCATGCCTCTGTGTCTGAAGATGAGCGTGTAAAACGCAGCCTGACAGGCAGAGTAAAAGGGTCCGTGCAGGCTGATGTCACAGAACGCCTGTTTGCCGCTGCCGTCCTGGCCGTCGATGTAGCGATGGATCCAGGCGAGCAGCAGGTCCAGACACGCTCGCACGGTGCTGGTGAGGAAGTGACACAACCGTGTGACAATCAGTGGGCACCTTAGGAGGAAGAAAGGAGTAAGAAGGAAACTACGCGTGAACTTACAGCACGGGGACGAACTTGGCTCGGGCCAGAAAGCTCCCCAGGTATCCAGCTGCAGCCTGACGCAGGACAGCAGGCTGGGACGGGCTCTGCAGGATCTTCCACAGGTGATCCAGGAAGGCTTCTGTCAGGGCCTGGAAACACAGACACGACGACAAGGAAGTACAACCATGTGAGAGGATGAGCGTCATCAATTACTATATTAGGGCGCTTTCACACCAACAGCAGTTGGTGCGCACCAAACGATCCATTGGAACCAAAAACACTAGTTCGTTTCGTTTTCGTTGGTGTGTGAAAGCATCAATCGCACTCGGGTCCGCACCAAAGCTCAATGCTAAATGCTACGTGCTAATGTGGTGATGACAGCACTGACCGTTCTGAAGCTGCAGAGGTAAAAGAGGATGTACTGCACGTGAGCGGACGCGTGCGTCGGCAGGATGAGTTTGTCAAACACGCTCAGCAAATCCCTGTACAGATCCTTAGTCCTGTCCACGTGAAGAGAGCCTGAGACGGACAACACACACACGTGGTGAGCGACACACTGACGACACACTGACAGTCAACTAAGAGCATTTTAAAGTGGATATAAACTCATTTACCGTTGTGGTGACAGACATCTTTGATGTAAGCCATCATCACAGCCATCAGAGTGTCCAGCCTCTCTGCCACAGGATGGGCCATGGCGGTCGAGCTGGAAGGTTGAGCTGCAGCCACATCTTCATCCTGACACAGAGAGAGAGAGGGAAAGGCCATCAGGGTTCATTTTTAACGATCATATAAGTCAAAGTCAGTCTTTGTCATTTTCTTCACGTCGTCCTTTGCTCCCTCTTGATTTAACGTGCGCGGAATCTCACGTCAAAAACAACGGGGAGAGACAGAAAGACAGTGGACAGCGTCCACATAACCTGCCCGTAATGACTTAATTAACATTTTAAACTCCAGCTAACAAGATGCATTCAAAGACCCTGGTAAATGGCATCACTTTTTTTTTTTGCAGGATTTACAGCATGTTGAGCTTAGAGTACCAAAACCCATCCTGCAAACACACGTGAAGTCTGAATGCTTGGTTCTGCTGCCACCTTGTGGCAGTAGATGCAAAATGAATAGAAAATATAGTCAAGACATTGACAAGATTAGAAATAATGATTTTTATTCAAAATAATAATTTTGCCCTTTCGTCGGAGAACCATCAAAACTGTTTTCAGCTGTGCTAACATCATCGCACAAGGGTTTTCTAATCATCCAATAGTCTTCTAACACCATTAGCAAACACAATGTACCATTAGAACACTGGAAATGGGCCTCTATACACCTATGTACATATTCCATTAAAAACTAGACATTTGCAGCTAGAATAGTCGTTTACCACATTAACAATGTATAGAGTGTATTTATGATTCATTTGATGTTATATTCATTGAAAAAAAGTGTTTTTCCTTCAAAAATAAGGACATTTCTAGGTGACCCCAAACTTTTGAACGGTAGTGTATATTTCGAATAGTGCTCCTCAATCTTCCTCATTCAGCTCTCAGCCAACTTCTTGCCATTGGGGCGGAGTTAACCTCAGAAAAGAGGGGGTTTATTTGCCCTTAAAATACAATTTGCTGCTGTCTCAGGTGTGAATGGTATTTGTTTGTTTGTTTGTTTGTTACCATGTCAAAGAGGCCCTCCTCACTCTGCTCCTCTGCTCTGAGTCTCTGCTCTGCGTTCTCCTCGGCCTCATCGATGTCTGACCGGGATGCACTCACCTGAAACACACACACACACACACACAGAGTCATCATGGTAGCTGAACAGAACTTCACAGACTAGTTTTTTGCCGATATTAAACGCGAAGTTAATGAGCGGCTGAAACAAACTCACGTCCAGCTTGAGCATCTTTTCGATGATCACCTCCAGCACGTCTCGTCGAACCGACGGTATGTACACGGTCATCCTGAGGAGGTTGTGGACGTAACACTCCTGTACACACAGACACACACGTTCACACAGGGAAATACTGTGTTTACAACAATGCAACAATATTTCTTGTAAAACAGTATATTTGACTCTGAGCCTCTCACCAGGGTTCTGGAGGACTTTGTTATGAACGGGAACTTCTCCTGTACTATGGGCATCAGAAAGCGACTCGTGCTGGAAGAAGAAGGAAAAAGAATTGAATATATATATATATATATATATATATATATATATATGTACACACACATATAGGACAAAAGTGTGAGAATCGTATATGAGTGGACTCACGCTGGAACATATCTGGTGATGAGCTGTAACGCCTGGTGACACTGATCAAAGTTTCGAGGCAGGTCTTTAAAAATAGAACAAAACAAAAACGGTGCAGTGTAAATTCATATACATATATATATATTTAACATTATGGGATGTCACATGCCGGAACATGGAACACCTGTAACTCATATACACATTTTTCCCACGGTCACATTCAAGGACGAACTTTAAAAGGTTAATTTGTGTACTTTTCCTGTAGTAAATGTATATATATACTCAGTGTCAAATATACAAAACCTCATATAAACACACAGAATATAAACAGTATTAGAACTGATTCAGTTACACTGTAAACTTGTGTGTGTGTGTGTGTGTGTGTGTGTGTGTGTGTGTCGCCTGTAAAAACGAAGTCACCGCAGTTTCACGCAGCCGTGCAGCGAGGACTCTTTTTCTCTAGTGGAAAACCAACCTAAACCGTGCCGAGCTGAGGCGAGCTGGGACCGTCGTGGAAGAGGGGTCAAATGAAACAATCCTGTCGGTGTACACTGAATATACTGTGACCTGGACGACTGAATACTGAATACACTGAAAACTGTCAAAAAAAACCTGTGCACACACACACACACATTGTATTATAAAAGAGGAACTCACTTTCATCTTCATCATCTGAATCAGAGATATCCACTCCTCCTTCACAGATGCTCACTCTCTCTGAAACGACAAAGAAAACTCACTTTATGAGGCTGGAACAAAGGCTGTGATCAACAGTTTTATATATAATATATATACATATTCACTACTAAATAAATCTGCAACTATGTTAATAAGAAAATGAGCAGTTTTTTATAATTAAAACATGTTCTCTGAGAGTATTTTCTGGTTTCTTTGCTCCAAATAACAAAGAAATCATGTTTGTGAACACAACTAACAGTTATTTTCATAATATGTGTCGATTAATCGAGTCATTGTTTTTGTCCATGAACTATCGAACGGAAAATATTCACATTTAAAGAAGCTGAAAAATCTCTATAAGACCTATTTATTGAAAATAGTTGACGATTGATTTAGTAATCTAAAGTACTATGATATGAATTAACCCACAGGTACGAACGGTACAACAGTGACGGAATACACACACACACACACAAACATGAAAACGCACAATGATGACAATGTGGGAAAAGTCAACAGAAACACAAACGCTGAGGCTCTAACTTCAGAAATCCGTCGATGACGGATAAGATTATCTAAAGATATTAATCTGAGAGACGTACTGGGAGTGAAATGGGAGACCACCATCTTGAGGCAAGCGCACAGGTACACTGTCTGCGCTGAGACCAGGTTACTGAGGAAGGTCATGTACTCCTCCACCACAGCCTGGCTGCGGCCCACCCATGGAAGTCTCTACACACACACACACACATACACAGACACAAGGAAATATAAGATATATGCAGAAATAAAGCTGCACACAGGTCGTTCCTTATAACTCAGGAAATGTTTTCTTTACCATACAATGTTAATACACATCTACTCTTTATGATCTGCATTACATGATCTTACATAAAAATCTAATATAACATAATATCAATATATTGCCAAGCGACACAGTACAACATACAGCTCTACAAATAAAGTTTTATTGAATTGGAGCTAGCATAGTCTAATTGCTTCAGCTCTAAACGTGGTGCACAAAAGTCTTATGACGGACACTCACCAGGACGGTGTAGATGAGCTGCTCGTGGTCTTTGGTGAGCTGAGTCACACAACCACGAAACTCCTGCAGCCAGCTGATGATCTGAGCGTCCTGAGAGAGAGAGAGGGAGAGAGACTGTCAGTACTTACTGTCCTTACATGCTTAAACCCACATTATAACCCTACAACTGCGTAATGCGTTATCCAATAGCGTAACCACGGAGACCCATCATAGTTCTCCGTTGTAGTGTCGGATATAAACTGCAATTTCCCACCCGATCAGTAGGGTAAGCAACGTTATTGTGCTTCTGGCTACAGTGAGCGATGGTGTCCGAGAGAGAACGACTGTTGTTGTTGTTGCAGCTGAATAACATTGAAACACAGATACAGACTGAGGAGACGTGTCCAGAGGTGGTACGTACGTACACTAAATGTACCGAGACTGATGGCAGGCGAATTTAACAGTCTTATTGGACCGACGAGGGACACTTCCCACTTCAGGTACTTCCAAAATGTGGGCTGGCAAATTTGATGAACTTCTACGCCGTGTGCTACCGCATAATAATCGTCAGGGCACCCAACACATGCCCGTTGATGCCGCCCAGAGACCGGCCGAGGACCAATCGCAGCCCTTGCCGTCTCCGTTGTCCCTTGACGGAGTGACGGACACTTAGAAAATATTTCACGCAGTCGGAGACGACGCAGAGGCTCTGCGTAACTGACGTAGATCACTTTACGCAGGAGTATAAATTGGGCTTTACAGTTACATCACAGTGCTTACTAATAACATGCATTTAAGATGCAAAATAAACCTATCGAAAAGATATCTTACATGGAGCTAGCTAGACCAGGGAAGGAAACGCAAGCACGCACACACAGGTTTTGTTGTACCTTTATCTCAGGATCAGCCAGCTGATGCTTCAGCAGTTCATAATCACTTATGTCTCCCTTCAAATGAGAAGAAACAGTGATGAGGGCATGGTAAAAAACACCACACAACACAACACAACACACAACACAACACACAATAGTGTTCATCCTTTTACACACATCATAGTGTAGAGTCCTGACTCCCCGCGAGGATGAAGCGGTAGATCGTGGATGGATGGATAATATAAAAACTTCCCTCTAAGTAGGCGAGGAGGGAAGTTTGAAAGTGTGGTTACCACTTATGAGTTTATATGCACTTTAAAAATTAAACGGTAGAGCTGCAACTAACAATTATTTTTTGTAATCAATTAATCTGTTGATTATTTTCTCGATGAATCGATAAATCGTTTGGTCCATAAAATGTCCGTTGATCAGTGTTATTCTCGAATGGCTTGTTTTGGTCACAAACCAAAAAGATTCAGTTTTAATGATTTATTTGTTATGTGGAGCAAAGAAACCAAGAACATATTCACATTTAAGAAGCTAAAACAATCAGAAATCTTGTTTTAATAATGAAAAATGCTTCAAACAGATTATCAAAATAGTTGACGGTTAATTTGGTAATCGATTCATCGATTAATCGTTTCAGCTCTATTAAAAGGCAAACACCGAACCAGCAGATCGAGAAGTAAACATACATTTTATAACGACCGTGTTTTTGTCAAATGCCGGCAACACAAAAATATCGACTATGAGTGTAAACATGTAAAAAAACAGACTGACAACACTCACCCGTTTGTATTTATTCAGGGTTTCTGCGACACTTCCTCCAAACCTGACCGTCTTCAGAGCAGGACTGTTCAGAAAGTCCACGCCGTCCACCTCCATACTGAGCGAATTTAGCGTTCTTATGCTAAGCTAACATTAGCTGCCCTTTACGCTAAAAGACACGATAGAGGAACAAACTACGAGCTCGTTTCATTGTATTTGTGTACGAACGTGACCGTTAAATGTTGACGATGGTAAAAAAAAGACTTGATTTGAACACTGTTTTTCTCTTTTTTAGTAGTGAACCGCACACGCGCACGTATTAACGGATGTAAATACCACTGTCTACTGTGTCGCGTTGAAATTGTTCCCCACAGGGACTTACAGAGGGTTCCGGTTGTCCTTATAAAAAGAATAATAAAAAAACAACAGAACATTCTACATTTTTGGAACTGATATATTTATTAAACACGTATTAAAAATAACCCCCCAAAAAGGAAAACATAATATAAAATTAATAAAAAATAATAACTGCCATATAATTTCGTTTATGAGATGTTTTTGTATATCATTTGATACTTTGGGTGTTCCCTTTCCGCTTGGTTGTGAGTTGCTTCCTTGAATCAAATAAAAAATAAAATACTCATAATGCCACAGTTGATTTTGTGGAGAAGATCAATGAAAGGCAGTGATTTACCTTTAATCTGATCAACGTTATGCAGACATGTATACCATCATCACATGATATTATTATTATTATTATTATTATTAGGGATGGACCAATATCCCTTTTTCATGTCAAATAGTGATATCAATCCCATACAGTCATACATTTCAAAAGCATAATTCTCCAGTTGCGTCACAGATATTCTTCTCCCACAACAACGACATTAACAGCTGACAACATGACTCAGCTTTTTGTGCATAGTGAAAAAAAAGTGATTGTTTTTGGATCATATCGGATTGTACATGTTCCTCCTTCATATAGCCTGTATTGTGAATTTGAACAGATCATGTTATACCCAAAACAATTTTATTTCATTTAGTAAAAACTTATTTTTGAAGATGATATCCTGACTTTTTTTTTTTTTTTTTTTTTAAAGGTGTTCCTTCCGCGCACAGCGCTCAGTCAGAGGGAAGGGTTTGTGATAAAGGCTCTGGTTCCAAAGGTCAGACTCGGCTTGTTATCACCATGGGTGTGGACAAGGAGGCCGGCTGCTGCTGCACCTTTGATCACAACAGTCACCAGCTCACATTTATCCACCACCTCACACACGACATATTTAGATTCTCTTATAAACACATCTTCACTAACCAATATCCTCTAAGCTAACATGATCACAGTGTCCGGTAAAAGGTCAGGACATGACTCTGAATCCACATTGATGAGCTGTTTCCTGGTTTCCATTCACATGACTCATTTAGAAAGCGTTTTTTACAGTTACGGCCGGAAGTGGAACGGTTCAGTTTGGTACGGTCCAGTGCGGTGGGTGTTTTTTGCTTTGTTTCCAGTAGTACCAGTTCCATTCTTTGGCACCCGTCCCTGGGGTACCAGAGTAAAATGGTACGGTAGAGTCAGGTCCGATGGAAGTGCAGTCAAACGTCCACACTCTATTCTCATACAAAGTGTGACGTCTTGTTGACACAAACAGCCACAGACCGAGCTGCTGGACGTCCTCCTTTGTTGTCTGTTGTGCCGCACACTTTTAGGGGAGCATCAAGAAGATGCTGCTTTCCGGACAAGTTCAGAAAAACAAGGGTATGACGGACGGGCGTCTCAACGTAGACACAACGCGACTAAATCACAGTATAAATCGTGACAACAGCAAATCTGTGCATAATGTTAGCGACTCATTTTAAGCCATATCTGAGTTGGTAAATGAAAACATTTCCAAGCGATGATTGGTCAATTACTTCATTTATGCACAAAAAGTCCTGACAAAATAGGGGTAGAACATTCTGTAAACTTTTTTTTTTTGGGGGGGACCCAAAAAAACCTGCTGCGACCCATCTGTGGGTCACGACCCAGTCTTTGGATAACGTACGTACACAGCATGTATGAGTGCATATGGTCATAAAAAAGTCAGATTAAACAATCACAAATATGATTATATTTAAAATAAAAAGTAAAAACAGTCTCTATGAAAGTCTGTAAGAAAAGTCTATAACAAATCTTTTTAAATTCAGTTACTTTTGCCATTCATGTCTTTAGAATGTACATAATACACTGAAAAACTACTCTCTTTTTTTTTTACAGTAATACACATACAAGTACAAGGTCTGGACATGTACAGCTAAAAGACAAACAGTGATATAAAGATGATTTTCTGAGTTCATATACAGGACGTCAGGCCTATGGATTCAAATACGACATTTACAGGATGTCGTCTTTAACTCTGATATCTTGAACAAATACGATTCACAAAAAAATAACAAAATAAAAGTTGAGCGTCATCAGCAGACACAGCTACACGGACAGAAGGCGAGGTCTTCTCTGTTCAGAGCTGCGAGGAAACCTAAAATAAAGTCTCTGTGGGGAGGAAACGAGTTGAAGCATTGTTAATGAAACTTGTTGACGTACAAAACAGGAAGTTATCTGTAGGTGTTAAATCAGATAACGTTAAAAAGGATTTTGTGGACGCTACGCTTTCAGGCTTCAGGTTAACCAGCTAGTGCAGGAGGCAACGATACCATATCACGATATTCAAGTCGTGATACGATATTATTGCGATATTCAAGTCACGGTACGATATCATGTTATTCAAGTCGCGATACAATATCATCACGATATTCAAGTCACGATATATTATAATTCAAGTTGCGATACATTATCACGATATTCAAGTCGCGATATGATATCTCGATATTCAAGTGACGATACAAAATTGTCATGATATTCAAGTCGCGATATATTATCATTCAAGTTGCGATATGATATTATCACGATACTCAAGTCCCGGTACGATATTATCATGATATTCAAGTGACGATATGATATCATTCCAAGTTGTGATATATTATCACGATATTCAAGTTGTGATACAAAATTATCATGATATTCAAGTCGCGATATGATATTATCTCGATATTCAAGTTGTGAAATATTATCTCGATATTCAAGTGACGATACAATATTATCACAATATTCAAGGGACGATACAATATTATCACGATACTCAAGTCATGATATGATATTATCACAATATGATATAATCACGATATGCTAGTCGTAGACTTGATAAGGTTTTATCAAGATATGATGTTATCACGATATGATATTATCACGATATTGAAGCCATGATACGATATTATCCAAATATCTAGTAACGATACTGCAAAATACTGAGTCATATATCATATATCGCGATATTCTAGCACGACCATCTAGTGGACTGAAAGGTCCTTTTTTTTTTAAATGCTAAATTCCCACATAGTTTGTAACATCAGTAAAAATAGATGCTGATTGTTTATCCATGGAATAGACTCCGAAGTGGCTAAATATCAACACTGGACGACTTTTTCAAATATTAAATGGTAACTACAGCATGTGTGTAATATAATTGAAGCAGGACAGATATTATATCACGGGCCTGAACACAACTGTATGGCGGGCCAGATGTGGCCTGCGGGCCTCAGGTTTGACACATGTGAGCTACTGTGCTTAAAGAAAGGGTTTGTGTGTCAGTGAGCCGTGAAAAGTCTGGTTAATGATTATCAGTGATAAGAAGTTCTTTACTGCCTTAGATTGTTCATTTAGTTCCTCGTTTAAAGTGAACTGACAGACGTTAGAGGACGACGCTCGCATACAAACTAATGACATTAGGTCGATTTGACAAAAGACACAATTACCTATAAATAAATAAATATGAGTCTTTTAGTGTCCGTGATTCACAGTGACCCAGCAAACACGTCATCACATGAGATTAATCACCAACTACTTTGATAATAGATTCATCAGTTTGAGTAAATAAACAAAACAAAGACATTATTAAAACTGAATAAGACTAGCGCTGTCGAGCGTTAACGCATCAACGGCGGTTAACGGCGTCAACGCTAACGCGCGTTAGCGCAAGACGCGTTTCCATGACGACTGACCGGAAGAAAAAGACGCGCGTTTTTGTTCAAATGAGTCTCTAAAGTAACGCTAAACTTTAAAAACAGAGGCACACATACGCAGTTACTCAGGTACGCTAACGTTATTTGTCAGCGCTTCTCTTTTCCTTTAATAAACAGACGGCTCCAGTTCCACTGTAGGCTAACGCTAAACGGAGCTAAAAGGAGCTAATGCAGCTAACGGAGCCAACAGTTAAAACGGTGACTGGACTCCGGGTGTCGCGGCACGTAAACACGACGTCACGCGCGTCTATTTCCGGTCAGTCGTCACGGAAACGCGTCTTGTGCGTTAACCTTTTTCACAGCACTAAATAAGACAACATTAGAAACACTTCAAACACACATTTCTTTAACCATATTTTGGTCAATTACTCACAACTCAATGTTGTGTACATTAGTTTAATGTATTATACACGTAAATCTGTACTAAAAAAGTTGGGGAAAAGTTTGTTTGGGGACCCCAAAAAAAATCACCTGCGACCCATTTGTACCCATTTAGTCGTGATACGATATTATCACGATATTCAAGTCGCGATATGATATGATCACGATATTGAAGTCGTGACATGATATTATCATGATATTCAAGTGACGATAAATTATCACGATATATAAGTTGTGATATGATCATGATATTCAAGTCGTGACATGATATGATCATGATATTCAAGTCGTGATACATTATCACGATATTCAAGTGACGATATATTATCACCATATATAAGTTGTGATATGATCATGATATTCGAGTCGTGACATGATATTATCACAATATTCAAGTCGCGATACGATATTATCACGATATTGAAGTCATGATACAATATTATCCAAATATTTTTGTAACCATACTGCAAAATACTGAGTATTTGCAAAATCATATATCTCAATATTCTTGCATGGCTAAATATAATATGATAACACCTTTTGCACAGCACTAAATAAGGGGTTGGGGAAAAGTTTGTTTGCGTACCCCCCAAAAAAATCACCTGCGACCCATTTGTGGGTCCCAACCCACACTTTGGGAACCACTGTTAAAAACACACTGGTTTTAAAGCCTTATTCTGACCATATTTGCATTAATTTGAAGATACCAAAACCTGTGTGCGTGTGTGTGTGTGTGTGTGTGTGTGTGTGTGTGTGCGTGCGTGTGTGTGCGCGCGCCGCCTCACCTGTCGCACCGTTACGCAGGTGAGCTCTCCGTGGTTGTGTGCGGCATCTCCACCTCGCAGCTCTCCACCGACGGTACCGCGGGGTCGGGGTCAGGGTCTCCGCTCTCCTGCGGGAGCCTCGTTGTCATAGCAACGTTCACCTGTTGCGGGTTCGGAGCCTCGGCGGCGGCTGACTTTTGCGCGCGAGTCCGCGTACCTCCACCTCCACCTGTACCTCCTCCACCACCGCCACCACCGACGGAGCCGTTCCGGCGGAGCGAGCTCCTGATGCCGCTGGACACGCGGCTGGAGAGCCGCCTCACCGCGCCGCTGATGCCCCTCAGCGGCCCCGGGTCATCCTTCTTCTTCTCCTTCAGCAGACCCACATCATCCTCCAGCTCCGCCGGCGGAACCTCGATGTTGCCCGAGTACCAGAACACCCACCAGATCAGGCTGAGGAAGATGACGATGGCGCCCGCGTAGATGAGCAGGTCGTAGAAAAAGACGCTGGCGAAAACTCCCACGAGCAGCACGAGCAGACCCACGACGTCAAAGGCGACCGCGAGCCAGAAGCAGCACACACACCGACCCAGGCCCCGGTACACCGGCTCCTCCATGGCGGCAGCGGCCCCGCTGTACAACACCTGCGTCAGGCGGATGTAAGGTGAGACAGGTGAGGAGCGGAGGGTCACACACGGGAGGGGGCGTGGCTCTGCTCAGGGGGGGGGAGGGGCTTAAACATCCCCTGCCTTACACACACACACACACAGGTAAAGTATGATGATTATAAAACATGAGAAATTAATCAAATATAATACTTTTTTTTCTGAATGTGTCCATTAATAACAGTTAATGGACAATATTTTTTGCTCAATAGTTTGCTTGGCAGTTAAAATTGTATATATATATACAGTATATATATATATAAGTATATATATATATATATATATATATATACATATATAAAATAATGATTTTATGAAAAAGAAAGAACAGATTCCAGTGAATGCACTTCATCGCTCATTCTACAGTGGAAAAACAGTGCATATTAATAAACCATTGTTTCCTAATGAAAACACAAGTGCACTAAAACTAAAACCCACAAAATAAGATGATGACGTGGTCACAAATGTTGCGCACACACACACATTCTTGTACTTGCCGCATACTGAGGACCAGCATTTCCACTTTATAAATCAACACAATAACGTCAACGCAGGTGGAACCAGGTTTTTGTACCAAATTGAGAAAAAAACAAACAAAAAAACAGGGTATAGCATTTTTCCAATCTAAGGAAGTGATTTCAATGAAAACAAAGTGAGGACGGGGCCAAAATGTCCTCACTTCGTAAAAATGACCTCCTTTTGTTGGTTTAAAACCCTCACTGGTCCTCAGTATGTCTCAAGTACAAAAATACACACACGTTTTTTTTAATGCTTATTACCGAAAAGTTTTTCCTTTAATTGATTGTTTTTTAAAAGGCTTACGGAAAGGAATAAACTCCATGTTTATTGATATTTCAGATCAGTGGTTGGTCATTATTGTACTGTGACGTTTGTGCACTGCAAATGTGTTTACTATACAAAAAGAATCATTATCACTGTAGCAGTGAAATGACGCCATCTGCTGGTGGTTTCTGACTTTATTGCGGAATCGACATCGATTTTATAGACTCCCAGATTTCCGGTTAGAGGACGAGCTACTCTGCCATAATAAAGCCTTTATGTATAGTCTTCTTATAAAACAGAGTCTAGTTATTTTCTGTGTGATTTCATGTGTTATTAACCTGCATCTACCACACATGGATAAATGCAATTAAATCACAAACTCAGAATCAGAATACTTTATCATTAATCCCGGGGGGGAAATTGTTCAATATTGTTCAATATTCACCATGGATCTGATCTGAGATTTTTCTCTGCAGTAAAAAGTGAAATTACATTTTTATGCCCTCATTTCATTTCTTTGCGCTATTCGGCTTTAAAAAGTTTCTTATTTTCTGCAATTTTTAAATGAAAGAAATCTGAAAGAACATCTCTATTTTATAAATAATACTAACATATACACGGTGCTACTGATAGCATGGCTAAGCTACAGTGAGTGGGACTTATTCCGAGTGAAAACAAGAGTTTGAAGTGAAAAGTGCCTTTAAAAAGTGACCATTTGTCAGTTATTTCACTGAGAAAATCCTGTTGTTCGTCCTGTAACGCACTGTGAAAATCAATACACTCATTTTCCCAATGTCGTATTTTATTTTCATGGTTGTATGCTTTAATATCATTTGAACGCGCTCAAGCACAGAGCCAGAACGCCACAAGAAAACCAAAAACTGGGTCAAAGCAAAGGGAGACGGCGGTACAACCGAGATAAACATTTGGTCTCAACTGGGGTTGGTTCTCTCAAACAATTTCTTTTGCAGTTTACTTCTGAAAAATCATTGTTATTATACTCCAAGCAAAAAAAAAAAAAAAAAAAAAAAAAAATCATGGTCCACACCTGTTCAACACAGATACAACCTCTGCCGTTTGTCATTTATGAAAGACAAAAGAAAAAGAAGAAAAAAGAAAAACATGATGTCATGATGTGTAGACCAGAGGAGGGAGGTGGGAGAGGTGGAGGGCGGGGCTAACCCAGAAATGGCATAGCTGAGCTCTCAATATGAGAAAGCCGACTCGTGTGGACATCTTGGTTTGTCATTTGCGTTTAAAAACAGGTTTTTCTTTTTCACGAGTTCTTTTGTCGTTGTTATTTTTCTGAAGCTGATCTTCGGCACGCAGAAAAGGAGGAAGGGGGGGGGGCGTGACAGTGGGGGGGTGCCGTCGCCGCTGACAACAGTGTGGCGCCGTGGTTGTTGACCGAGCTCCGACTGTTTTGTTTTCCCTTCTCACCAGGACTCTCAGGACGGCTGCGTCCCTCTTCAGTCCCGCTCAGCCACCAGCTTCAGCACCTTACCTATGGCGATGGTTTTACCTGCAACACAAAACACAACAGTCAACACATTTCAAACACGTATATCGTGTGTAAAAAGCATCTGTGGCTATCCATAATCTATTACAAAGATACAAAACAAATGGGTTATTAATGCTACCTAATTTGTGGAGCATCTATTACCACAAGGTGGCAGCAGCAGCTCGTGGACTTTGTGTGTGTTTGAAGACCGGTGACTAAATTTACCAGGGTCTTTGAATGCATCTCGTTAGCTGCTTATTCTTAGCTTAAAACACTGTGAACCCCGTGCACTGGAGTTTAGAACAATCAAATATTCGATGACCAATACCATTGAATATTTGGTAGCACTGGGTGCGCGGTTAACGGCGTCAACGCGCGACGCGTTTCCGTGACGACTGACCGGAAAAAGACACGTGTGACGTCATGTTTACGTGACTCACCGATTGTTAAAATGAGTCTCTAAAGTAACGCTAAACTTTAAAAACAGAGGCACACATACGCAGTACACAGGTACGCTGGTTATTTGTAGCGCTGCTCTTTTCCTTGAATAAACAGACCGCGCCAGTTCAACTGTAGACACGCCAACAGCGCTAAACGAGCTAAAGCAGCTAACGGAGCTAACTGGTAAACTCCGGTGTCGCAGTGCGTAAACTTGACGTCGCGTTGAGGCATATTTGGACAGAAATGCTAATAACAGGAAAAAGAAGAGAAAAGACTGATGCAGTGCAGTGTGTTTGACATTTCTGATGCTAACTGAACCACAGGTAAACAACCTTTCCCAATAAGCATCTGGGAAAAACTCCACTTTACTGACTTACTGATGACACCGTTAGCATCACTTTTAAGAACTTCTAATTTACGGTAGTATAAATCCATCACTAAACGAGGACAAAAGAGCGAATGTTAAAGGGCTGTTACGGAGTTCATTGAATGCCTTACGTAGTAACCTGCGATACTACACCTCGTCAAAGGCAAACCTACTCCTAATCAAAAATACCTGCAGAAATCATTATCAATGTTTAACTCTCATTGACTCAGACCCTCCACCCTTTGTCTCAGTGCCCACGTACCTTCATCCCGTAAGGTAAACCGACCCATCTGAGGAAAGTCTTTGAAGGTCTCAAGGCAAATGGTTCCTGCAGTGCGCAGACGAGCGATGCAGACCTGGTCCTGTTTGACAAATCGTGGTCGTGTCTTACTCTTCTCTCCTGATTTCTTGTCCACTAGACAGATTAAGGCCTGACAGAGAGGGGACAGAGAGAGTGATTATCGTCACACACTGAACCGACAAAGCGTTTGTAATGACTTCAGTTTAAACGTCATCTGCTTGTTTGTTTGTTTACTCCGGTCTTACCGTGATTTGCACTTCTTCAATGCAGGTGTGAATGTGAAGGACCGCGTTGTAACCTGGACAGATGATGGATTTGTGTTCGATGATGACGATCTGGAAAGGAAAAAGACATGAGTGTGATCCACCAGATACTGCACTGTACTGAAGCCTTCTACTTGGAATCAGTGTGTATATATATATATATATATATATATATATATATATATATATATATATATATATATATATATACATACATACACACAAATATACATATATATACAAATATACATATACACACATACATACATCTACACACACGTATATCTACACGCGCGTACACAAGCGCGCGTACACACACACGCGTATATATACACACGCGTATATATACACACGTGTATATATACACGTGTATATATACACATGTGTATCTACACGCGCGTACACACACGCGTATATACACACACGTGTATATATATATACACATATATGTGTAAATGTATATGCGTGAATGTGTATGTATATGTATATGTATATATATATACACATATATATACATACACATACACACATATACATTTACACATGTATATATATACATTTACACATGTATATATATACATACACACACACACACACACACATATATACACACAGACATATACACACAATACAATCTGATGCAGTGCAGTGTGGACATACCTGGGCGTCAAATGTGCGCCCTGAGTGGCAGAGGTTCTCAGCGTTACACAGGATAAAGCCCGGCAGGATCTCCTCCTCCTCGATGCCCTTCAGCCGCAACTTGAGGTTCTCGCCTGGATCGGCATCGTCCGTTTCCACGTCGTCGGAGAGCAGACTCAACACCTCCACCACATGCTGCACGAGAGAACAGCGATAACAACAGTGAGTGAAATAATAATCAAAGATCACAGAGAAGAGAAGAGAAGGGGTGGGAGATATCGAAATAAGTGGATCATCCCAGTAGGAACTGTAACTAACGAAGCTGAACTTATTTGATGTTTTAAAAACACAATCAGATAAATGGATAATCAAAAATAGTTGGCGATGAATAACAATTACACACAGGGACTGTGTTTAAATCAATCACCGTGAGGAGTAAATATACTGCAAATATGATATATACTCAGGTATGAGTCATTGTGACTGTGATGTTTCACAGCTGAGGTGAAAAGAGAGATCTCTTACCCTGTTTGGCATCATGACCAGCTGCTGTGCTTTACTGATGCAGCCCGACTCTAGTTTACCCAGGATCACTGTTCCCATGTCCTGGTGAGAGACAGACGGACACAAAGCAGGTGAGAAGGCTGATGATCGTAGGTTTCGTATGATGTGAAAATGTTTAAATAGCACATTGTTTCAGGTAAATTATACACTCCTTCAACTCTGAACAGCGTTCAAACGGACAGTCATAAACCAAGTGAGTCAATCTTTAACCTTCTGAGTAACGGGGCTAATTTTAGATGCTGCGTACCGATACTCAGAAATATATGGCGCACTTCTAACAGCAGCGATGTTTACACGAACACAAGTAATGGAAATGAAAATACATCATGTAAACATGACAATCTGAGAACTCATATTCAGATATAGGTCATTCGTAAACAGTCAGTCTGATCATGACTTCCTGGTTTGGTGTCATCACTCGTCTGAGCCACGTGAACATGACGTATTTCTGTTTTGTTTGTCGTATTTCCATTTAAAAAGAAAGAATAATGAACAGACACAGAAGTTACAGACGTGGAAGTTGAGGAGAATTCGATTTTCTTGCGTCCATGTAAACAATGGAATCGTAAATACCAATGAGAACAAATCTTTTCGGGAATGTTTGCACATGTAAACGCAGCTAAGTGGCACTTTTCCACTTCACAGTTACAGCACGACTCATGAAAGCATGAAACTGCCGCGACATCGTTTTATAAGCGACACAAACACACAAACTAGTGACTTGAAAGCAGTTCTTTTTCGGTGCAACTGAACCATTAGACTCAGTTAATTAAATAGATTTGTTGACAGAATCGTTCAGTACTTCCTGCATGAATGGAGCACAGACTCGGTCTGACACAGTCACTTTCTGCAGTGCTGAATGTTGGATCTTCAGGATCTTTAAGTCTTTTTAACTGATTTACAGTTTTCTACGGCATTTGTGTCGGACGTCACGCTCGTGACTCTTCCAGTGACGACACATTCTGACCAATCAGCGGCCGACAGTCTGTCGACGTCACACACGGTATCGGCTCAGCTCGCTTAGAACCTCCGAGTAATATCGCAGATGGAAAAGCAACAAAAAAAAACGTGCCGAGTCGCACCGTGCTGAAACTGGGTCGTGGAAAAGCACCATCTCAGAGATTCACATCTGTGGATCCGTGCATTAACCAAGCAAATCGAATCTTTTCTAACCTTTAGCATTTTAGAAGCTAATCTTACTCAAAGCTACAGCCCCACAAAAACACTTTGAAATACACACCTTGTACTTGTCTACAATGGGCAATCTGACGGGGCCGTCAGTGGATCTGTTGAAACCTGGCAAATTATCCAAGTGTGGAATGAATGGTAAACCTCTGCAATGACATCAAATATGGACAGCGGTTAGAATAAGGTGGTGGTGGTGGTGGGGCTCCTGTCTGACATCATTCACATAGCAGAAGCACAGAGAGAGACTTACGTATACCAGGGGCACATGTCAGTGGGCTCCTTCAGATTAGCTCCCGTCAGCCCAGAGCACGGCATGAAGTGGATGTCTTTCCTCGGGTTGAAGCCCACCTTCTTTAAAAATGGCACCAGTTTCTCCTTACACTCTTCATACCTGAGGATTCACAGCACAGGAGGGGATCTCAGCGTCATCTTTGTAGTTACTAACATTTGTGGTCTTAATAGTGCTGGGCGCATTAACGCGATAGCGGCGTCAACGTTTACGCATGACGCGTTTCCACGACTCCTGATTGTTAAAACGAGTCTCTAAAGTAACGCTAAACTTCAAAAACAGAGGCACACATACGCAGTACACAGGTACGCTGGTTATTTGCAGCGCTGCACTTTTCGTCTGTAGGTGCGCTAACGGCAGTAAACGAGCTAATGCAGCTAACGGGGCTAACTGGTAAACGGTGCCTGGACTCTGGTGTCGCGGCACGTAAACATGACGTCACGCGCGTCTTTTTCCGGTCAGTCGTCATGGAAACGCGTCATGTGCGTGAACCTAGTTCCCAGTACTAGCTCTTAAACCATCCAACAGGGACTCTAATGTACATTACTTTGAAGAAAACAGTCGTGAATGCACTAGTTTTGAAGGACAATTTCCTCAATTAAACTTATTAGTTGTTTCGTCAATGATGAATCGGTTTTCCCAAACCTCAAAAAACAGTGTGACAGAGTGACATCTGAAAAAGTATTTAGTTTCATATTCACATGTATATAATGTAAATATGACACGGCACTAGTTATCGCTTTGGTGTGCACAAGTTTCGCTCCAAATGACACAAATCTGTGCTTTGAATGGTCATCAAGGCCAGAAAATACAGACTAACCACTGCCCACACTCTGTGGTCAGGGATTCACACTCACAGCTGTTAGATAATCATGATTCTTTTGTTCATCTTCTCACCTTTCGAGGCTCCAGTTGACTGTGGGGTCGTCCATTTTGTTGACCAGGACTATCAGGTGCTTGACGCCGGCCGTTTTGGCCAACATGGCGTGTTCCCGCGTCTGTCCACCCTTCTCAAAACCAGTTTCAAACTCTCCTTTCCTGGCAGAGATGACCTGAGGAAGAGCACATTCGTTCAGTCAGTCCTTCAGTCGGTGGTTTCAGGTGTGTCTGATTACGTTCCTTAATCTCAACAGAGGTTTGAGGTGATTTAATAACAAACAGCCTGGGAAGATCGGTGCTTTAATTTTAAAATCAAAGACTTGCTTTCAACGCGTCTTTATTTAGTTTCCATGGTGACCGGACAGAAAAGGAACAGGGCTATGGGTTCAGGACTCACCAGAACGGCCAGGTCTGCTTGCGACGCACCGCCGATCATGTTGGGCACAAAGCTTTTGTGGCCGGGAGCGTCGAGGATGGTAAAGTGCTTCTTTTCTGTCTCAAAGTACGCTCGGCCCACCTCCACCGTCTTGCCTTTGTCCCTCTCTTCTTGGTTGGTGTCCAAAGCCCAAGACAGATACCTGGGATGATAAAAAAAATAAAACCGTTATTTAACCAGGAAAAAAACTCCATGAGTTTGATGATTACAAGTGAGCCGAGGTATGGTCAGGTCGTACGATACCCGATACCCATGATACTTAGCTCAAATAAATGGAAACTGATATCTTGGATTTGCTTGTGTTTATGTTGCTCTTTTCCAAATAGAAAAACAACCTAATCTTGCAAACATTTTACCCTAAATTTCATGACAACAGGACTTTGGTTGGTGCTTTTGATGCCAAACTGAAAATGTGAAAAAAAAAAAAAATAGATTTCTGGCGATTAAACTGACAATGAACTGCGACGCTGCCTCGTTTGGCTTTTATTGCTGCAGACTTGAATGAAATCAGATCCAGGGTCTGTGATACATCTGGGAGGCTTTTATGAGGTCTCTGCCGGCCGAGACTTTTCATATTTCACACTTAGCGACTGCCGATCTTGAGCCAATTAGGCGTTACTCACAAAGCGAAAGTAACAAGTTTATTATCAGGCGAGAAACCTTAAAAAAAACAGTTTTTCACTGCCAATGCTGAGGAAAATTTTCCTTTTGTGTCAGGAATAATCTTATTTAAAAACAACAAGTTACTTCTACTATTTTATGCCATTTTCATAGAAACATTTGTGAAATATAGGGGAGGAAGCGCAGCCTTATATGGTCTGAGTGTGGAGTTTCAAAGGTTCAAACAACTTGTGCAATTCATGGCATTTTAAGTATTTCAAAAAATCTATATACAAATATGTAAAAGTATTTGTAGGTTGTGGGTTTGATTCCCGATATGCACGTGTGCACAAACGCACCACGATTCCACCATGATCATTTACACTCTGTACAAAATGTACAAAGTTAAGATAAGAAAAGGAAAATGTGATCAGCACGTTCCTGTGTGTTCAAAGTGCGGCGTTCACTCACCAGGTTTCTCGGTTCTTTTCCTTCGCTTCCCTCTCGTACTTTTCTAAGGTTCTCTTGTCGACCATGCCTGTGAGATACCTGAGGCAGAGGAAGACAAACGGATAAGAAATACATACAGTCGTGATGTGGGTGAACACTCTTTTACTATGAGGAGACTATGGGGGGAGAGGAAAACAGGGGGGACTCACATGATTTGTCCACCAATAGTGGATTTGCCAGCATCTGGAGAAGAAGAAGAAGAAGCACAGATGAATTTGATTAGTTCCTGAATGTTAGAAGTAGCCAGGAAAACTCCTGACCATCACACTTCTTTGAAGAACTTGTAATAACACTCATTATCCTTATTTAAGCCATCATTTCTCAACTGCTGTACAGAAAAATACATATTTAGTCAACTTTTAAAATACATGAACACAGTCACAACACAGCAACATATATATAGCAAGATATTTGTCTCCCCTGACCCGCTTCCTTCATCCCAGTCACACATATACACCACATTTTTGAACACACACACATATACATATATACATATATATATATATATACATATAAATAAATAAATAAATAAATATATATATATATATAAAAAGGTATTATTTAAAGTACTGGCCATGATAAAACAAAAGACAGGTTTAATTCCCGTAGAGCTGTAACAATTAATCCATAACTAAATTAATCGTCTACTATTTTGATAATCGATAAGAAGCTTTTTTCTTTATTAAAAACAAGATTTCTGATTGTTTTAGCTTCTTAAATGTGAATATTGTCTTTGTTTATTTGCTCCACATAACAAAGAAATCATTAAAACAATCATTTGTTTGTAGACAAAACAAAGACATTGAAGAACATCGTCATTTCCAGGTTTGACAAACACCGATTAAAGTTTTTTTGGACATTTCCCGAAATTTTATAGACAAAACGATTATCGAGAAAATAAGCGATCACGAACATAACCGTTAGTTGCAGCTCTAGAAAACGCACCAGGAACAGTTCCTCTACGTTTATTTTTCTTAGCTCCAATACAACCGGCAAGTAAAAATTTGACTTATGTGCTTTGCGGTTATCTCTTTCAAATGCCTCTTATAATAACCATGGTCCTCTAATGAAGTGAATGAGGGAGGTGTTTGCACAGACCTACGTGTCCGATGAATACAACATTGATGTGCTCCTTCTTGGGGGCGTCCGGCTGCGTCGGTGGAACCTTGGGCGCAGACGTTTCCTCCTCCTCCTCCGCTGGCGGCGTCGTCGTCTCGGGAGCCGCGTCCTCCGTCGTCACCGGTGTCACTTCCGGCCCCCGGTCGCCGCAGGACCCGCCTCCTGGCTCCTCCTCGTTTGGCTCCGCCTCTTTCTGGTCCCACGGCTCCTCTGTGATCATCTCCGTGTCGCCGTTCTCCACTGGAGCTGCAAGGTGACATAGTGACACGGTCGGCTTCTCTTATTCGCCATCGTTTTTTACCTCCAATTTGACATAAAACTACGCAATCAACAATATCCCACTCTTTTTAAGATGTGGAATAAGGGTGTTTAACATTTACTGTACATAAGTCTCATAAAAGATATATCAAGATATTATTTAGCCCCGCCTTACAGAAATGTAATATTTGACCTGCCCTACACATGTTAACATATGAAAGTTTGACACCCGGTGTCTTTAAACATACACCACTGTTACGTATACTTAAAATAGACAAAAGATTAGAGTAGGAAAATAAACACGTGCTTTACGGTTTTCCAAATACATGGCATTATAAATCTACGCCCCCCTGTATCAGAATATATCAGAATATTATCTAATTATTACAGATAAAACTGGGAAAAAAAGTGTTAATTAGGATAAAGTACAGGAGTCGTGACTTGAATCTCTTATTTTGGAACCCTAAATCAGTCTACGATTAAAATAAGTGAAATAACAACCATCCCTTCTTGAATAAGCATTCTCATTATCACATGAGAGAACTAACATGAGTGACCACACATTTAACACTTGCAGAGGTTTCGCTCTTTTCCTCCCCATACCTTGTTCAATTTCCAAGTTGTGATCATCTGATGGATGCTGTTGGGAGCTGCTCTTATTGTGAAAGCCAAACTGATCAAAAAGGAAGTGACTGGTGGTTCATCACACTTACGTTTACCCATCACTCACAGCAACAAACTCATGCAACACAGAAAGAACCTTAATGATGTTACATGAGATGTAGATGCTTGTTTATGTCCATCTAATTCTGTGATCAGTGTTGTTTGGATTCGAATGGTTTGACTGAAAGTTGGGTCTTAATATATGAACAAAATTTCTGGGTTTAAGCAGAAGACCTTTTTCACAACAGATATTTGTTTTCTTTTTAGTTTTACCAATAACATTAATTAGGATCCACACTAGATTTAAAGAGTCAGGACTGTGTTACACCAAATACTTGACAGTTTAACCTGTAAACACTGCATACATGTATCCTGTATTTTGTGGATATGTTCCTATAAAGTGATTGAGAAACTGCATGGTGTGGTATGATCCACATATTCCACCTTTTCCGACATCAATTGTGAAAATAACCACTAGCTGCAGCCCATCTGACCCGAGATAATATTGCATGCCCTCTATATATGACATCTAAACATGCACACATTGCAGGGATGATGATGACGCTTGAATTATATATTGTTCAGGGTCCAGTTTGACCACTTCAACGGGTTTCTGATGGAGATTTCTGTTTCACTAACTCTCTGTCAACAGAGTGTAAACCACAGGAACCTGCCGGGTGTGTGTGCACAGCAACAAACTCCACGACCCAAACAAAATGGCCATGTCTCCACGCTTATCAGCTGTAATCGAAACACTTCTGTGCTTACTTTTCTACTCTCGTGTATGGCAAGTCCTCGGGTAAAGTGTTACGAAACATTTTACCATTCCACACTAATGTTATCTAATGTAGCTGCACAACAGACGCCTTAGTGCAGGAAACCTAAGCACGGAATAATAATCACATTTACGAGCGAGCTGAATGGTGGATTGACTGTCGCGCTCACTCCCGCTGAAATAAGGCCATGTCTGTTTAAAGTGATAATGAGCCACTATCATGGTAAACATGTCTCACAACTTGAGACTAAACTGAAAAAGGACTGACGCTGATCTACAAACAAATTAACCACTCAGTCTGTCTGTTGTTTGTTCATACACCAAGGACTGCAAGATAAAATAAAAAATAAAACATACTCGATAACAAAG
Source organism: Microchirus variegatus (assembly GCF_963457635.1). Classification (NCBI taxonomy): domain Eukaryota; kingdom Metazoa; phylum Chordata; class Actinopteri; order Pleuronectiformes; family Soleidae; genus Microchirus; species Microchirus variegatus. The sequence goes on from NC_139811.1 coordinate 3,410,458, forward strand.
AGGGAGTTCATGGGCAAACTTAACATCTGGAGCTGGAGCAGGATAACATGATGAGAGCGTCGCTTTGAGCTTTGTTAATCCTCTGTACAGTGAGGGAGACGGTGTATTGTGATGTTCAACTGCATTTCTCCTCATTGGACCTTAGTTTAGGAGACTGGGTAGTTAGTAAAGGGAGACTTGGGGCCAATTCCAAATCCTATCTTAACCCTCAATCTCAACCCTTAATCTTAACTGGGCCTCAAAACCAAGTGTTGAGGGTTATTTTGTCACTTAGAAATGGGACACCCCTTGAATGCAGATACGTCTTCAGACTGTAGGGGGCAGAATAAAGCGAAAGCTGCGTCCAGTCTGTCAACTCCAAAAAAGAAGAACACATTTACGTTATGATTATTTATTAAAATCCGTTTGTCAGTCAAGTTATTAGGTTGTCAGTTAGTTAAAAGATGATACTCATACAAATACCACAACCACGGACATATTCAGCTGACAGTTACCACACACCACGGCTTATTGAAAAGTAAACGATAGCAAACGATCTCTTGTCCGCACCGGCCGACTATTGACAAAAGATGGTAAAATAAAAATAAATGTTACGCAACAATGACGTCAGTAATCCATAATATGGGCATAAACTAAGATAATACAATGGTTTTCATCATTTTTATATCCCTATTATCTCTTGTTTCGCTGCTTTCGGCGCCCTCTTTATGTCAAAACACGCAATGCATTCTGGGTAGCCCTTGCTCCAAGGGTGGTCTCGTAAAATCTCAATATTGAGGGCTATACAGCCCTTAAACTTGGCCCTCAACTTTAATTTTTCTGAGAATCGGGACAGCACTTGGACTAGAGGGAGAGCATTTTTGAGATTGAGGGTTAAGCGAGGAATTGGAATTCACCCAAACTTCACTTTTTGTCAGAAAAGGAAGTCCAACTGCGAGATAAAGTTACAAACATACTGTGATGTGACAATAAAGAGGACGGTGGCTTCGTCAGGTTGGACAAGTGTGCACAGCTGAACTAAATAACAGATCACATGACCAATCACAAAATACTGTAATGTGTTTCTTCACTTGTGTACCTGCTGTCAGCTATGTTTTCAGTGAGAGGGAGCATCTGTGTATGAAGCTGGTTCACTGCACAGGGCGAAAAGCCAGACTATTAACACAACTTAATACAAACACACTTCATAAAACAAACTGTCCCTTTAAGTCAAGTCTGGAGAATATACCACAGCCTCTGACACATGATACTAACAACCAACACAGTCCAATGTCAGGCACAGGTTTTATTGCTGTCCACGCATTGTGCGTGTGCGGGACAACAACGACAGACTCGGAAAAGCAATAATCACCTGCTAAACAAAAGCAACACGGTGTCAGTTATTTCACTGAATACAGGACACACACACACACTCACTGCTGCAAAGACACCATGGCGTCCTGACATAACTGCCGGGTTCCACTGCACTAAACGCCGCTCAGGTGTCCAAGTCTGCTCCACGCGATTCTCGGTGACACATTTCTTCCTACTCTTGACCAGCAAATGCGTCAGGAAATCCACGTCACACCAACACACACACACACTTAAGGCCCCCTCCAATAGCCTTCCCCGACATAGGTCAACTCTTAACTACCACGTTGTGTATGGGTGTTAGCAATAACAACAAGGATGTAAACTTTTATTTAGCCACGGCCATTCTTTAAAAAGAATATAACAATATTGACAGGGGTCGTATCTGACGCACGGTATCCGGCAGTTAAAGCACACCACTATCACACATGCTAGGTGGCTACCGCCGGCTGCTTCAGCAAGCTAATGCCGGTCGGCTAGCTGTGTTTTACACGTATTACATTCCTCAACACGCCACATCGCAACAGTGTGTACCACAAACAATGAGTTTGATTAACTGGGAAAGTTAAACAGCGCCGGGCGAACCGTGTCGTCGACTGCTACGCCAAACGCGAGCTAGCAGCTAGTTTGTCGCGCTCCCGAGGAACGCGTGTGAGTTTAAGTGGCTAGTGAGTTAGCAACCACCCAGCCCAGGCTAGTCATAGCGGCTAGCTAGGTGCTAGCTAGCGTAGCATTCCCCCCAACGTGACTGAGAACTTACCAGCGGGCTCGAGGTTTTCCGTGTGAGGTTTCATGGTAAAACACGGAACAAACTCGGCGGCGTTAATGTTGGGCACAAACGGTTTCGCGTTCACATTTAGAGCCGCGAGCGCCGGGTCAAGTTGCCTGTCGATCGTGGCCTCCACATCGTCCTCTTGTTCCCAGGAATCAGGGGCAGTGTCTCTCGGGTCCATCGTGGGTCTTGGATTTTTTTTAGCACTAACTTGAGAGATTTGCGCTACGCAGTTCTCGGTCTCCGAAAGGCGTCCACCCAAAAAAAGCCGCCGCGTCGCTCGTCCCTGTGAATGTTTAAGTTCCCCCAAACTCTCAAGTGCGCTGTTCCGAGTCGGACTCTGGTGAAATGAAGCCACCGGCTTCTATCGCCACGGACGCCAGAGAGGATGTTCGACTCAGCACTCCCAGACTCTGTCCGCGTGAGCTCGTGTGTCCCGTCAGTCGACGTGCTAGCCGCAGTGGCCTCTGGGATATGAAGTCTCAGGCAAAAACAGACGCCGTTCACTTTGAGTGGGGTTAAACTGGCAAGAAAACGACATTACCCACATCCGGGTGGCAGCCGGTTTACGTCAGCAGTTTATGACCTTTACAGGAACCGCTACTTTCATTCACATATGTTGAAGCAAGTGACAAATACTTTTATATGCTTTACTTAACTTTGTTCACCAACTAATATATTGTTGGTTTTACTTTTTAAAGTTATCTTACTTTGGGATCTTTTCTTTTTTTTTCTTTCAAATTCAGCTAAAATAAAAGGTAAGAAAGTTTTATTACTACTTTAGTACTTTATGAGCACTTGCCAGTTAATGATTAAAAAAAATAATAATAATAATAAAAAAATTTGTTTTTGTAACACATTCATGCTAAAGCAGTAGAAGATGGATCAATGCTAACTGCTAATTGTCTGAAGCCATTTCCCCTTTGCATTCTATTTGTTGGTGGATTTCACTTTCAACATTTTGGAATATATAGCGTTCCATTGTTTTCCAAATACGTAGCAACTTGGAGGAAAATTTTTGGGCTAGCCATTGTTAGCAATACCAGTCGATAATAATCAGATCTGATCACTTGCCATAATATAATGTGAACAGTTGGTCAGAATATGTTTACAAATCCGATTTGGGCTGCAGTCTAAACCTGTATGTGGAGAAGATGAGTTCCTCATACAGTCTCACTTCAAAAAGACTGAACTAGCTATTTAACAACTCATTTGTGCGCAGATATTCGTTCATTCATGAAAAACTACACAACACCACTGATTGAGACTAAAAATCTTAAAATTTAATCAGCCGACAGAATTGACACAAAACATGTTTCTGAACTGGGAAACTTAAGAGTGAGAACCACTGGAGAGAAAGGAAATGTAATCATTCAGACAGAGACAGACATTTTTATATCAAATCAAAACAAACAAGGGATATTATTGATTTAGCTTTTGCATTAAATCACATGACAAAAACAATCATTTAGAAAATTCTGCTTCATTTACACCTTTGTAAGAATTTAAATAAAGTACAGCAATAGTTATCTACAAAACAAGTGCAATAAAGCTCGTATCCAGTCAAGTCATCTTCAGTGTCCACACTTCTGAAAACCATTTGAATAACTCTACAGTCAGCGGTTCCACCTGGAACTGGCTCAAAGTACTAAAGGAACAATTTGGAGTAGATCTGAGTTCAGACATTTTGACCACCACCATCTTAGCCGGTCCTATCACAGCTATAGAGCTCTTGACGTCACGCTTAAAGATAGTGTTGTTGTCAGTGGAAGTGTCACGTTAGCATAAAGTTAGCATTAGCAATGGGCAGTGTGTTAACGTTGCTGCGCAGACTAGCGCTTGGTAAATCCAGTCTGAGTCCATGATTTACTGGCATCAAGTACCACAACATCTGTTTCTTGTGTTTGATCCTATCGTCTTCTAGTAGGTCAGAGGGCCTTATCATGGTTGTGTGACATCGGCTACCAGAGTTCTATAGATGCTCATTCATTCATTCTCATTCAGATCCTAAACAAGAATCCACTCTCCTCTGATGAGGAGCTGCCGTTAGCCCTGTTGACGGAAGTTTAAATGGTACGCAAGCTTCAATCACAGGTTCCTATGACACTGAGTGCGCATACACAATACACCTTCATTTTCCCGTTTTTCCTTTTCCATAGTAAATAAGGTTCTAGTGATGCATTAACGTTGCCGTCAGTGAAATCCTTTAGTTCCAATCCGTGTTAAATAGATATTCGGACAGCTATCACTGACCAGAGTGAGTGTCAGTGTTAAAGGTGCAGCCACAGAAACAGCCCTCTGTTATGGCACTTATATAAAACGTGTGAACAGGAAATAGCTACGGTAAAAGTAAATAAAACATTTAACCAGAAAGAAAAAACAAACAAACAGCAAAGGGAATGTAATTGTGACTAAAATTTTGACATCTCTTCAGTTTTTCTTCTTCTCTCAGCAGTGACTCTGATGAAGTGAAGCAGCTAACTGCTTATTATTATTAGTCGAAGCCATTTTGAATAAACAGATGATATCATCCTCCAATATAGATTTATTTAATCGTTAATTATATAACTGAGTAATTTACATCGAGGACAGTAAACATGGGCACATATTAAAAGCTCCAGTGTATAGAAATACTTTTATATATAATTATGTTTTAATTAATGTATTAACGTCTAAAAAAAAATAGGAACCGTTGGTTATTGTTACCTTAGAATCAGCCCTTTACATTACAGCAGGAGTGTTTCCATGGAGTCGGCCATGTTTGAGTGCAAAAGGTAGTTAGCTGGTAGCAACATGCAACGTTTAGCCCCCGAGGAAATGAACCTCTGTGAAACGTGAGCGGCGTTCACGGCGACGCTGCGTTCCGTTCATTTCGGAACTCGGAAATCGCGGGAGACGCAAGCGCACCTCGTGCTATTGCTAGCCACTGCTAGCAATACCAGTTGATCGCAACGCTCTACGTCACGTGTCAAACTCAAGGCCCGGGGGCCAGATGTGGCCCGCCACGTCATTTTATGTGGCCCGCGAGTGATTAATTGGTCTTAAAAATCTGTGTTAAAATAGGTATATGCTGCTTTAAGGCGTGCGTTGACCATAAACTAAATTTCCCACAATGCATGGCGATTGCGTTAGCCGCAAAGTGACGGCATCCTGCCACAATGATACACATCGCAGTGTATCACTGATACACCTTCGCGGACCGGGTTACATCTATAATGCATCATATTTGTAACTTGAATAAGTAATAAATACAGAAAGTTATTTATCAATATGTTACGGAGTAGTTACCTTTATTTTACAGTATATTTGGTTACATTTAGTTACATTTATTCTGTATGACAGTTGCATCTGGCCCTTTGAGGGGCAACTGTTATGCTGATGAGTTTGACACCCCTGCTCTAGGTAAGTAATTTTCACGCATTTTTACGTACTACGTGTACGACTGATCTACTGTGAAACGGCGGTCGGCCATCTTGGAATCCCATGTGGGATTGGTGAGGTCGCTCCAAGTTCGAAATCCGAGTTCAAATGGAATGGAATGGAACGCACCATAACTACAGTCGTCGGGGCTTCTTTAAGAAGCTGCCACTCAGAGTAAGTCAGACTGGTCAGAATTTCATAGAGGTTACATTTCCTGGGTTTTAACCAGAGACTTTCAGACCTGAAGATGCCTCTTGGATGCTCTCGATGCTACCTGATTCATTGACTTTTGGACGAGTGACCTGGATGGAACATGGCCGTTGGTCTAATTGTTATTTATCATCAGAAAATGCCTTATTTATATACCAGAGGTCAGAGGAGAACGACCAGACTGGGCAACAACAACTCAAATATTCACTTGCTACAAGGTCAGAAGAAGACCTTCTCTGAACGCAGAGCAAAAGTCCCATTGAGCTACAGAGGCCACTTTATTAGGTACATATTAAACCTAAAGAAGTGGTCGATGATGGTATATTAAAACACTATAGCTGCGTTTCCATTGAGTGGAACACTTCGGTTTGGTGGAGTAAAACCACTATCGGCGTATTCGTCGTACCAAACCGAACCGTACCGTGATGGAAACGCAGCACATATCGCGGATATAGGATATATTTTCTTCTCGTTAACTTAACATTCCTCAACCATGAAAAATAAACAAACACAGGTCAATTTAGCTCCAGAGATTTTCCCTTCAATTCTAGAACAGTAAGATTCACAATATAATAAAGCCTTTCATTCTTTTTTCTTTTTTTCTGGACAGGACGGTTTGTGGACACCAAAGACGCTCCTATCTCCCGCTGTGCGTCACCTCCTCCTCTGCTCCTTCAGGCTGCCTCTCCAGCGAGGCGTCCTCAGCTGCCGTCTGCGTGTTCTGCGTCTGCTCGAGTGATACCTGAAGTGTTTCCGCCGACTCCTCGTGACTCTGGTCTCCGACGTCCTCTGCGGCGAGCGCTGAGAATGGAGGGAGTGCCATGATGCTGCTGCTGCTGCCGCCGTTCACAGTGAAACTCTCCACCTGTTCGATGGAACTGGTCTCGCTGTACGAGTCGGAGTTTGCTCCCGAGCGCTGGAATAATCTTTGACCTGTAAAGACAGACAGAGAGAGAGAGAGAGATAAAGGTGAGTGTGATGTCATGTGTGTTTTTGGCTCCTTTGACGAAACAATTTCCCCACGGGGATTAATAAAGTATTCTGATTCTGATTCTGATTCTGATTTATTTCATGGCAGATTGTGTCGCCATCCACGTTAGTCGTACCTGGTGGTCTCTTTGAAGAGGAGGTGGGCGTGTCCTGCATGGACGGCCTTCCTGCCTGTGCTTTGGTGGAGTATGTTGTCTCTGTGCTGTCCAGAGAACCTGAGGACACACATACACACATATTCAGGAGAACCACTACAGCAGGTTCTGGGATTTTAAATAAAACAAGGCAATCATAGATGACAGACTTCACCCCAGTCACACAATAAGCCTCTGGCGGCCTCTGTTGGTCATATTGGCAAGTGCAAATGTGGAAGCACACACAGAGCCACTAAAAACAATATGATAAGCTAAGGTAGCTATTATATAGTCGACAGCTTAACAAACTGAAACACATTTTTATTCTCTCATGACTTTGACACATTAATTTACTGCCAACTAACATGTTCACACACACACACACACACACACACACACACACACACACACACACACACACACACACACACACACACACACACACACACACACACACACACACACACACACACACACACACACACACACACACACACACACACACACACACACACACACACACACACACACACACACACACACACACACACACACACACACACACACTGTACCTGCAGCCAGGTTAAAGGTCTGTCCCTTCATGGAGCTCTGAACTGGAGAGAACCAGTTTAAGACGGAACCGACTAGAGGAAGTTGTCTCATTAAGCCCTGTAACACACACACACACACACATGGACACACACACACAGAGTGAGAAAGTTAAACATTTCATTGTATGTGTATATACCCACACACACACAGGTTCACAATGCTATCCTTCTTTAAGGACTTTGCGGTGACAGCCAACCAAAGCCTTGTCCTTGTCCTTATCCCTAACCTTAACCTTAACCATAACCATAACCACTTAATGCTTAAAGTTAACTTTTTTATCCTTTTACAAAGGAAAACATCTACTGGGGTTTGCTTAAGTTGGTCACAGTTTGGATCCAAATCTGCCTTAAATTGAGATCATCTTTCCTTGGACGATTTTAAAACTGCACCACAAAGTGTATTTCTAGTGTGTAATTTATATAAAGGTCCCATATTATGCAAAATCCACTTTTTTTAATCATTTTAATAATTATATTTGGGACTCTGGAGGACCTACCAGTCAGCAAAGTGTGAACAAAGATGGCTCACTCATGTATTTCTGGTCCTCCTCAGTCTAAGTACAGGAGATAAAACACGCAATGTTGATTTCTGCGCTCACTGGGACGTCACAAGACGCCAAATTGCGGTAAGTGTTGTCTCGCGAGAGTGCTGGCGAGGGCAACGGTATCCGAAAACCGGAGGTCCGTGAAAAGTTCTATTCTTGGCTCCACAGTGCAGCACAGAGTTCTTCACAAACTTCCAGCCTCAGAGGATTTATCTGTCCAGTGGATACATGTTACATATGACGGCAATGTGCCTGCTAGAGCCTTTTTTTTTTTTAAGAGATACTACTCAACAGAGCGTTCTGAACAGGGCTGTTTTGGCAGGGTGATTGAACTGCTGTGATGCTTGATCCATATGGTATTAGTTCATTAGGACACCAGGGAACTAGTTTAACTTGGAGAAATAGGGTATAATATGGGACCTTTAATGTTATATTAATTGAAAAAAATTCAAAATTAAGGACATTTCTAAGTGACCCCAAACTTTTGAACGGTAGTGTATATGACATTATATTGACTTACACTTGTTTCCTGGAGACTTTCACTATAACCTTAACCTAACCATACAACATGTCTGCACCTTAAAACATAATATTTAATACACGTTTGTCCCTATAATGTGACTGTGTCCCCACAACACTGTAATAACTGGAACACACAAACACACGCACCTCCTCCATGAGTTTCTCCTCGTTGGCCTTCTGTAGCTGCAGTTCAGCCTCCATGATGCCCTTCCTCACCACCTCCGTCATGTTCTCCAAAAGCTGCTCAGGAAACAGTCACAAATACATAAGTATAACACGCAGTGTGCAATCTTCACTTAAAGGCTTATTTTAATGATAAGGAAAAACAAACTATTCTTATTCTATAGCAAATTACACACTTCTACATACATACTTAAAGGTCTGTCAATAAACACTGCCAAATATCACACACTGGACCTTTAAAAGACTTTTATTTATGATGACGCAGGACCTTCATGTACCATATAAAAGAACACGACATGATTACCTTCCCACTCTCCTCTATGTCCCTCCCCAGAGCAGCCATCGTGTCCACCAGCTGTGGGACGTCGACGTCGTCCGTCACCATTCCCACAAAGATGCAGTCGTCCTCCTGTCCAAACTCGGGACCTGAGAGGACAGACGCAGAGACTCAGAGACGTTCAGACGAGCGGTCTGACAGAGTGAAGCTTTGACTCACCAGTAGAGAAGACGATGTCCGTGTCCAGCTCTTGGAGTTTCTTCAGCAGCTCGGTGTTAATTTTCTCCAGCTCTTGCTTCCTCCTGCTCTCGTCCATGCCGTCGGTCTGTGGCTCGAACCTGGACGTCAACACGCGTGTCCACGCATTTATTTACAGCTTACATTTATTGTGCTGGTGAATCTCTAACCATTCAGATACATACAGATACATACATACAGATCCTATTCCAGTTTGACCACTGCACTGATCTCATTGGTTCAACATTGAAACAGCTCACTCTCCCACACCAAAGTCCACAGAGAAAATCAGCGTTTTTAGCTTTTTGATTTTTGATAAATCTTCTACTAAGTTTGTGTCATTGAGGTAAATCTGAACAAAAAAAATCCACATTTGAACATTTGATGTAAAATCACAGATTTTCTGTCAGGAAGTTCAATTTACAGATTATTCCTATTTCAAAATAAAAGTTTCAGTTCCCTGAATCCATTAAATTTGTTTTCAACAAAATTTTTATCCTAAAATATTTGCGTCGCAGTTAGATTATATAGATGTCTTGTTTTTCTTATCTTTTTATCTAATTTCTCTTTCTCTGTAAGCACCTTAACCAATTTAATATTTGTTTCATTTATACTGTTTATATGTGTGTATGTATTGTTATGTAATGTAAAAGCACTTTGTAAACAGGTTGTAATAATAATAAATGTATATTTTTATGATTTTCAAAGGCAAAACCGATGTTTTTTAGCGCTGACCCTGCAACAGGTTAGCAGCACCTTGAACTGTTATGGTGGTTATGGGCAGAGGAGGCCAGCAGGGGGCACTCACAGTTCAGGCAGTGCTGTTCAAAGAAGTTTAAAACATGAGGGGACCTTAGCTTTTTATATTACGCTGCTAAAACTGTGCTGATTGTTTTAAAAAGCAGCTGAAGACCATGCTTTTGTGTGACTGTATCTGGTATTTTATGTTGTTGATTTCTATCAGTGAACAGTGCAATGTTTTACTGACTTACTGTGAGTCAAGCGTACTTAGAGAAGCTACATCTTAAAGTCATTCAGGTTTTTTTTTTACCTGAGCACTCCCAGACCAGGCCAACTCAAGTCCTCCACATATGTGAGCGAGGCCGTGTGTCGGCGGCTCTCCTCTCTGAACTCCTGTCTGAGACACAGTGTGGAGTTCATCACAGGAAGCAGCTCCGTCAGCTTCTCCACCAGCTCGTCCACCTCCTCCTGCTGAGTCCCGAGCACTGTGTGTGTGTGCGCGTGTGTGTGGGGAGAGAGGACACAGTCACGACCATTCTCTGGTGACATTATTAAAGGTGCATTATGTAATAAATCTAAAGCAACTGGCCATAAAATCCTCCTAATATGTCACAGAGGACCAGGAATAATGTTCATATAACAAACTGAACTCACCAACAAAAATAGTACTACAAAAATATTTGCATTATAAAATATATTTTTTGCACCGCAAAGTTTGTTGTGTTTTGAAATTATGTTTTGGCATGACGCGTCATCTACCGCCGACTACCAATCATAGCAGTCAGTAGAGTCTCAGCTGTTGAGCAACCATATGTTGCCAGTTACGTAGCTACAATTGAAATGAAAGGAAACCTAAAAGACCTCGGTATGAATGTCAAAAACGCCAAGATAAAGTTTGCAGCAAAGCGAGGGTCTATAAAGGACATGCTTTTGAACGGTGGAGAGAGTTTAAAGCTGAGAGGAATTTCAAAACAGATGCAGAATGGGCTACTCTTCTCCTAGACAGGTAAGTTCAGCTCGGCTAACTAAGTTAGCATCATAGCTCGACTGTCGAGTTCTGTTTTGAACTGTTCCCTCGGCTTTGGAGGCTGCTGATTTTAAGTGTAGTAACCGTTTTCGGCCGCATTGTTACAGATGGCGCCTTTAAGTATTTCTGACAATAACCAAATGCATCACTGAGGGCAGATGTCGTGTGTGTGTGTGTGTGTGTGTGTGTTACCTGCAGCAGTCAGCAGGGGGCTGAAGCGAACACAGGTGCCCTCGTCTTCCACCTCGACTACCTCCACTCCACAGGTGGGGACGGACAGAGCCAGTTGTTCACCCAGCTGCACACGGGAACATTTGTTACAGCGACAAAGATTTAAAAACAACAACTCATATGCGAGATTAGCCCAGAGCTCAGATCACATGACATAATTATGGTATAATTAAGGTCATGTCTTTAAGTTAAAGTACATGTGAAATAAAACGGTTAGAACCACTGACCCATCTGTTGAAAGTATCGAGGACCTCCCTCTCTCCTGCGCAGTAACTCTCTCCTGAACTCCCATTGGATGCTGAAATCAACGCACAAGTATAGTTTAGTATAAACTGTGTACAACGTCATTAATAAATCATCATCATACAGCGATAATTCGATTAATCCATTGTTAATCGGTGACTAAATTAATCATCAACTATTTTGATAATTGATTCATCGGTTTTAGAGGTTTTTGTGAATATTTTCTAATCTCAGAATGTGAATATTTTCTAATCTCAGAATGTGAATATTTTCTAATCTCTGAATGTGAATGTTTTCTAATCTCAGGATGTGAATATTTTCTAATCTCAGGATGTGAATATTTTCTAATCTCAGGATGTGAATATTTTCTAATCTCAGGATGTGAATTTTTTCTAATCTCAGAATTTAAATGTTTTCTAATCTCTGAATGTGAATATTTTCTAATCTCTGAATGTGAATATTTTCTAATCTCAGAATTTAAATGTTTTCTAATCTCTGAATGTGAATATTTTCTAATCTCAGAATTTAAATATTTTCTTATCTCAGAATGTGAATGTTCTCTAATCTCTGAATGTGAATATTTTCTAATCTCTGAATGTGAATATTTTCTAATCTCTGAATGTGAATATTTTCTAATCTCTGAATGTGAATATTTTCTAATCTCTGAATGTGATTTCCAGGTTTGTTAAACACTGATGGGCATTTTTCAACCTTTTACGGACCAAAGAATACTCGATTAATTGAGAAAATAATCAACAGATTACTCGATTCTAAAAATAATCATGTATGTTTATGATTTGGCGCTAGACAAATAAAACTGAATTGAATTGAAGTAGACGTTTAAACGAGGACATTTTTAGCTTTACAACACATTTATAACAGTGAACATGTCTGTCAGGTCCGGTGAGTGAGACACATACCAGCACTCGTATCCTGGGAGAACTTGAACAGAACCACAGGAGAAGCCAGTTCATCCTCCACCTGTGGAACATAACAAACAAACAAATCAGGCATCTGACGCTCATTCATGTACAGTACACAGGTACTTTAACTGCTCCATTATGAAGATACAGTCGTGTAAAAATAAGTCTATACTTGGTGAGTAAATCTATAATCTCTATCGAAGCTGTATTAGCATCCGTCTCTCCCGTGTCTCACTTCCCTTGCGCTGTATGCAAATTTGGGCCTCGAGTGGCGTCAAATCAGAGCATGTTCACACTACGTGAGTGAGCAGGGGTCACTCGGAGCTTGGAAATTCCAAATTGGAACGCGGCAAAGGCGGAGTGGTGGTGGGCAGGGGGAGGATTGGGGTGAAAGGATTGGTCCCACCTACAATAGAGAGCAAGACAGAGCCCAGAACATCCCGCAGTGAAGTGGCAGAGAGGGGGGCGGGATCAGCGAAACCACGCCCCTGGAAACAAGGCACACCCACACTGACTATGACTCCACACACACACACACACACAGAAAACAACCTTCTCCACCAAGCAGCAGTGAGACTGAATAGATAACACCACTGTGCCATGATTGGGATCCCACCACTCGGTTTGTTCACTGCATCCCATTTACATGAAGTTTTAATTAGGAAATCTTTATATTGTTTGAATTTAGCCTTTAGTGGATGCCAATGAACAAGCTTTAGGCTTTTAAGACTGTGATAGTATCAGTAAGGAATGTCTTGTTGTTTTTTACCATGGTCAAAGCCTCGACGAGAGAGATATCTGTCTCAAGCACATCCTACAAATAAACACCAAAGGTTTCAAGGTTTTAATCAATCATTTGTGGCCGTGTACGTTTTCCCCTTCATCAACATAAGAGGACACATCTGGGCAACATTTGTGTCCTTAAGGGCAACATCTGTGTCCTTAAGGACAACATCTGTGACCTTAAGGACAACATCTGTGACCTTAAGGACAACATCTGTGCCCTTAAGGACAACATCTGTGACCTTAAGGGCAACATCTGTGACCTTAAGGGCAACATCTGTGACCTTGAAGGCAACATCTGTGTCCAACATCTGTGACCTTAAGGGCAACATCTGTGACCTTACATCTGTGTCCTTAAGGGCAACATCTGTGACCTTAAGGGCAACATTTGTGACCTTAAGGGCAACATTTGTGTCCTTAATGGCAACATTTGTGTCCTTAAGGGCAACATTTGTGACCTGAAGGGCGACATCTGTGACCTTTAGGGGCAACATTTGTCACTTCTGCAATAACTGCTTCAAGGCACATTTATGTACTACACAGAAGACGGAGAACATTATAGGAGAGCATTACCACTGGAGACCACAAGGGGGCAGTAGAGAGTAAATATACCAATGAGTAATATTCCCCACTAACATTCCACCGCCGCTAATCCCACTTGCGTTTCTGTCTATTTCAGGTCAAGCACAATAAATAACTTCTTTAGTCGTCACCAGTGGTTTGTTGATGCCTGCAACCTGACACTGCCCTCTAGAGGAAGTATTGCGTAAGTAACGCCCATTCCAATGCAAAAGATGCACGCGGGAATACGTAGGGCTAGTGATGTAGCGGATTTCAGACAGACAGAAAACGGACCACAAATGGGCCTTTAGATTCACTGCAGACGTAGCATCCTGCTACTAGAGGTAGAGTTTCAGTTTTTTATATATAAGATTTTAATGTGTATGTTCGGCAGTAGCAGAGCGGACATTTAATCGCATTTCCTCGTTTCTCCCGGCAAGACGTGACACAATCGCAGCGTCTCACATACTATTTGTCGTCGATCCGTTAAATCAACTGATTTTATTTAGCATAGGCTAGCATACCGTTAGTTTCCCCGAAAACCTACAGTAGCATAAGTGACAGTGTCAATGTTCTGCTGGTAGCACCAGTGCAACGATCGCAAAATCTGTACAAATGCAGAAACCACTGGCATTTACATTATTAAGGAAATGACGGGCCAACCGTTATTTTTACAGTTGAGTCTCTTTAGTCATTTAAACGTGTTCATAAATGAAAAACAACATCCTTTTTTGGCCAAATTTCTTTCCGTACCGAAAATGTACCGCACCGTGACTCTTGTGCGTACCGTCACACCCTGAGTAAACACTGAGTTTATTTACTATAATCACCACCATTACACCTGGCAACCACCACGACGATAGAGCCCAGTGTGAGATTAGCATGAATGTGAGCAGCATGTATATTATCTCCTACAGTAAATAATCATGATTTACTAAAGACCGTCTTTCAGAAGTACAGTTTGTAATGAATACCGGGCATCTTTACATCTTTACATGACTTCCCCGCTTTTCAGATATGAATGACCGAAATGTTTTAAATCCACATACCGATGTTTTGATAGAGGACAGAGTGTTGAGCTTCTGCAGCAGGTGCTGGCTCTAGAGGGGAGAGAAATGATGATGATGATGACCTCCTCGTGCAAGAAAACTTAACAAACAAGAAGGAAGGAGGGAGGTTATGCGACGCTCACCAGGGCAGTGGCGTGCTTGATTTTCTGGACAATCCCGTTGTGACCGAGGTGCTGCAGTGAGAGCCAGAGAGGCAGCGCTCGCAGCTTCTCCACGGGCTGACTGGAGGTCAAACCTGCTGCCAAAGACTGAGGGACAAACAACAGGTGCATTGACTGGTGAATAGCTGAAGTTATTATAGAAGAAAACTTCACTGTCACTTAGGATAAGGTCCAACTTACCTATTCCGAGCAAAAATGCTATTTGAATATTTACTGGTAATATTTGAGTATTGTAAAATCTAGTGCATGAGAGTTAGTGAAAGTAATGCAGGGTTCACTGCGTGTTGAGCTAAAGCCCAATTTATACACGTGAAATAACGGCCACTGTTTCAATGTTACTCAGCTGCAACAAAAATAACAGTCTTTCTCTCTCGGACGCCATTGCTCACTGCAGCCAGAAGCAAAACAACCTTGCGTAGCGCCCCCCTACTGATCGGGTGGGATATTGCAGTGTGTATCAGGCACCACGACAGAGAAATATGAGGGCTCGAGGGGTCTCCGTGGTTACTCAGTTGCATTACGCAGTTTTAAAAGTATAATGTGGCCTTAACAAGGAGAAGATAACGTGATGCATTCATAGATGCTGGTAAATCTTCTAACTTATGTAGAATCAACCGAGTGTTGACCTTAGAAGAGCAGCTTCAAGATGCATTCAAGAAACCTTGTAAATTGCATCACTTGATTTAACATTTGTTTTGTAACTTGACCCAAAAACACAATTTCTCTGGACACAGCTGTTAACAAAACAAAGGCCTGAAAAAATCTAGCCACTGTAATTCTACATAATGAATAACAAACAACATCACACATCTTTAAAAAATAATAATGACAATCATGACACAATGGAGGCAGAGCAGTGACAAGTGAAAAGGTTCAGACCGACAGATCGAGTCTACGTGATCGTACCAGTGCAGGGTCTTCATGTCTGTAGAGCGTGACGGCAGTGACCGCGGGCAGTCCGAGCCACTGACCTGGCGTCAGTGTCATGCTGTCACTTCTGATGGCTGCCTGGAGGCGGAGAGAGAGAGAGTCCATATTAGGAGAACACTTCCTGTTTCCTGTTTGGTTCTTATCAGATGAGACTGTTAGAGAAGGTGGGACACGTGGAGGTGGAGACTAGACGATGGCCGCCAAGACTTTTCTTTTATTGGCTTCCTCGTCACGTAAATGCCACATTTATGGCTGAGCGACATGAATAATATCTGGATATTTTTAGGCTATGACTCGATATACAATATATTTTGGGATCTACATCTGCAGACAGGCTTGTTTGTGCTTCTCAAAGGAGAGTAAAATCAAATATCGACTGTTTATGACCTGTATCTTAATATACTTTTAATTACCTTTCATTTCAGATAATAGCTTCTTTATTTCTTTAGCTTTTTAATGTTAAAACAAAGGATTATTTCCATGTGTTAGAAACAATGACACTGACAATAAATATGGTCAAATTCTGATAGAACACAAACGATTAGGATAAAATTAAAGGCACTTTTTCCAATATCATTTTGTCAATTCCATATTTTTCTTTAACCAATATGTATAATATTGGATTTATGATATTTTGTTTATTTCACAGATTTATTCAAATAATAAATATGCAGATGATCAATGCAGCGGCCTTTTTAAGGAACCTTATCACGATATGATGATATCCAAAATCTAAGACCAAATAAAATCAATATATTGCCCCGTGCTAAGCTCCATCATTGCTTTAATGAGACAACAAGGAATTAATAATCTGTGATAAGTTTTATCTTTTTTTTGGGTGTGTTTATTTTAAAGTAAAAAAAAAAATACTGAATACAGTATTCAAATAAAATATAAGAGTATTACCAAGACAGCAGAGGTGACCTGACCCAGTGCCAGGGTTGCCAGGTTGACCCTGAAAAAGAAGAGAAAAACATACACTGTGAGTTGGGGGTGAGCTAATATGATGATGAATATCAGGAAAAGAAGAAAAACATCAAATCAGATTTGATTTAAAAAATAAATTCATTTCATGAGGTGTCAAACTACCCACCCCTCCACATGAAGCCACATTTTGTACTGGTCACAGAGGTCCTTGAGGCGACCCAGCTTGTCCGTATGTCCTGCCCCGGGGGTGCCTGTGATTAAACAACAGATAAATCAATTACGTTAATATTATTACATATGTACATATTTAAACTGCAGACACCGTGACCGTCATTCGTTCACCTGCATTAGCGATGAGCAGCAACGGAAGCTTCCCAGCGTCTACGTCTTCTTTGATGAGTTTGTCCAACAGGGCGACGTCCTGAGAGAGACAAACTTGTTCATGTGAGACAGTTTCTAATCTGTGACAGTTCACTGTGTCATTTTCATCTTTATTCTCCTACCATTTGGTGTTGGGATCCAAAGAGTGTGTTGCACGGGACGGTGCAGAGGCTGGAGAGAGGCAGGCCGAGCTGTGGACACACAGACACAGAGATAGAGAGGGACACGTCAACAACAATACCAATAATAATCGAGAATCGGATTAAAACACAAGAGAATGTGTTAATGTCGCTGCCCAATGTCTGATTAGCTGCTCTTTGATTATGAAAAATGCCAAGAAGTGGGCTGAGAGCTGAGTGTGGGGAGGGAGGGAGGGTGGAGAGCAGTAGACGGGGCGTGCCAATAATATAGAAGAATAACCCGTTTGGCACTGGCAGAGAAGATTTGGCGAAGTTATTCATGGGCGTGTTTTAGGTTTATCACGACAATGAGTTACTGTGTCGTTTTGGAAGATTGGCAGATCAGGAGCTGCATCTCCAGACCTACTTCCTGTGTCTAGAAATGTAGATAATAACGCTAAAGAATCCTCCGACAGAAAAGCAAGTGGCGTGGTCTTTGACGACCTCAATATCAATATTTCTGAAGACGGCTGGAAAATACTCTGCCAAGGCAATCTACACAAGATTTAAGTTGATATACTTCACATGGATTATGTGTATATATATTAGTGATAGGCACTAGGTTAACGCACGCTAATGGAAGACGACTGACCCGGAAAAAGACGAGTGTGACGTCATGATTACGTGCCGAGACACCGGAGTCCAGGCAACGTTTACCAGTTAGCTCCGTTACCTGCATTAGCTCCTTAGCGCCGTTAGCGAGCCTACAGTTGAACTGGAGTGGTCTACTGCGTATGTGTGCCTCTTTTTTTTAAGTTTAGCGTTACTTTAGAGACAAATTTTAACAATCGGGAGTCACGCAAACATGACGTCACGCGCGTCTTTTTCCAGTCAGTCGTCATGGAAACGCACCATGCGTTAACGTGTGCTAACGTTGACGCCGTTAACCGCTGATATCATGTTAACGCGCCAAGCCCAATATATATATATATATATAGATATAAATATCTATATGTATATATATGTGTGTGTATATATATACATATATAGGCCTCTCTAATTGTTTAGACATGGAAAAAATCTACTTTTGATTCAAAATACAAACTTATATTTACTATTTGGCAATGTGTCTGAATTACTTGTGTGAATCTACTTATATTATAGTTGGCCTGTGTTTATGTAAAAAAAAAAGAAAGAGATTATACTCTACTGTAAAAATGTCATCTCCATAATGCAAAACCTAATATAACCTAAATAGAATTCCTACCTGTCCACACACGTGCTGTCCCAGTCCAGGCCTGCAGGAGGCGCTCTGGTAGATGACGGGCTGTCTGGAGCTGAGGACTGCATATCCCTCAGAGGCGTATTCTTCATAACGCGCGTTGATGACCAGCCGACACACTTTGACCAGACCGTCTCTGTCGTCTTCGTGGAAGCAGGCTGAAGCGTTCTCGTACCTGAAAGAGTTTGAACGGCACTAAAGTCTCACTCTAACATTTGTACCACGTGTCTGCTGCCGTCAGCTGTGATGCACTGCGACTTCCTGTGTGTTGCAGCCATTATGTTCCCCCTCTTTCTTTCCCCCAGACGTTCTGTACCTGAAGAGCCTGCAGAGCCACAGCGTGGTGTCAGACAGGATGCGGGTGGTCAGCTTACGCAGTCGCTCTCTGTCCAGCACAGAGATGTAGGCTGCCAGGCTGTGACCCAGCAGAGCCATGTGACCCTGTTCACACACACTCTGCAACCTACTGGAGACACACAACAGCGCTGTCATACACTTATTATCTAATCCAATACGACTTTATTTATAAAGCACAGCTTTACAAACAAATCAGACAGCAGATATTGGCAAAAAAGTCCAATATCGTGCATCTCTAATATTGAAACTGTACACCTATAAAAGGTCAAAGGTCAGACTCGCTGTGATGTTGTGATGTTTATTGTGTTGATTCCATCCCTCAGAGTGGAATCATATTTCTTACTCACTGTTGGTTGGGCTTGTCCTCGCTCTCCTCGCTCTCTCCGTGAATGAGGTTGTGGACTAAGTGCAGAATGGAGGCAACATCCTGTCCACTGTGCAGGGAGACACACAAAGACAGGAGACACACAAAGACAGGAGACACACAAAGACAGGAGATACACAAAGACAGGAGACACACAAAGACATGAGACACAAAGACAGGAGACACACAAAGACAGGAGACACACAAAGACAGGAGACACACAAAGACAGGAGATACACAAAGACAGGAGACACAAAGATCAGCGACTTACTGTACCATGGTCTTAAAGGTTGTTGCATTGATAACCATCATATTTAGTACATTGAATACATTTGTGAAATACGCAAAATATTATAAATTAAATGTTATATAATGATTGAAAATACACAGAATTAATTTGTGTTATAGTGAATGTGTGTGTGTGTGTGTGTGTGTGTGTCTTACTCTCCCTGCAGGGGTCCAGGGATGCTGGTTCTGCTCAAACGCTGTCTTTCTGCTCCCGGCTCAGACTCTCTAGACAAAAGGAAGCCAATATATACACAAAGATGTAAAAAAAATGCTCCATTCTGGTACGTTAACAGCAAGCGTATCGCTAACGTTTCAACGTTTGCATACCAATAATAATAAATACACAACTGTTTGTGCTATCAGATCAATATTCCAGCGGTTTCTGAAAGCTGAGAAGTTGCACGTAAAAGCCAAAGTGTAGTGTTTTACAGTTGTTCACATGAATACACTACTTTAACACGCAGCAAATTGTAAATAACTGCCAGATACTGAAAGTTACTCTGGAAAAATGGCCAAAACGTGCTGTTCTCAGTTGAAAAACTCAAGCCTCGCGCAGGGTTTCACCATTCCAAACCATACCGTACTGTACTGTACCAAACACAGCTTTGCACAGTTTTAAATATATTTGTCTTCTGTCAGAACAATGGGCGGAATCTTACCTCCTTTGTCCGTCCCCCAGGATTCTCATGGCTTCATTCAGGTTCTTGCCCACTTGAGCCAACGCAGAGTCCACCATCATCTAGTGTTTGTGTTGGAAAAAGAGAGCGTTTGAAAATTGAACACACTCACACAGACAGTTACAGAATTTATCCACATGTAGAAACCTAGCATATGTGTGTTTCACAGTAACGCTTCCCCACAGTTGAAGTGTTGTTTAAAGGGTTACTAAACCCGCTCTTCTGAGGCTGATTTTGAAAAATGCCAGGAAAGTGGGCTGAGAGCTGAGGGAGGGAGGGAGAGAAGGAGGAAGGGGGCGTGGTCTGCTCGTGAAATCAAGCAGTGGTTTACACTTTACACTCATGAGCGAGGATCTGAACATTACTAGATACCCATATACACTTTGTTTACACCTGGAAAAACAAAGTAGTTTGGGAGTTTAATTACACTTTTGCAGCATAAGGTAAGAGAGAAACTGGAGCCATAAAAAGGCCAAAGTGTAGCTGTTAGTTATCTGTGCAGAGCCAAACCCAAGACTTAGCTGTAAGTCTTTGTCTATCACATTACTCCGGTGACATGAGAGATTTCACCCTCAGGACTGGACCATTTGTTGTTTGTAGGAGGGAGCAGCAATGCACGATCACATGTCATGAAGACTTAATACTTACTATACTTAAAAAGTAGGACTGGGGGCCGTGTTTAGCTCAGATGGTAGAGCACCTGACATGCCCCATATGCTGAGGCTATAGTCTTCGCCCCAGGCGACCCTGGTTTGAATCCCACAACACGCAGTCTTTCCTGCATGTCATTCCCCCCCTCTCTGCCTCCTGTTTCCTGTCTCTCTCCACTATACTGTCCATTAAAGGCAATAAAGGCCCAAAAAATATACTAAAAAAAAAAAAAAAAAAAAAAAAATGTAGGACTGCGACTATTAAGTGATTGCTAATATGTTCTTAAATGTGGATATTGGGGGGTTTATTTTGGGAAAATCTTATTTATGTTGCTGTACACATTACATTATGTCATGCTGTAGTATCTGTTCATTTGAAATTATAAAATAAACAATACATATATATAAATTAATAATTTGGGTATATGGAAAGGTGAGAACATCATAATTTAAAATTCAATATTTTCTGACATTTTGTGCTCGATTAATCAAGAAAAATCTTATTGAAATACAATAAATACATTCGTCACTGACAGGCAAATAACACATTATATTACCTGTGATATAACAAAATAATATCAACATATGTACATTTATTAAAAATATATTCATACAGAACATCTATATTTTTTTCCGTCTTTCATTCACACGCTGGCAGCAAAGCAAGAGTTCATTCAAAACAAACTCTAATTTTGTTGACTCCATGTATTTGGGCTCAATTTAGAGTGTTAAGTTGAGCAATGCTGCCACACACACACACACACAGGCCTGGCAACCCAACGTAATCCTTGTGTGTCTTGTGTTGACACAGTGAAATGTGAGGCTTCCAGTGGAGAATACAGTGTTCAACATTAGAGACGGTGTAAAGAGAAAACTTTTGCCAACAGGTGTATCGTTGACTTTGGGCGGCTGCCACGCAAAAAAACATTAACGCCCCTCGTACTTCATTTTCAATGACTGCTCAGTGTTTCAAGCATTTTTAAAAATTCAAACACTATTCAAACATCTTAGAAAACGCAACATTCAAAGTCAAGAATTTTCAAGGATTTCAAGCACCCGTATGATCCCTGGAATATGTGAAATAAAACAGAATCAATATAAATCTACAGTGAGTTTTCTTAGTTTTTAACCACTGGACCTTTACACTTCAGGTTTCGGACAAATGATTTATCATTTATCAAGATTTGCCGGAAACTCGTCAGGCTGGCTGAAGACTGAAAACCAGGAAGTGACTGCACATAAAGTCAAACGAGGAAACAGACAAAGTAAACTCTACTCCTGGGAAACAATTAACCATAGCTGCAACTGTACGTGTTTCTGATTCTACACCATAGACGGCAAAGAAAATGAACTGTTAGCTTAATGGGAGCTAATCGCTATTCAAGTGTCTAGCGAGATTTATGCAGAGGATACAGAACATGGCATATATTAAAAGATCAATCTAAGGTTTTTAGGAATTGATACTGGATCTTCCAAATAAAAATGTGTATAAAACTACTCTTAGCAAAGCCACAAGAGTACGATACTTAAAATGTAAACATTGGATATCAACAGGCATTTATGGATTAAGTGTATTGCAGCGACCTGCAGTAATGGTTGTTTATAAAGTGTACCTGTTCTGTAATGTTCCGAGTGTTAGCTGTGATGCAGTGACGTGGTTGCGGCCGACAGTAACCGTTCAGCTACTTCAATAACGTCACAATTAACGTTACAATATTAATATCCCTTTAAATTAATTATTATTGAGGGGGGGGGAGTGAGGGAGCAGGCTCCCTACTGCATTCCATTTACTTTGGAACTTGGCAACCATCTTGGAATCTCAAGGTTGCTACGACTTTCCAAGTTGGAAAAATTAGTCCACCATTTATGCTGCGTTCCAGAGCCCATCCAAACCAGTTGGACGTGGGACTTATCCGACCTCCAACTAGAAAAAGTGCACTGGAATGCCTGTCGAAGTGGGACCTCCTCCTACTAGCGAAGTCGGGGCTGATCGACCTACCCCCCCCGACTAGTGGCGGCGCCCACGGAGTCACATGAATAGGCTATAAACTTTACTTTTTCTTTTACTTGGGTGTAGAGTTGTTTCAGACACAGCAATTTTATCACAACTTGTTTTTCATGCTATGGCGTGAAATTATGTCGTCATTGTTGTTGTTATCTGTTGGCATGAAGATATGTAGGGCTACGGTAAACGTACACTCATGACGTTACATATTGCTTTTACATATGCGGCTCGCTTGTAGTAGACTGAATTGCTGACAGTGAAAATGCCTCTTCAAACATAAAGCGAAAGCGCCGCGATCGTCCATGTTTTCTAACATTCGACTTCAATTGGCTGGAACGCTTTGAAGTAGGAGCTGGTACAATTCAGGTAGGATAAGTCCCACATCCCATTTGTATGGATGGACTCTGGAACGCACCATTACTTCAGAACTCGGGGGGTGACATCATCCGAGTTCTGAAGTAATGGTGCGTTCCACAGCTTTCCATTTGTAAGGTTGGAAAGAAAAACATGGACGCAAACACATATATCGAGCTAGCTGTTTTTAGCGACTGTTAGCTACACCATATCGATAACAATTATCGATAAACTGTTTGCGCACAAACAGCGTAGCAACATGTCAACAATTAAAAATCAAATATGTGTACGACTGATTTACTGTGAAACTAATACAAACTCCCACGACCTCGGAAAATTCCTTGTTCCGACTACAAATGGAATGCACCATGAAAACTTTGATATGCTCGGTGTGTGTGTGTGTGCGTAGTGCTTAGTGTTTTTCCAGTGTATTGTTTTGAAAATATATTATATTTAAATATAAACCATTGTGAATAAAAATGGAAACACATAAGCGTGTCCTGTTTGGCTTTCCATACGATGAGCCGATAGCACCGGCAGAGTAAAATAGACGTTTTGACACATCCGCAGTGAACAGGATATAGAGGCTAAAGCTAGCTACACACACGCACACATACACACACACAGGCAAACAGCTGACGGAGCTGACAGCTACCTTCCTCCCTCTCTCTTACCGTCTCTGCTCACAGCCTCAGCCTCAGCGGAGACGACGGATAAACGGAGCAAGGAGCCGTGTTCTCCCGTGGGAAGACTTCAGGAAGACGCGGACACTCTGACGCGTCTCTGTCTGTCTTCACAGCTCTCTCTTTACACTTCTGTGACTGACAACACACACACACACACACCGAGCCGGACAGTTTACTTCCTGGTTTGGCGCACGACGTGCGTTCCACGCTGGCAGCGCTGACGTAACGTGACGTCACAGAACTGCCCAATCAGGTCAAACCCGATTACGACCATTTATTTATTTATTTATTCATTTTTAAATTCAAATAATAATAAATAAATAAATAAATAATGATTATTATTATGTATATATAAATGTACAACTATCATTACTGATAATATTTGATACATACTATATAATATAATATATTATATTACTACTCGTGACGTCACCATACGATATTATGATATGCTATTACGATATACGGAGTTTTATGTCGCGATGTATTCACACAACGTCTCTAGTCAGAGTGAGCACCTGGCTCCATCTAGTGGACTGAAACGTCAATAAATATATAAAAATTCATGCTAATACACAAAAAAATAAAAAATTTTAACAGAAGTGAAAGAAATAAATAAATCGATACCCGACGTCTCGAATATCGCCACACAGAATATCACAATATTTCACTGCATTATACATGTTTTTATAAATGTCAGGAATGGCATTTCGTGTTTCAAACACGAGTTTGTCAGGTTTTCAACAATCGCTCAATTTGTGCTCCCGGGCAAAGAACTCGGACGGCAGGTTTATTTTCAAGACGAGCAAGAAGAGGCAGAGAAGCCTGTCCACTTTGTAGGATATATTTTAGTCATATTAAATTACAGAATATATTCTAGAAGGAGCCTCTGCAGAGGAGCTGGAGAAGCTGCCTGTGGCTCCAGAGCCGTCGGTCAAATCGTAGAACTTCCTTGTCCAGTTGAAGCAGCACGACAAAGTTCTAATCTAATCTAATCTATTCCACCTGTGTGTGTAGAGCTGGATTAAACAAAGACACAAACTCGTGACTGCGTTTTCATTGTTAAAGTCCCAGCCCAACACGTGACTCTGAATAAACAAAGTCAGTCAAGGATCCACTTTATACGGCTGTTCTGTATGTGATAAGCAAACACAGGTACATGAACTCAACTCTACTGTAAATTGATAATAAAGTTCACCTTTAACTGATATAAACCTTCAAAAAGTTCACTTTAAAATGTTATTTCCACACCAGAAGAAGCACCTGTGGTGTCTTTGAACAATATTACTTAGATCTTTATGAATATATACGTGTATATATGGGGAGCTGCAAATGAATTGTATGTACGTCACAATTCAAAGATAGATATGTACGACTCCATTCTGACTATCTTCAAAGGACATATCTTATGCTCGGGGGGTGTGGTCTCACTCTGCTCTCAGCCCACTATTTGGAATTAGAGTTAAGCCCCGCCCCCACACTAGAGGTATAAGTGGCCAACATGTAACAGTATTAAACAAAATTAGGGCTGAAAGAATTAATTGATTATTAATAAATTACTAAATTGTCACCTATTTTGATGATTGATAATTAAAACACCCTTTAATGACGACGCACAAACATTTGTTGTTCAATGTCGCAGATTTATTCCATCATCCGGACACGTACTGTCGTTCATCACACGTCCACATTCAGCCGACATTGACATTTTTTTCAAAACCAGAACTACAGATACAAAGCTCTTATTCCTTTTTTGTTCCGTTTTTATCAAACTCACACAACAACGATTGATCTTTTTGTCCAGATGCGGCTGCCGTCACACTGATGTCAGCTGTTTTTTAAAATGTTTTTTTTTACACGTTTACAAAAAGGGCCTAGAAGCATGCGCTCATGCTTTTTAGAGGAAAAAAAGCCACAACATGTCCTGCTTTTCAAGGCATTTCAAGTATTCATCATTCCACGTACACTTGCAAGAAGGAAACATAGCATCATATAAGCAGAATAACAGAAGAAAGAAACTCTTACTATGACATTCAGAGACTGGAGCAGTGTTTCATATTGTGTTGCATATTTAAATAATAATAATAATAATATGTTACCGTATTATTAGAAAAGTCATGCACACTCACTCCATCACCCGCTCTCACATTCTGACACTTGATGCCAAGGTCAAGGTTTTTGGCTGAAGCTCAAACAAACGCGGTAATAGAAAATAGCTCAATAAAATAAGTTGATAAAATATATCCTGTAGTTTCAGCTCTGCAAAAACACACTGGCCTCCATTTTTGAAGGCTTTAATCTCCCGTCTGGTTTCAGGTGTGTTGATAGTGATGGAGACAGATTTCACCCTCTCACAGCATTAGTAACACACTGACCTCTGTGTCCTAAATGGTTTTTATTGTGTATTTGTTAACTCATCCTCAACTAGAAACCTTCCTCGATTCTTGGTTAGTTGCTTTGCACAAGACTAGTGCAGTGCCCGTAGGAAGTATGTATTCCTATGGGAGCTGAAGAAGATTTTTCAGTTATGGTAATGCATGATAAGGAACTTAAAGGCTAACATAATACAAACACTGTGCAACCTCATTAGGCACAACGCAAATGTGCCTAATGTATTTTTGAAGAAAGTCAGTTCACTGTCAAAGTGCATCAGGGCAAATGGATGATTTCCTGAATTTCAAAAATTCATTAAAATTATTCCTTAAGAGGTTTGCAAATATTTTCAACGGATCCTTGTTCAGGGCGATGCCGACTATTATGATGGTAAATTTCAAGTCATTCCGAGATACTTTTTGTTTTTGAGGAGAAAGTCAGCTCACTGTCAAAGTGTATCAGGGCAAATGGATCATTTCCTGAATTTCAAAAATTCATTAAAATTATTCCTTATGATTTTTCCAAATATTTTCAACACATCCTTGTTCAGGGCGATGCCGACTATTATGATGGTAAATTTCAAGTCATTCCGAGATACTTTTTGTTCTTTTGAAGAAAGTCAGCACTATGTCAAAGTGCATCAGGGCAAATGGATCATTTCCTAAATTTTCGAAAATTCATTTAAATTATTCCATAAGAGGTTTGCAAATATTTTCAATGGATCCTTGTTCAGGATGATGTCGACTATTATGATGGTAAATTTCAAGTCATTCCGAGACACTTTTTGTTTTTGAGAAGAAAGTCAGCACTATGTCAAAGTGTAGGATAATTTTCTGAATTTTCAAAAATTCATTTAAATTATTCCATAAGAGGTTTGCAAATATTTTCAATGGATCCTTGTTCAGGGTGATGTCGACTATTATGATGGTAAATTTCAAGTCATTCCGAGACACTTTTTGTTTTTGAGAAGAAAGTCAGCACTATGTCAAAGTGTAGGATAATTTTCTGAATTTTCAAAAATTCATTTAAATTATTCCATAAGAGGTTTGCAAATATTTTCAATGGATCCTTGTTCAGGGTGATGTCGACTATTATGATGGTAAATTTCAAGTCATTCCGAGACACTTTTCGTTTTTGAGAAGAAAGTCAGCTCACTGTCAAAGTGTAGGATAATTTTCTGAATTTTCAAAAATTCGTTACAATTATTCATTAAGAGGTTTACAAATATTTTCAACTGATCCTTGTTCAGGGTGATGTTGACTATTATGATTATAAATTTCAAGTCATTCCGAGAAACTTTTTGGTTTTTTTGAAGAAAGTCAGCTCACTGTCAAAGTGCATCAGGGCAAATGGATCATTTCTATGATTCATCAGCGTGGCTGACAGTCACAACATCTAGCTATGCTAATGCTAATTGAAAATGGAAACATTTGCTTTGTGCCTAATGAGGTTGCACAGTGTTTGTATTTAGCTGGCCCTATGCTAATCGCAGCCTCGCTAGCGTACCTTTGGAAACAGGTTCGTCAAGTTAGCTGCAAAGTAGTAGTAGTAACTGTCTGTGACAGACAGACAGACACACAGACGCAACTTGCTTTATAGATAGATTTGAACCAGCAACCCTTACAAGCCAAGTTCCCCTACCACTTCACAGGTAACAAGGCTCTTCCACGTGGTCAACGCATATCTTTTCTCTTAGTAATGTAACATCTAGTGCAGTCAAAATGAATAAAACTTATATTCACAACAACATACAAACTGGTAAGTTTGAAAATGATTACGATAGAAATAAATTAAATAGATATAAAAGCTGATAGGAAGGACAAAAAAAAAAGGTTTGAATTCATGCACTAAACATTTCTTAGAAATGATTTGCTTACTAATTCAAAACGATATGAAGTTATTAGTAATTAGTCACTAATTCTGCGATAGTTTTGCCATTTCATGGGAAACACATGGGCGTAGAGGGACTGGGATTATTTAATCTAATCTACTGTTTCCACAATGGAGGATAAAGTTGGATCCCAACTGTTTAAGACGACAAAACACGGTCATGTTAATTAAGACCAAAGGTAACATGTGAACATTAACTTTAATTTGATATTAAATTAATTACAGTGGACTGAGCAGAGAGTGATTCTATGTTAGAGCCAAGCTTTTATTTTGAAAGCCGGGCCACATTATAAATGTCTAATATATTTCCTGTAAATAAAATTGTTTGTGTTGACGACGCAAAAATGTAGTTTTCAGTGGATTAACAATAATATGTGAGCTTTTATGTTGTTTTATCTATTATTTTACAGCACCTTTGGTCTGCTGTGGTTGTTTTGGATTGGAGAATTTCAAAATAAAAGTGTTTTGCTAACATGCAACAATACGTATCTAACAAGGTATTTACGATGCAAAATGAATAATTCATTTAAAAAAAACATACAGAAATGAGTAATTATACCATGATATTGTTTGTCGGGCCACACGCGAGTTAGAGCTCATTTGAACCAGGCCAGAGCAGGTACCAGGACCTCTCTATCACTGATGGAAAAGCTAAACAAACATAAAAAAAAAACACAGAGTAGAGTTGAGTTAAGGGGAGCCGAGTCCTGACGTATTACACTTTCTCAGAGCTCATATCACGTCCTGTGTAACAGTGATCCTCTTTCCCCCCTGAGTCTATTTGGACAGCAGCACGTAAAACACACGCCTCTGCGACCTCAAACATTTCTATCATCTCAGTCACGTGACAAAGGCAGTGACACCAAACACCAGAGCGTCGCTGGTCTAACGCTGTGGTCAGGACTGTTTTAGACACAGAGCGCACAGAACTGTGTCACACCAGACACCACACACGCTCTCTGTCAAAATACTGCATCAAATATATATATCTTGGCGTCAAATATATATCTTTGGTAACACGTTATATTAAGGAACACATATGCATCATTAACTAGGTGCTTACTAACGTATATAAGTAGCATACTAGCCCTTTATTAGAAAAAGCACGTATTAACACCTTATTCTACCTCTATTATGACAAGAAATAAACATTTTCCTAAATAAGGTATTAATACGTGCTTCATGTTTACTAACAAAGGACTAGTATGCTACTTATACGCATGTTCGTAAGCACCAAGTTAATGGTGAATATGTGTTCCTTAATATAAAGTGTTACCATATCTTTATACGAATGATTAATTAGGCTATACATGATCACACTAATAAGTAGATTTCACACCAATAACATACGTACGGTCAGTTATTTGAGTGCAATCTCCATTTTAAAGGTGACCCTGTGTCAAAATTATTATAATGATAATAATAATATTGTGTCCACACGCTACATAATCTAGTCTTGTGGTGTCCACATGTGTAGTTCGTGCTCGGGCCCTTAATTAAGTGATTAAATAACCTCGGTTCAGGTGCAGAGTGTGGAAAAAAATAATACTTAATAAACTTAATACTTAATAAACTTACTTGCCTCACATTCGACCACTACGTTGGCTGATTCAGGTGGGAAAACATCACCACTGTTTACCGTTCCCTGTCACAACATCGCTATTATCAGACAGTGAGGTAACCTTTGTGATGCACCTGTAATCCCAGCGCAGCCTTCACACACACGGTGACGTCATCACCGTCAACAACACCTACTCAGAAATGAACCCTGCTATTTCAGAAGTGTCACAGTGGTCGTCGTCGTCGCAGTCGTCGTCGTCGTCGTCCGCGTTATTTCAGGGACATTATTTGACCCCTGCCCCTAAAATAGAGCCCAGGCTGAATGGTTCAAATGTTGTGATTGTTCAGCTGTGTGCGCTCATGTATACATTTGTATACATGTATGTATATATATTTACTGCATATATATATATATACATATATAAAAAATATATACATATATGTATACGTATATATATAAAAATACACCAGTTAAAGGGATAGTATGGATTTTTTTGAGGTGTGGTTGAGATCAACCACTAATTATTTAGACAATTACTTTCAAGAGCTGCACCACAAATGTTGGGATTTACAAGGCTCATTGAATGCATCTCATTCGCTGCTCTTCGTAGCTCAAAATGCTGTGGACCCTGCATTACTTCCACTAGCTCTCATGCACTATAGAGTTTACAAGAATATATATTTTTTTTACTTTAGTTTCAGGCTGCTTCTCAGCACAGGGAACCTGTACCTCATACAAGCGCACTACAGAAACCCCGAACTATCCCTTTAAAGCGATTCACACACACACACACACACACACACTGATACACTGGTGAGAATACCTGCAAGTTACACCCGCAGGAACCTGAATGTATGGACCAGAAAGTGCAGTGTGCATCTCCATCAGTGTCTTCTTCACTCTGAGAGGCTGCAGTATCATCACCTGCTGCTGCTGCTGCTCACCGGCGCCACCTCCGTGTCATTTCTCCCGGTTCGTCCCAGCGTCTGTGTTCAGTAACCCACCCCGAGGACTTTCTTCATGTGCTCGTACACCACGTAGGACATGCTGACGGCAGGAATGACTTTGAGGAAGTTGGGGGTGATGCCGCGGTAGAGGCCCGGGACGCCTTCGTGAGATATGATGTACTTGAACTGGCCGACCATGGTCAGCTTGGGTTTGCCCTCGATGGAGGCTGAAAGAAGGAGGAGCCACTGAGGTTTCAAAGGCTCACGATAAGAACACAGTCGTATCACTCATATCAGGGGTGGGAATCTTTTACTATCTCACGAGTCGATTGGATTCCAATTTTTGGAGCTACGATTTGATTTTCAATACGAAACCATTTCTGCTTCAATCTATAGGTATAATGACAAATGGAGACATTAAGGTGTCTTATTAAAGGTGCATTATGTAATAAATCTAAAGCAACTGGCCATAAAATCCTCCTAATATGTCACAGAGACTCAGGAATAATGTTCATATAACAAACTGAACTCACCAACAACAACAGTACAGACAAAGTATTTGCATTAAAAAAAATCTTTTGCAGACTGCAAATCATGTTTATGTTTTGAAATCATGTTTTGGCGTCATGTGGCGCCACCTACCGCCGTCTACCTATCATTGAAGTTAGAAGAGTCTCAGCTGCCGAGCAACCACGGGTTGCCAGTTGCGTCAGAAAACGAAAACTAAAAGACCTCTGTATTTTTGAATTTGAATGTCGCAACCGTTTTTGGCCACATTCTCACATATGGCGCCTTTAAGTTATTTATTGCATGAGTAACAAAAATAAAAGTGCCTCTTTATTAGCGATGGGCACGTTAATGTGTCAGGTTAGCACATGACGCGTTTCCATGACGACTGACCGAAAAAAAAGCGCGCGTGACGTCATGTTTACGTGACTCCCTGAGTGTTAAAATTGTCTCTAAAGTAACACTAAACTTTAAAAACAGAGGCACACATATGCAGTTACACAGGTACGCTAACGTTATTTGTAGCGCTGCTCTTTTCCTTTAATAAACAGACCGCTCCAGTTCCACTGTAGGCGCGCTAACGGTGCTAAAGGAGCTAACGCAGCTAACAGAGCTAACTTGTAAACAGAGCTTGGACTCTGGTGCCGCGGCACGTAAACATGACGTCACACGCGTCTTTTTCCAGTCAATCGTCATGAAAACACTATTCTTTATAAAAAATAAAAAACTATTATATATCGATTCTGAATCGTAGTAAATGAGAATCGCAATTTTATTTTGGCACACCTCTAACTAATATGTCGGACTACGTTATCTTGTTACCTTGGGCCTGCATGCGCGTGCGGATGAGAGCGAGAGGATAGGACGCCAGCTGACCACAGGTGCTGGAGGCCGTGCCACAGCCGAGCAGCACCAGAACTCCAGGATCTGCTGAATCCACGCAGTATCTCTGCAGCCAGGCGTTCTTCAGAGTCTGACAGCGAGGGTTAGAGGAGGACACAGAATTTTACTCCATACAATGTTTTATCTTTGTCATTTAAAAAAAAAGTTTCCTTAAAACACGGCACCGATTCAACAAATATCTTCACCAAAAACGACTCTAAACCACTGCAGTTCATGCACTACCGTTGAAATGTCCTTATTTTTTAAGGAAAAGCACTTTTTTCCAATTAATTTAACATTAAATGAATCAGAAACACACTCTATACATTGTTAATGTGGTAAACGACTATTCTAGTTTTTAATGTTATATGTACATAGGTGTATAGAGGCCTATTTCCAGTGTTCTAATGGTACATTGTGTTTGCTAATGGTGTTAGAAGACTATTGGATGATTAGAAAACCCTTGTGCAGTGATGTTAGCACAGCTGAAAACAGTTTTATTTTGAATAAAAATCATTATTTCTAAACTTGTCAATGTCTTGACTATATTTTCTATTCATTTTATAACTCTTTTGATGAATAAAAGTCTGACTTTTAATGGAAAACACAACAAAAATTGTATAGTATATAAATAGTATAGGTGACCGGTGGTGTACGTCTGTAGCCGACATTTCTAGACGTGTAATAAGCCTGTTTTTTTCACAACGCACGCACGCACGCACGCACACACCTCGTAAACAGCCAGGTCGATGCCAGCGTAGGGGATGATGCCCAGCGTGTTTGGGAGGTAGCCTCTGTAAAACGCTCTCACTCCCTCTCTCCTCAGGATCTGTCTGGCACAGTCGGCTGCACCTGAGTACTGACCTGTCTTCCTCAGGGTGAGACGGGTCTTCAACACCTGAGAGGGACAGAGGGACAGAGAGACAGAAGGACAGAAGGACAGAGGGACAGAAGGACAGAAGGACAGAGAGACAGAAGGACAGAAGGACAGAGAGACAGAAGGACAGAGGGACAGAGGGACAGAGGGACAGAAGGACAGAGGGACAGAGGGACAGAGAGACAGAAGGACAGAAGGACAGAGGGACAGAAGGACAGAAGGACAGAGAGACAGAAGGACAGAAGGACAGAGAGACAGAAGGACAGAGGGACAGAGGGACAGAGGGACAGAAGGACAGAGGGACAGAGGGACAGAGAGACAGAAGGACAGAAGGACAGAGAGACAGAAGGACAGAAGGACAGAGGGACAGAAGGACAGAGGGATAGAGGGATAGAGGGACAGAAGGACAGAGAGACAGAAGGACAGAGGGACAGAGGGACAGAGGGATAGAGGGATAGAGGGACAGAGGGACAGAAGGACAGAGGGACAGAGGGACAGAAGGACAGAGGGACAGAAGGACAGAAGGACAGAGAGACAGAAGGACAGAAGGACAGAGAGACAGAAGGACAGAGGGACAGAGGGACAGAGGGATAGAGGGATAGAGGGACAGAGGGACAGAAGGACAGAGGGACAGAGGGACAGAAGGACAGAGGGACAGAAGGACAGAGGGACAGAAGGACAGAAGGACAGAGGGACAGAAGGACAGAAGGACAGAGAGACAGAGGGACAGAAGGACAGAGGGACAGAAGGACAGAGGGACAGAAGGACAGAGAGACAGAAGGACAGAAGGACAGAGGGACAGAAGGACAGAAGGAGAGAGAGACAGAGGGACAGAGGGACAGAGAAACAGAGGGACAGAAGGACAGAGGGACGAGTGAGTAATCCCATTAGAACATGAGTTAGGACGAGTGAGGACAGACAGTGGAGTCCTTAATGGACACAGATGATGAAGTTTTTGAGGTTCTAAAGCTGCGTTTTATTTGTAATCAGATTTTACAGCAAGAACTAGTGAAAAAAAAAAGAGACTCCCACTGAAAACACGGTCGCTAGCAGCAACGGATTTTAGCCGCAGCCTCTAGATACAGCCTTTTCTGTAGGGGTGGGGAAAAAAATCAATTCTGAATCGATTCATTAACTTCAAAAAACGATTAAAAAAACACACACAAAACACCAGTTTGTGTTATTTGTGTACAGTTTATTTTTCGTTTGAATCGAGAATCGTATGAATCGGGAATCGTATGAATCGGGAATCGTTTGAATCGGGAATCGTATGAATCGGGAATCGTTTGAATCGATAATCGTTTGAATCGAGAATCGTATGAATCAAGAATCGTTTGAATCGAGAATCGTTTGAATCGAGAATCGTTTGAATCGAGAATCGTATGAATCGGGAATCGTATGAATCGCGAATCGTATGAATCGCGAATCGTATGAATCGATAATCGTTTGAATCGAGAATCGTTTGAATCGAGAATCGTTTGAATCGAGAATTGTTTAAATCGAGAATTGTATGAAGCGCGAATGGTATGAATCGCGAATCGTATGCATCGGGAATCGTATGAATCGGGAATCGTTTGAATCAAGAATCGTATGAATCGAGAATCGTTTGAATCGAGAATCGTTTGAATCGAGAATCGTATGAATCGAGAATCGTATGAATCGCGAATCGTATGCATCGGGAATCGTATGAATCGATAATCGTTTGAATCGAGAATCGTTTGAATCGAGAATCGTTTGAATCGAGAATCGTTTGAATCGAGAATCGTTTGAATCGAGAATCGTTTGAATCGAGAATCGTTTGAATCGAGAATCGTATGAATCGCGAATGGTATGAATCGCGAATCGTATGCATCGGGAATCGTATGAATCGGGAATCGGGAATAGTAAAGCACTCGTTTTCACACACCAAAGCCCATAGAGAAAGTCGTCAGTTTTAGCACACAGCGGACACAGGAGCCGCTGGTCTGCTGCTGCCTCGTGTGGTCACTTTGCGTCACTGAGGTTAATCAGAATGATGAGTTTCAAACACAGAGGTCATTAAAGAACACATTTGAGTCGACTGACGGAGGGAGAAGTGGATCAACAGCTCGTGAACGCTGTGATGCAAAATCGCCGATTTTATCAGTGGATTTTGGTGCAGGTGAGTGAGAGAGTTCACACAGCATCCAACGAGGGTGAGTTTTTTCGCTTTAGGTCCTTCATCTCGAGATGTTTGCTGAGGGCAAATCAGCAGACGATGGAGACAAAACGTCCAAACACTTACCTCCATGGGGTAGATGATGGTCTGGGCAGTGGCTCCTGCCAGAGAGCCGGCGATGAAGCGCTCTTGAACCCTCAAACTGCCGCCATCTTTATTTCCTCGGATCACCCACTTGATCTGGAGAGAGAGATCAGATGTGATGACGATGTGAGATACGAGAGAGCATGCACTGTATGTTATTACCACGCAGTTGTTCTTCAGCTCTGACCTGCTCGTAGGCCATGAACTTAATGGCCGATTCGGGAGCGATCTTGAGGACGTTGATGGCGTTTCCTCTCCACAGCGAGGACACGCCTCCCTCCTGGACCATCCCCCTCAGTCCGGACCACAGGTTAATCCCTCGGGACGCAGAGCCGTGGACCTGTGATTCATCGCGACACACAAACACACGTTCACGGGTGTCAATGAACAGGATTTTTACAGAAATGACAAGAAAATACAGATTTACAGATATTTAAGGTTTATTAAAAGAAAACTGCTGTGGGTTATTTTTCTCTTTGTTTAACCAGGAGCCGTATGTTTGTTATATTTTAGGCTCGTTTTAACACGAACAGAGTGAAGCTCCATCACCCACACAAACCACTCCACTCTGTTTCACTCCACTGTGGGAGTTTAGAGCAGTGTTTCCCAACCCTGGTCCTCAGGGAACTCTGTCCTGCCATGTTTTACATGTTGCCCTGCTCCAAAAACACCGAATTCAAATAAATGGTCAGCTCGTCGTAATGGTTAAACTTTTGTTTAGTTTTTTTTCAAAAATGTAATATTTCAATTTTTGTCAATTATTTTTCAAAAATGTAATGTTTCAACTTTTGTTTTTTATCAAAAATGTAATGTTTCAATTTTTTTTTTCAAAAATTTAATGTTTCAATTTTTGTCAATATTTTTCAAAAATGTAATGTTTCAACTTTTTTTTTTTTTTTTATCAAAAATGTAATGTTTAAAAAAAATTTTTTTTCAAAAATGTAATGTTTCAACTTTTGTTTAAAAAAAAATTCAAAAATCTAGTGTTTAAATTTTTGTCCATTTTTAAAAAAAAAATCAAATGTTTCAATTTTTGTCAATTATTTTTCAAAAATCTAATGTTTCAATTTTTGTCAATTTTTAATCAAAAATGTAATGTTTGAATTTTTGTAATTTTTTTTCAAAAATGTAATGTTTGAATTTTTTGAATTTTTTTTCAAAAATGTAATGTTTCAATTTTTGTCCATATTTTTTTTCAAAAATGTAATCAGGTGTGTTGGAGCAGGGCAACATGTAAAACATGGCAGGGCGGTGTTCCCTGAGGACCAGGGATTTCATTAAACAGGCCTTCATCATTAGAGATCAGCTTTTCTCTGCAGCAGTGAAACCTCGTCCACCTGCAGGAAGACTTTCAGACGGTCCAGAGGAGCAGTTCCTGTGCGAGACACAGCTCCTGCCATGGCTCCAGCCACCAGCTGCCTCCACACCACACCTGAGCGTCGCTCCTTCTCAGAGAACTCGTCTGGCACCGTCAGCTGCTCCCCGATGTCCAACATCTGCAACCACATCAGAGAGGAAGAAGAAGAAGGAGTCGAGAACCAGAAGCTAGAACATGTTCATGAACCATCTACTGCTTATGTCTGCAGTAGATGGTGAAACCACATGTTGTTGAAGCAGATCAGGTCAGCGGGAGCTGGTGACTCACGTGAGAGTGTTTCCAGTGATGGACGATCTCCTCCATGTTGTGGAAGGGGTTGAACAGGAAGTGATCGCGCCACTCGCTCCAGTCGATGGTCAGATTACCGTCTCTGTCCATACTGAGAGAGAGAGAGAGAGAGAGAGAGAGAGAAAGAGAGAGAGAGAGATTATATATAATATATATATATATATAATATACTGTACAACAGTGACATCAGCAGGGGTTTTATGAGGAAATCACTGAGGCTGAGGAAGAGGAGGAGCTGGTCTCCTGAAGGGGATATTAAAACAATCTGAATTATGAAATATTTCATAACATTTTTGTTTCAGCTTTTCTGACATTTTTGTTTCAGCTTTTCTGACTTTTTTGTTTCAGTTTTTCCGACATTTTTGTTTCACCTTTTCTGACTTTTTTGTTTCAGTTTTTCCAACGTTTTTGTTTCAGCTTTTACAACGTTTTTGTTTCAGTTTTTCTAACGTTTTTGTTTCAGCTTTTCTGACTTTTTTGTTTCAGCTTTTCTGACATTTTTGTTTGAGTTTTTTTTGACTACTAGAACTAAAACTAACATAAAAACATGATTTAACTAATAGAAGGAACATTAAAAAAACATATTTTAGTTTAGTCTGTCAAGCTTTACGGTAAAAGGTTTAAACAAGAAGCTCTTATTTTGAAAGCCAGGATGAAAGGAAGTAGGACTGTTTCGTATGAAGTAGAGCTGAAACAATTATGCGATTAATCGATTATTAATTGATTACTAATCGTCAACTATTTTGAGAATGGATTAATGGATTAATCATCATGGATTAATGACATCGTCATTTCCAGGTTTGACAAACACACTGATGAATAATTGTGAACGTGTGTTTTGTTTCCTACCTCTGCAGTATTCTGGAGGCCTGCTCCAGCGTGACATCCAGACCGAGCTTGTGCAGCGAGTGCTGGATCTCCCCCACATCGATTTGACCTACAGAGCAGAGAGGGTTAAACACCAGCGTCAGACTCTGTCAAGATCACAGTCACGTGATTTCATGTGTTTTACTGCTAAAGCACAGTGGGAGCAGGTGGAGGAGGGAGAGGACGAGTGTTTTCTGTGGGTGTTTCTGCGCGTAAACACACCGTCGTTGTTGCGGTCGAGGCTGTGGAACATGAGCCGCAGTCTCTTCTCGTGAGCGTGCAAGTACTCCGAGAACTCCTGGAAGTCCAGCAGGCCATCATGGTTAGTGTCGCTCTGGAGGACGATCTGGGAGTGAAGAGAGGGAGTGAAGAGAGGGAGTGAAGAGAGGGAGTGAAGAGAGGGAGTGAAGAGAAGGAGTGAGGAGAGGGAGTGAAGAGAGGGAGTGAGTGAGTCATTCAGTGCAGGGAGCAGAGGATGGTAGTGAAGATGAAGAACTGGTGTTTAGAAGAGGGCGACCAGAGAGTGGAGCAGTGATGAATCGATGAATCGTTTGGTCCATAAAAGTCACCAAAGACAGTTGAATGCAGTAGCAGGTGTTTGACCAGAGAGGCAGCTGATTTTCCAACGTTTTTGTTTCAGTTTTTCCGACGTTTTTGTTTCAGTTTTTACGACATTTTGTTTCAGTTTTACCAACGTTTTTGTTTTCAGTTTTTACGACATTTTGTTTCAGTTTTTACGACATTTTGTTTTCAGTCTTTCCGACATTTTTGTTTCCGTTTTTCCAATGTTTTTGTTTCAGTTTTTACAACATTTTGTTTCAGTCTTTTGAAGTTTTTGTTTCAGTTTTCTCGACATTTTTGTTTCAGTTTTTCCGACGTTTTTGTTTGAGTTTTCCAACGTTTTTGTTTCAGTTTTTCCAACGTTTTTGTGTCAGTGCCCATTTATATCAAAACGTGTCGTTTCAATACTTTTGACACTAAACTATGAAGATTTGCACCTGGATCAACAAATAACTTTCAGTGAACCAGGGGGGAAAAGTACTTCAGGGGTTGTAGAGAATTTGCATTGACACAATGTGTGTGTGTGGAAACTCGGAGCTCTACGGAATTTCAAAATTGTAAAACTTTCCATGGAAAATTGACAGGAATTAATGGCAATTTACCGGGTATTAACTGGAGATTTTCAAAGTTGACGATTAGGAACTTAAATATCATAGGTCAATAATAATATTGTAGCATAAAACAATCAACATTTGATTATGTTGAATTATATAGAAATGCTATTTCCTCAATCACTAACTGCAGGGCTATTGAGGCCACGCCCCCTACATGCACTGTCGGGGGCTTCATCTCGATTAATGACGGTTAAATTAAAGAATTAAGCATTGATAACATTTATAGCTGAAGTTACCCTCTGAGTTCAGTAGCTGCACGTTGACTTTTTTTTTTTATTCCCTGGAATGTTGAGCCTCTCAACGTGAAAAGAACGAAACGATCTTGAAGACGGAGCCACTTTGGTTTGTTTTGACTCTCATTAGAGTCTTTAAAAGAGTCAGAGCGGCTGCTTTAGGTCCATGACTTTGTGAGAGTGTGAGAACCAGACACAGAGTTTTTAAACGTCTGTGTGAAGTGAATGGATTCGGTTGGTCTTCATCCAAATCCATCCATCATCCATCCATGGTGGTTGTTTTTAATCAGGCCATTATTTCTGTGAGTGCTTCATAACTCTGTCACGTGACTAATGTGCTGATCACAGACCAGTCGAGGGCTGAGCTGCAGTTTCTTCCCTGAGGCTCAGTCAACGCTCACACTGAGTTCTTACACAGGAGTTTAACGCTAATTTAACGGCAGCTTCACAGTCACTGTGATGGTTAAATGTGTTGTTGCAGGGAGATTTGAGGGTAGTTCTCGACTACTCCCCCTACTGTCTGTTAGTGGGAAAGCACCCTTTCAAGATCAGGGCCACAGACACCTTCAAAAACAGTATCAGGAGGACACACACACACACACACTCTATAAAATGGCTGTCATGTGACCAAAACATGGAAGGAAAAAGATGTTACGAAGTTTTTGTTTCAGCTTTTACGACGTTTTTGTATCAGTTTTTCCAACGTTTTTGTTTCAGATTTTCCGACTTTTTTGTTTCAGATTTTCCGACTTTTTTGTTTCAGATTTTCCGACGTTTTTGTATCAGTTTTTCCGACTTTTTTGTGTCAGTTTTTCCGACTATTTTGTTTCAGTTTTTCCAACGTTTTTGTGTCAGTTTTTCCGACTATTTTGTTTCAGTTTTTCCAACGTTTTTGTTTCAGTTTTTCCGACTTTTTTGTTTCAGTTTTTCCGAAGTTTTTGTTTCAGTTTTTCCAACGTTTTTGTTTCAGTTTTTCTGACTTTTTTGTTTCAGATTTTCCGACTTTTTTGTTTCAGATTTTCCGACGTTTTTTTGTGTCAGTTTTTCCGACTTTTTTGTTTCAGTTCTTTCTTCACTATAAGACGGCTGTCATGTGACCAAAACATAGAAGGAAAAATTAGTCTACAACATCCTTAGCTAACTAGCTTTAGCAATTTTTACGTAACATGACTGGCTAGCATTGTTGCCTCACAGACAGAAGGTCGCCTGTTTGAATCCCGGTTAATTGGACGCTCTAAATTGACTGTAGGTGTGAGACTGAACGGTTGAGCTAACGACTGTGGTCTTTAGCGGCAAACGTATGCTAACATTTGCAGCTTTAGCGCTAACCCCAGCGTCTGACCAATGAGACGTAAGTGAGGAGACATCAGGAGTGAGTGAGTGAGTCAGGTGTGTGTTACAGATTGTTTAAAAATGCATCCACAGAGGGCTTGAATTCCTCTGTAAAGTGGAACAGGTTGACGTTTATAACCAGAGGCTGATTAACGACACGATGAGGCAGCTTCACCGAGGGGAGTCTGACTGCACCGGTGCTGAGGGAATAAGCCTTAAAATAACCTGCAGTAGCTTTGTCTCTCTTAACGATAATAATGATCATATTATGAATTACATACTGACTACATTATGTCATGTAATTTGTCATTTTTACATGAGTAAAATCAGCAGCTTCAGCTTTAAGCAGCAGATGTGGTTCACATGTGACACCTGAATGGAACAGAGCCATTAATGTTGCTGTGATTTTATTCACATACAAACAGAATGGTACTGTAATAAACTGTGGTAATAAGCCATGGTGAGAACTGGCTGATGTCTATAAATCAGCTTCGTTTATGAAAACAATCGTGAGTTAGTCGCAGCCCTCGTTCCATTTACATCGGAAACTTGGAAGTCACTCCTAAGTTGAGAAGAACGTGGACGCAAATGTTTCTCGGGCTAGTCATTGCTAGCAATAACAGTCAATAACAGCGCTCGACATTTGATAAACGCACACACAAACCACGTAGCAACACGTAGCAACACGTAGCAACACGTAGCAACACGTAGCAACATGTAGCAACGTATCTATCATTAAAACAATGAAACAGTGCTGTGTGTGCTACCACTGTGAAACAACACACTGTAAAAGTAGCCGTGTTTGTAAAGGCGGCGGCCATCTTGGTATCCTAACTGTGACAAGACGCCGCCGTTCCATTTTCCAACGGAAACTTGGAACTTTAGGAGCGATGTGGCCCCAGAGTTCCAGCTGAGAGTAAGGAAATGAAAACGAAACGCAGCACAGAATCGATCGCTGTTTCCGTTCACGGACTTTGGTGCGAGAGCGTGACGCAAAGTTCAGTATACGGTAGTTTTAGCTCCGCCCACAGCTGCTAAACTCAAGGCCCGGGGACCAGATGTGGCCCTGCCACGTCATTTTATATGGCCCGCGAGTGATTAATTGGTCTTAAAAATCTGTGTTAAAATAGGTATGCGCTGCTTTAAGGCATATGCGTTGACCATAAACTACATTTCCCACAATGCATGGCGATGCATGGAGTGTATCATTGTATATTACGGTGGCCCTGAGTTGCAAAACACAAACGCAAATCAAAAAACACAAACGCAAATCAAAAACACGGAAACATTAACTCACAACGCAAACACAAATCACACAACGCAAATACGTTTTTTTACGTGAGTTAATGTTTTCGTGTTTTCTGCTTTTGTGTTTGCGTTGTGTGATTTGTGTTTGCGTTGTGAGTTAATGTTTACGTGTTTTCTGCTTTTGTGTTTGCGTTGTGTGATTTGTGTTTCCGTTTTGAGTTAATGTTTTTGTGTTTTTGATTTGCGTTTGTGTTTTGTGATTTGCGTTTGTGTTTGCACCTCAGAGCCACCGTAGTATATGCATCATGGGATGAGTGAAATTGAATAAGCAATAAATACAGAAAGTTATTTACGTTCTTTAGTACATGTTACGGAGTAGTGACCTTTATTTTACATTATATTTGGTTACATTTAGTTACATTTATTCTGTGTGACAGTTACATCTTGGCCCTTTGAGCGTAACCATTATGCTGATGTGGCCCTCAGTGAAAATGAGTTTGACACCCTTGCTTTAGAACATAGTTATTTCATTTCAACAATGTGGGTTATTAGTTGACATCCTCAGATGATGCACCTCTCCTCACCTCCTCCTCATCTCCTCTCCTTACCTCCTCCGCCTCTCCTCGGTGTAAACCCCGGGCTCGCAGTCCGCTCCTCAGTTCGCTGATGTCCACCCTGCCATCTTTATTGAGGTCCAGCTGCTGGAACAGCTCCTCATATCTCCTCTCTCTGTCCGCCGCTGCCGCCGCTGCCGCCTCCGCCGCCGCCGCCGCGTCCTCTGCCGCTCCCTCGTCTCCTTCGCGGTTTGTCCGGGCGCAGAACCGCTGCTCGTCTTCGCCCATGTGCAGGAGAGAGAGCCGGTGTTCGGTGCTGCTGGTCCACAGTCAGGTCCACAGTCAGGTCCACAGCCGAGCATTACAGTGCGTCACCGCCGAACCGAACCGGGTTACCGCGCGCTAGGACGCGCGACACAGACACAGAGCACGGACGTGTGGATGTGGGTCAGAGCAGCTCTGACGCCTGGACTTTAATCCGCGTGTCACTTACACGCTCATCTCTTGTCACGCCGCACAAGCGTAATAATCCACGCACTCACGCGCAGCCTCCCGAGAGAGAGAGAGAGAGAGAGAGAGAGAGAGAGAGAGAGAGAGAGAGAGAGAGAGAGAGAGAGAGAGAGAGAGAGAGAGCGCGCGAGGCGCGTTTTGCCGCAGCGACGTATCTGCGTGCGTACGTGTGCGCGCGCGCGGCTAAACAGCTGTTAGTAAAATGTTATTAGTGCGCGAGCTCAGTACATCCCAGAGCTGCACGAAACAAGCGCGACTGACGCACACGCGCGGACACGCCCACTCACCGTGACGTCGCGCGCGGCTTCAGCATAAAATATGCGCGTTGTCGCGGATGGAGAAATGATCCAGTGTTTTTATGTAAATGTCTTTTAAATGTTTAAATATGATGGATGGATGTCTTTTAGAGCAGCGGTTCCCAAACACTGGTTTGAGACCCACACATGGGTCGCAGGAGATTTTTTCGCGGGGTCTCAAATAAAAACAAATTTTCTGAATTTCTCCAAAAAATGTAAGTTATGATTCACGTGTATATTTTAAATAATGTGTACGTGATGAAGCTGTGGATAATTTACTAAACGTGTGAGTGTAAAAAGGTGGATCCACATAGTTTACTACTTCAGATCATGAGAACATTTATTCCTAGATGAATAAATAAACTTTTTAAAACATGGAGCGAATGTTGGAATCGACATTTAATACAATCATAAAACTTTTTACATGGTGACCCACTTCTTACTCTCCCGTGACTTAGCTTGAAGTGTATCTGCTTCCCTGTTAAAGTTGTATATATATCTGTCTATAAATCCATGGATGTAGAAGCTCATGATCATAATGTGTGAATATAATGAAACATAGATTATTGCTATTAATAGCACTGATAATGTGGATTGTGACGCTCAGCAGAGGATCGTGATGTGCTGAGTCTGTGCTCATGAGATAGTAGAGAGAGAGAGAGAGAGAGAGAGAGGGAGAGAGAGGGAGGGAGAGGGAGGGAGAGAGAGAGAGGGAGAGGGAGGGAGGGAGAGAGAGAGGGAGAGAGAGAGAGAGGGAAGGAGGGAGAGAGAGAGAGTTCAGTATCTCGCAACACAACTTCTACAGATCTAAAGCAGCTGTAAACTTTGTTTACATGGACACAAGAAATCATAATAAATGTATATAATAATAATAATAATATGTGAGGATCTAAGGATAGAGGGTCCAAGGACAGAGGGTCTGAGAGTCTAAGGACAAAGGGTCTCAGGACAGAGGGTCTAAGGATGGAGGGTCTAAGGACAAAGGATCTAAAGACAGAGGGTCTGAGGGTCTAAGGACAGAGGGTCTAAGGAAGGAGGATCTAAAGACAGAGGGTCTAAGGATTGAGGGTCTAAGGACAGAGGATCTAAAGACAGAGGGTCTGAGGGTCTAAGGACAGAGGGTCTGATGGAGGTTCTAAGGATGGAGGGTCTAAAGACAGAGGGTCTGAAGGAGGATCTAAGGATGGAGGCTCTAAGGACAAAGGATCTAAAGACAGAGTCTGAGGGTCTAAGGACAAAGGGTCTAAGGATGGAGGGTCTAAAGACAGAGGGTCTAATGACGGAGGATCTAAGGACAGAGGAATTAAAGACAGAGTGTCTGAGGGTCTAAGGACAGAGGGTCTGATGGAGGGTCTAAGGACAGAGGATCTAAGAACAGAGAGTCTGAGGGTCTAAGGACAAAGGGTCTAAGGATAGAGGATCTAAGGACAGAGGTTCTAAGAACAGAGAGTCTGAGTCTGGGGGTCAAAGGACAAAAGGTCTAAGGATGGAGGGTCTAAGGACAGAGGGTCTAAGGACAGGGGTCTAAGAATGGAGGGTCTAAGAATGGAGGGTCTAAGGACAGAGGGTCTAATGACAAAGGATCTAAGGACAAAGTGTCTAAGGACAAAGGG
The DNA here is from genome assembly GCF_963457635.1 of Microchirus variegatus. Classification (NCBI taxonomy): domain Eukaryota; kingdom Metazoa; phylum Chordata; class Actinopteri; order Pleuronectiformes; family Soleidae; genus Microchirus; species Microchirus variegatus. The sequence goes on from NC_139811.1 coordinate 3,455,281, forward strand.
TCTAAGGACAGGGGGTCTAAGAATGGAGAGTCTAAAGACAGAGGGTCTGATAAATATTAATTTATCAGTGGTTAAGACAATGAAGTATCATCAGTAACATCAGTATTCTCACTTTGGTTAAATGATTATAAAGGAGTAGAAAGATTAAAGTCTTAAAGCAAAAATTAAGATATAGGATGAGATTGATTCATTTTTCATGCAAAGCAAATACAGAGAAGAAAGAAAATGCAGTTAGCGACGTAACAACAATTCAAAGGAACAATTCTCTTATTGTCACTACTTATAAATGTGAATTATAGATGAATAATAATACAATTCTCAGGTTAAAGTGTCAAGAATCAGAAGAAAAATAAAGAGACAGTTCTTCAAACTTTTAAATTCTCACACACACACACAGTGCAACACCTTCTTTTATTCTGCTTCTGCACCACTGTTACTGTGGCTGTGGCGCCCCCTGCTGGTTGCACTAAAACACTTCATTCATTTACCCCTTCATTTCTAATCACTCTACATTCTCTGCTCTGTGCCATTCAAGGCTTTTAATTTGAAGGCAGATGATGATGATGATGATGATGATGCTCCGCCCCCAGGTGTTCAAGTGATGTGGAGAGGATCATCCTCACCATCATCATCATCACTTACCTGACATCAGTCAGTCATCTCCAGACTGATCTGAGGACAGCAGCCGTGCACAGTGAGTACAGAGGTTTCATTTGTCATCTCAACGATAATTAGTCTGTTTAATGTTATTTTAAACGTCTGTTTAAAGGTTTAAAGCCACATTTCTAACACTGAACGAAGCTCTTTTAAAGCAAAAAACAACATCTGCAGCAATGAAGCCATTATTAATCCATTACTGTTGGACAAATTAAATTATCGACCTTTGAACAACTTCATAGTCAAATAATCAGGTTTGAGCCTTTTCTTAAAATGGCAGCGCATTGCATTCACTTAAAAAAAAAAATTGGTTTGTTTTTCTGAGTAATTATTTACCTGATTTACTGACTTTTTTCCTTCTCCTGAGTTTAGAGAGAATTTGAAAGAATAAACGCATTCGTTCCTTTATCGAGAGATGGATTTAATGGATTTAACAGGGATGAATTGTTGAGTTTAATCAATTTAAGTTTTACTTTAATCTGGGTTTAAGACGCTGGAGTCACACAGATGGTTTTACCATGAGTTTGTTGAAAAAAAACTGAAAAAAAATTACTCGAAAAACAGAAAAAAATACTCAGAAAAAGAGAAAAAAAATACTCAGAAAAACAGAAAAAAAATATTACTCTGAAAAACAGGAAAAAAATTACTCTGAAAAACAAAATAAAAAAATACTCTGAAAAACAGAAAAAATATTACTCTGAAAAACAGGAAAAAAAATTACTCTGAAAAACAGAATAAAAAATATTACTCTGAAAAACAGAAAAAAATACTCAGAAAAACAGAAAAAAAAAATACTCAGAAAAACTAAAAATAATTTCCAGATTTTCTTGCCATTTTTTAAAATATTAATGACAGAAGTGTCAGAGAGAGAAGATAAGACGTATTATTTTGTCTCACTCTCTCTCTCACACACACACACACACGTACGTTCACATCATGCATGGATGCACACACCTCTGTGACACCGTGTCACCGTGTCGGTGTAAACGGTGAGCTTGGCTGGACACACAGGACCAGCGGCACCTTATAAGGTGGTTCTTTGGGCTTTAACCCCGAGCCAAACATGGGCAGCTCAGCTGTTTTATGACGGGCTTTTATCTGTGTCCTGCTTTTCATGATTCACTACCTGCTTTTCATGGAGAGGTCAAAGAAGCTCTGTGACCTGCACAACCACAACCACCACGACAACGACGACGACGAGACAAGGATCAGTGAGTGAGCTTCTCCATGCAAAGCCACGCAAAATGATGTCTTTATCACAGTTTATGAATGTAAATGACGAGATGGCAAAACTCACGTATCTGTACTTTACTTTGTTACTTGTATTTCTAGAAACTTGAGTACTTTTACTCCACTGTACTTCCTTTAACTCTCTTTGTCACTACAAATAACATCAGAAGAAGAGTTGGTATTATGGTCTGTGGTATGTGTATGTATACATACGTGTTTACATATATATAGATATACATACATACATATGTATACATACATATATACGTATACATATGTATGTATACATATATATAGATATACATACATGCACATGTATACATACATATATACATATACATACGTATGTATACATACGTGTATACATATATATAGATATACATACATACATATGCATACATACATATGTATACATACATATATACGTATACATACGTATGTATACATACATACGTATGTATACATATATACGTATACATACATACATATGTATACATATATACGTATGTGTACATATATACGTATGTATACATATACATACGTACATACATATATATGTATACGTATACATACGTGTATACGTACACATACGTGTATACGTATACGTACACATGCGTGCATACATATATATATGTATACGTATCCATATATACGTATGTATATGTATGTATACATATATATGTATACATACATAGTATGTATGTATATATATATACACTGTATGTATATATACACACATACATATATGTGTGTATATATATATATACTGTACGTATATATACACATACATACGTGTGTATATATATATATATATACTGTACATATGTACACACATATATACACATGTATATATATATATATATATATATATATATACTATATGTGTCTTAGAATCATTTGTTTTTAAGTTTATTGCTTTTTTATTTTAACAATTAACATTTGAATGTTTCACGTCATGTGAGTCAGCAGACTCGATACGTGTCAAAGGTCAAAGGTCAAAGGTCACTTCTCCAGAGGCTGAACCGGTGACACCGGGTGAGGATCCTGAAACGCCAACAGCCTTTTTTGACTCCGCCCACATGGCTGACGCGACCGCCGACGACAGCACGTACCTGTTCCTGGAAGGCGATCTTCAGAACGCCGCCGTGGCACAGGCCGACTGGGCGGCCAAGAGGATGGCGTGGGTGCCGTCGGACAGGGAGGGCTTCGAGGCCGCCAGCGTCAAGGAGGCGAAGGGCGATGAGGTAATCAGAGAGGGCCCTTTAAATAAAACACATAGATTGATTATATTACTTTACAGCAATGGGTTTGAAGTTGCTTTATTGAGTCGAGTTTGTCGCGTACGCAGGTGCTGGTGGAGCTCGCTAACGGACAGCGGGTGAAGGTGAGCAAAGACGACGTCCAGAAGATGAACCCGCCCAAGTTCAGCAAAGTGGAGGACATGGCCGCCCTGACCTTCCTCAACGAAGCGTCCGTCCTCCACAACCTGCGAGACCGATACTTCTCCAGCCTCATCTATGTGAGCGACACACACACACACACACACACACGAACAGATGAACGAAAAAGTTCATTAGTGCTGGGCACTAGCATAACGCACGTTAATGCATGACACGTTTCCATGACGACCGACTACCAGGAAAAAAGACGCGCGTGACGTCATGTTTACGTGTGGCGACACCGGAGTCCAGGCGCCGTTTACCAGTTAGCTCCGTTAGCTCCTTTAGCTCCTTTAGCGCCGTTAGCGCGCCTACAGCGGAAGTGGAGCTGTCTGTTTATTAAAGGAAAGAGCAGTGCTACAAATAACGTTAGCATACCTGTGTAACTGCGTATGTGTGCCTCTGTTTTTAAAGTTTAGCGTTACTTTAGAGACTCGTTTTAACAATCGAGAGTCACGTAAACATGACGTCACGTGCGTCTTTTTCCGGTCAGTCGTCATGGAAACGAGTCGTGCGTTAACGTTGACACCGCTAACCGCCGCTATCGCTCCCAGCACTAAAGTTAATACTTTTTTTTTAACATGAAACTGAAGTTTGTAAACCACTCACTCTCCCGCACCAAAGTTCCTAGAGAAAATCTATGGAAAATCTAGAGGAGCTGCTCGTCGACTGCTGCCTCGTGTGGTCACTTTGAGTCACTGATTAAAATCTGATCAGAAGATTTCAAACACTGAAGTGACAATATAAATAATTTGAACTTACTGATGGAGTCAGCAGTGGATCATTAGAACACCTGTGTGCTACATGTGTACGTTAAAATCACTGATTTTCTCTATGGACTTTGGTGTGGGAGAGTGAGTGGTTTACATTTGTTCTAATGTGTCCTCTCTGTCTTCACAGACGTACTCTGGTCTGTTCTGTGTGGTGGTGAATCCGTACAAGATGCTGCCCATTTACTCCGAGAAGATCATGGAGATGTACAAGGGCAAGAAACGCCACGAGGTCCCGCCTCACATCTACTCTGTCACTGACAACGCTTACAGGAACATGATGCAAGGTGTGTGTGCGTGTGCGTGTATGTGTGTGTGTGTGTGTGTGTGCGTGCGTGCGTGTTACCAGTTCCGAGATAAACACTTTTTTCATTTTAGGTACGCACCAACAAAAAAGCAAAGAAAAATTATTTCTTTGCCTTTTTTATTATTTTATTTACTTACAATAACAATAACGACAATCAATATATATTATATTTATATAGATTTTTTTTTTTTTTTAAATTAGACCCTACAGTATTTCAGATACAGGCCTCTACCAAACGGTTGTGATGTCTGTTCATAATAAACCTGGTTTGCATAATTCATAAACTACAACATTCAGAACAAGTCACATTGATTTAGTGTTAAAGGTGCCATATGTAAGAATGTGGCCAAAAACATTTCTACATTCAAATTCAAAATACCGAGGTCGCTTAGGTGTCGTTTTCTGACGTAACTGGCAACCCGTGGTTGCTCGGCAGCTGAGACTCTACTGACTGCAATGATTGGTAGATGGCGGTAGGTGGCGCCACATGACGCCAAAACATGATTTCAAAACATAAACATGATTTGCAGTCTGCAAAAAAAAAAGTTTAATGCAAATATTTTGTCTGTACTGTTGTTGTTGGTGAGTTCAGTTTGTTATATGAACATTATTCCTGAGTCTCTGTGACATATTAGGAGGATTTTACGGCCAGTTGCTTTAGATTTATTACATAATGCACTTTTAAACGGTGAATCAAAAAAAAATACAAAACTCATTCAAAATGTACAAATAAATCAATAAAAAAATCACTTCTAAGCTGTTTGAAACAGCAAACACACATTTTGAGGTTGTAGGTCGTCTGGCCTCCGGATGTTTCTCCGTTCGTGACCTTTGACCTCTCGCTCTACACTCTCTCCTCCGCTCCAGAACTGACCTTACATGGAGCAGAGAGAGAGAGAGCATCACCTGCTATTTTTAGATAACGTGATATTGCTGATGGAGACTAATCTCTGTGGTTTCATGTCCGTCCAGCTCCGAGTTCACATCACTCACTCGTTTCCTAACATCTCCCTCCCTCTCTCTCTCTCCTCAGACCGTGAGGATCAGTCCATTCTCTGCACGTGAGTTCAAACCGTCCCGTTTTGTTTCGAGGTACTGAGACTTGAGCGCCCCCTGCTGCTGAGAACCGGCCTGAGACACGAACACTGAAAACATTGCTCCATCGTGAGAAGACGTTCTTTCGTCTTTATCTCAGTGTTACGCAGACTTTTTCAAGTTTGTAAACCGCTCACTCTGCCACACCAAAGTCCATAGAGAAAATCAGTGATTTTAGCCTGCCCCAACTGCTTGGGGCCCCGAGCTGATAGGGGGCCCCCCGACACTGTGATGTTGAAATCACTGATTTTCTCTATGGACTTTGGTGTGGGAGAATGAGTGGTTCAAGACACAGACCAGACAGAAAACTCTGGCAAACGCGTTCTCTAGGATATTGAAGACTTAAACTGATGTAGATTTTATCAGGTGAGTCCTTTGTTAAGTGGCAAAAATCGAGTTTACCTTGAGTGGTGGCAGCCTGGATCAGGCAGTGTGTGTCAGTACCTCGTACATCCACACCTCTGTTTAATGGTCACAGTTTGTGCTTTGACTGTTGTTCTTGCTCGGCCTCCCTTCTCTTCTCTTCTCTTCTCTTCTCTTCTCTTCTCTTCTCTTCTCTTCTCTTCTCTTCTCTTCTCTTCTCTTCTCTTCTCTTCTCTTCTCTTCTCTTCTCTTCTCTTCTCTTCTCTTCTCTTCTCTTCTCTTCTCTTCTCTTCTCCTGTGGATGAAAGCAGAGGTGAATCCGGGGCAGGAAAGACAGAAAACACCAAGAAGGTCATCCAGTACCTGGCCGTCGTCGCCTCCTCGCACAAAGGCAAAAAAGACGCCAACCCTGTGAGTAGAAGAGCTTCTCATGAGTAAAAGTTCTCGGTCTGATTAGTGTTAGGTCTATCCACTTGTGTACAGGCGCAATTTGACCTTCGTCCGTCGTTCGCAGACGTTAATCCTTAGAATTAAAAGCATTTAGGTTGATTTTTGTTCCATTCTTATGTTAAAATGTGCATACAGCAGCTATAAGAACATGCAATATAGTGTCCTTTAAAGGTGCATTATGTAATAAATCTACAGCAACTGGCCATAAAATCCTCCTAATATGTCACAGAGACTCAGGAATAATGTTCATATAACAAACTGAACTCACCAACAACAACAGTACAGACAAAATATTTGCATTAAAAAAATATTTTGCAGACTGCAAATCATGTTTACGTTTGGAAATCATGTTTTGGCATGTGGCGCCACCTACTGCCGTCTACCAATCATTGCAGTCAGTAGAGTCTCAGCTGCCGAGCAACCACGGGTTGCCAGTTACGTCAGAAAACGAAACCTAAAAGACCTCGGTATTATGAATTTAAATGTAGTAACTGTTTTTGGCCACATTCTTACGAATAGAGTTTTTGTCATACATAATAATACAATAATATAATAATGTATTGGTTAAAAAATAAACTTTTTCTGTTTCTGTTTCTGTGTTTCCTTCTGCAGCAGCAGCCCGGATCTCTGGCCTACGTGAGTATGAAACCTCAAGTTCTGCTTTGGTCTGAGTGTCCGTTGTTTAACATTTCACTGCTGTTGAGCGATAGTTGAACTGAGTGATGATGTGTAATCTTGTCGTGTTACTGTAGGGGGAGTTGGAGAAGCAGCTGCTGCAGGCGAATCCGATCCTGGAGGCGTTTGGGAACGCCAAAACCATCAAGAACGACAATTCCTCGCGATTTGTAAGCGTTTGAATCGCCCTCTAGCGTCGGGACACTCCCCCCACAAACTGTTGTTGACGTGCAGATGTTGTCGTCGCTTATGTCCACAGGGCAAGTTCATCAAGCTCAACTTTGACGTGACGGGTTACCTGGTCGGAGCAAACGTCGACACTTGTATCCTTTTCCGAGGCCAAATGTCAACGGTGACTGTTTTGAATGTGCAATAAAACTCGGTTATCGCTCTCTAAACGTCCGCCCGACCTGCTCAGATCTCCTGGAGAAGTCTCGCTGTATTCGCCAGGGGAACACGGAGAGAGCGTTTCACATCTTCTACTACATGGTGGCCGGAGCCAAAGACAAGATGAGGGGTGAGTTTTAGGCTCTGGACGAAAAAAACATCTGCTCCTTCTTCTTCTTCTTTGTCATTTTGAAAAGGTTTCCCAGAAGTCGTTTCAGGAAATGTCTTCATCCACACAAGAAATAGACAACTGTCACCTCTCTGTGTGTAGAGGATCTGCTGCTGGAGGACTTCAGCAGCTACCACTTCCTGATGGCGGGTCACATAGAAATCCCTGGTCAGGAGGACGACGAGATGTTCATGGAGACTCTGGAGGCCATGGAGATCATGGGCTTCACTGAGGAGGAGCGAATCGGTACACATACAAATCTTTTGCACACATGAAATAGCGAAGCAACACGATGTCCACGGATAAAATGAACAGTAAAAGAAACAGTTCCTGTTGAAGGAACTCAACTTCCAACTGGAAACACACCATGATTGTCCACGTAGAGCTCCAGACGTCACAAGAGATTGTTTACACCGCCATGTTGGCAGGAAAAAGACACTGTCAGTGGTTTCAGTTCACATGAAATCTGAGGCCTCAAAATGGTAGCTCCCAAACCATGAGAGGAGACGTCGCGGGGCATTGACACGAGATCCACGTCTTCATTCTTACTTTCTCTGTGTCCTCTGCAGGGATGTTGAAGGTGGTGTCCACTGTGCTGCAGCTTGGCAACATCAAGTTTGAGAAGGAGAGGAACAGTGAGCAGGCGACAATGCCCGACAACACGGGTAACATAGGTTTTTTTTTAAAAAAAGGAAGTAATTAGAAATTACTCCCGAATACTTGACCTCTTCTCTGTCCTGTTTTATCGACCTAGCTGCCCAGAAGGTGTGTCACCTGCAGGGCATCCATGTGACCGACTTCACCCGCGCCATCCTCACCCCTCGCATCAAAGTGGGCAGGGAGGTGGTGCAGAAGGCTCAGACCAAGCAGCAGGTGAGAGCCAAACAAACCTCACAAAGATAATGTAGACAAAAAAAAACAAGAGAAGGAGAATAATCAAGGATAAATAAACTAACTTACTACGAACTTAGCGTGAATCTCCTTGGCTCCAACTTTGCTTCCTCTCCCATACTTTTGACGACTTGGGTCGTACATCTGTGTCCACCTCTAGAGACCCAACTTATCGATTATTAAAGCTCACATAGAGTGGTCCTGTTGCACATATATGTTAGTTATGGAGGTCTACTTACATACATTAACTTGTTTTTGTGGTCAAAAACGTCCTAGTTGGTGTAAACGAGCCGATAGAAATCTGTCTTTTCTAATGCTGTCCTCAGCCGAGATATTTCAGACATAAATCTCACCCCCAGAAGACAGAGTGTGTTGTGATTGGCCAGCCAGCGTAGAGGCTTCCCAACTGTCTTGTGATTGGCCAATACCCGGAAGTGACATATTCAGCACATCCGCTCTCTGAAGCGCAGCTCCCCCCTCTGGAACGGAGGATGCACTGCTACTCATTATCAAAACATTGTTTTAACAATGTTTAAAAATAGCTTCGTCTGTACCTCTGTCCATCTCTTCACCTCTCAGGCAGATTTTGCCGTGGAGGCTCTGGCTAAAGCCATGTATGAGCGTCTGTTTCGCTGGATCCTGGCAAGAGTCAACAAGACCCTGGACAAGAGTAAGAGACAGTCGTCCTCCTTCCTGGGCATCCTGGACATTGCTGGCTTCGAGATTTTTGAGGTGAGCGCTCGCTCGGTGAAGACAGAACATTCAAACAATCTTAACAAATCTTGAATTGCTGATTTGCCACTTTTTTCTCCCCCTCAGGACAACTCCTTTGAACAGCTCTGCATCAACTACACCAACGAGCGTCTGCAGCAGCTCTTCAACCACACCATGTTCGTCCTGGAGCAGGAGGAGTACAAGAGGGAGGGCATCGAGTGGAGCTTCATCGACTTCGGCCTGGACTTGCAGCCGTGCATCGAGCTCATCGAGAGGCCGGTCCGGACCACACGAGCATCACCTGACATGACTTAACCTGCGCTCATATCGTATCATATAGTGCCGTTTTTGTGTCTATAATGAGGTCACATTAACAGATAACATAATCCAATGACTAACTTGGACTGAGCGTCACCTAAGCTTGAACGTGCTGTTGAATGCACATTAACGAACAGGCTAAATTGCACCCGCTAGCACGTTAAACACTTTCACTAAAGTAAAGTGAGTAACCATCACAGATTCACTGACCTAACCCTGCACAAAATGAACGGATAATCTCTCAAGGGTTGTCATCCAAACAACGTCAAAGACAGCCAAAGCTGCTCGGTTTCCCGCTATCTTGCAAGGTTAAGAATATTCAGTGTTTTTTCCTTGGGTCAAAACGATGTCCAAATCTGACGTTGATAGTTATGGTGCTTGCAGACAAGACAGATGGAGCAAAAAAAAACACCATTCCCATGGCAAAGCAAAAATAGGCCTGATTCTGATGCAGTCCCTGGTTTGTCCCTACAGAACAACCCTCCAGGTGTCTTGGCCCTGCTGGATGAGGAGTGCTGGTTCCCCAAAGCTACAGATGTTTCCTTTGTGGACAAGCTGCTGAACACCCACACCGGCCATGTCAAGTTCTCAAAACCCAAACAACACAAAGATAAACTGATGTTCACTATCCTGCACTACGCCGGAAAGGTTGGGATAAATACCAGTTCTCTTAAATGACTCTTACACTCCCGTTAGGAACAAATGTCTTTGTCATACATATGGTTCTTGTACTTTGGGCCACTGTTGATGACAATTTTGTCAGCCACGTCCTGGAAATGTTTCACACAGCATTAAGTGACGATGATCTTGACATCATTGATGTTTCAGGTCGACTATAACGCAGCCAACTGGCTAACGAAGAACATGGATCCTCTGAACGACAATGTGACGGCACTGCTCAACAACTCCTCCAGCAACTTCATCCAGGACCTTTGGAAGGACGGTCAGTGTCCGTTTTGGTACTAGACAGTCATTCTCCCCAAAGATTGTGTCCTCTACCCGAGGCCTAGGAGACTGAGGGTTCTGCGCAGTATCTTAGTTGTTCCTAGTAAAGTGCTCTTCTGGACAGAGATCTCAGATGGTCCAGGAACAAGTTTGCTTGGGATCAGGTCAGTGGGTTAGGTCCGGCTTTCATAACAGTTTGGAAAGTTGTGGGTCATTCAAATCCCTGACTTGTGCATCACTGCTGGTATATGGTCCACGGCATCCACCGCTGACAAAGGACCATAGCAGATCTGTAGTTTAGCACAGGTCTTGCACTTCACTACACCTCAACCAGAATCAGGACAAATAGAGGGTACGGCTGATTGATTATGCCAAGGTCCCTAAGCTTAACTAGAAGGTAGTAGAGAAAAGTGAAGAGATTATTTTTTGACGACAGTTTTGTCCACCATCAGTGGATCGAGTGGTGGGTCTGGAGACCATGACCAAGATGTCAGAGAGCTCGGTGCGCACCTCCACTAAATCCAAGAAGGGCATGTTCCGCACGGTGGGCCAGCTGTACAAAGAGTCTCTGGGCAAACTGATGACCACGCTGCACAACACTCAGCCCAACTTTGTTCGTTGCATCATCCCCAACCACGAGAAGAGGGTATGCTGTTTTACCTTTAAAAGGTCCAGTGTGTAAGAAGTGGTGGCATCTAATGGTGAGACTACAAATCAAAAGATTCAGGATTTACCCTTCGCATTGTTAAGCATGTCAGGGGATTATGGTGGCCTTCACAAACCAGAAAGGATGTCCTTTTTCTTCATTTGTGGAAATGGCACATATGCATAATTTTTGTAATACTTTCAGTTCCTGCAGTCCTATTAAATGTGACAAACTAAGCTAGAGTCAACAGTATGCCCAGAGCTCATTGGTTTGTCACTGTGCTGCAGGCTGGGAGGATGGATGCTCACCTGGTGCTAGAGCAGCTGAGGTGTAACGGCGTGCTGGAGGGAATCCGCATCTGCAGACAGGGTTTCCCAAACCGCATCGTGTTCCAGGAGTTCAGGCAGAGGTGAGGAGCCATCTGAGGCTTTATTAAACGTGTATCAATGAAGCCATCATTCCACAGAGTGGAACGGTTTGGTTTGGTACAGCACGGTACGTATTTGTTTTTGCTTTTCTATTAAGAATAGTATCAAAATAACCAGCCAGAGCTGCTGGATGTCCTCCTTTGTTGTCTGGTGAAACGGACAAGCCTGACCCAGGGCTTTACCATTCCAAACCGAACAGTACCATGATGGAAAACCAGAATGTTCTTAATCTTTGTTTGTATGTTAGCAGCAGTCAACCAAAGTTGACGGATATTTGAAAAATCCGATTGTTTGTTTGTCATGTCCGTTTGGTAGAATAGGAGACTTTAGGGTTCACAACAGGACGCTCTTTTTGTCCTCACCGTATAACTCAACTCAACATATTGACATAAACGTGTTTGTTTGTCTGCAGGTACGAGATTCTGGCTGCCAACATCATCCCTAAAGGCTTCATGGACGGCAAACAAGCGTGTTGTCTGATGGTGAGCGGCACAAATCTGTTCACCGCCACAGTTCGCCATGTGTTGCTAGCGATGTTTGGACACGAGCTGTGTCACAAAATACTCACAGGAATGTTTCATAGTTTCCAAAATGTCTGTGTTTTTATCCACTGCTGCCTCCATCGGTGAGTAGACACCATGAGCTAAAATCATTGATTTTCTCGATGGACTACGGTGTGGGAGAGTGAGTGGTTTACAAACTTCAGTTTCCTGACATGAACCTTCATGTTCTCTCTGCTCCCACCTGCCTTTCCTTTTCAGGTGGAACACCTGGACCTGGACCCTAACCTGTACCGCATTGGCCAGAGTAAGATGTTTTTCAGGACAGGAGTTCTGGCTCAGCTGGAGGAGGAGCGAGACCTGAAACTCACTGTCGTCATCATCGACTTCCAGGCACAGGCAAGAGGCTTCTTGGCCCGCAGGTCAGAGAGAGAGAGAGAGAGACCGTCATTCTTGTATTTCGTATGTCTGTGACATCCAAGATGAAGATCACACACACACACACACACACAAGTCTTCTTCTGTGTATTTTCAGGGCTTTCAGTAAACGTCAGCAGCAACTCACTGCCATGAAGGTCATCCAGAGAAACTGTGCCTGTTACCTGAAACTCAGGAACTGGCAGTGGTGGAGACTTTTTACTAAGGTATGGGGACAAAAAGAAAGCCTTTTAGGGTTTTGAGGGTGAAGACAATGTTTTTTAGTTAGTATGGGGTTAGGTTAAGGTTAATAAGGTCAGGGTTAGGGTTGGGGTTAGGGTTGGGGTTAGGGTTAGGAGTTAACAATAAAACTTAAGTAGCACTGGCCTACTGATCCGGTTGGTGGTGGTGGTCCAGTCCAGGGCCAGTGGACGGGACCAGGGTGCGATACCCAGGCAGAGCTCTGTGCAGCAAAGAGCGGGGTTAGGTTAAGGTTAATAAGGTCAGGGTTAGGGTTAGGGTTGGGGTTAGGGCCAGCAGTAGGTATGGTTAAAGGTGCCATATGTAAGAATGTGGCTAAAAACTGTTACTACATCCAAATTCAAAATACCGAGGTCTTTTAGGTTTAATTTTCCTGGCGTAACTGGCAACCCGTGGTTGTTCGGCAGCTGAGACTCTACTGACTGCAATGACTGGTAGACGGCGGTAGGTGGCGCCACATGACGCCAAAACATGATTTCAAAACATAAACATGATTTGCAGTCTGCAAAATATATTATTTTTTAATGCAAATATTTTGTCTGTACTGTTGTTGTTGGTGTGTTCAGTTTGTTATATGAACATTATTCCTGAGTCTCTGTGACATATTAGGAGGATTTTATGGCCAGTTGCTTTAGATTTATTACATAATGCACCTTTAAGGTGAGAGTAAATTTTAATGTTTGATGCGCGTATGTTTCTATGGATCAGGTGAAGCCCCTGTTGCAGGTGACCAGACAAGATGAGGAAATAGGCCAGAAGGAGGAGGAGCTAAAGGCGGCGAAGGAGGTGGCAGCCAAGACTGAGGCCGAACTGAAGGACATCGCACAGAAACACACGCAGGTGAGACGGGTTTACGTCCTGTACGTTCCTGAACATTACAATTATATCACAATTACACGAGTGTGTGTGTGCGTGTGTGTGTGTGTGTGTAGCTGAGGGAGGAACGAACCCAGCTGGAGATGAAGTTACAGGCAGAGACGGAGCTTTACACCGAGGCCGAGGACATGAGGGTGAGACTGGAGGCCAAGAAGCAGGAGCTGGAGGAGGTGCTGCAGGAGCTGGAGGCTCGGCTGGAGGAGGAGGAGGAGCGAAGCAGCTGCCTGCAGCAGGAGAAGAAGCACGTGGAGGAGCAGCTACAGGTGGGAAATCAAATATAAAAATCATCCTAATATTACATCAATACCCATTTCGGTAACGCTTTCTTTTACAGTCCCCTAATTACCAGGTATTTACCTGGTAAATTCATGGTAACACCAAAGTGTTACTAGGTAATTACCAATGGTAATAAGAAAGTAAATACAGTGAAACTGTTGCCAAAATACTGGGCATTTACCTGGTAACTATATAGTTAATTATAGCGTGTTATTACTGCTGTTAATAAGAAGGTATGTACAGCTAAACTATGGCAAAACTATGGTAAATGTAAGTGTATTATTGGGTTATAAACTGGTAATAAGCAGGTACCTACAGTCCCCTAATTACTAGCTATTTACCCAAGGGGTAATCTAACAAACCTAACCCTAAAAATGTGTGTAATTACATGGAAACAAGCTTGGCTTTCTTTTACAGTACAGTTTTACTTTACTTACCGAGTACATTACCGTGCATTACCCAGTATTTTGGCAACGGTTTCACTGTATTTACTTATCTTATTACCCTTGGTAATTACCTAGCAACACTTTAGTGTTACCATGAATTTACCAGCTAAATACCAGGTAATTAGGGGACTGTAAAAGAAAGCGTTACCTACATGGCTAGTTACAAAATATCCATTTTTTTTTTTTGAATGGTCACAAATTTTGTCCGATTTCCGGCAGCTGGCGGAGGCCCACATCGCAGAGGAAGAAGACGCTCGGCAGAAGCTGCAGCTGGAGAAAGCGGCCGTGGAGGGGAAAGTCAAGAACATGGAGGAGGGCCTCCTTCTGATGGAGGAGCAGAATCACAAACTGCAGAAGGCACGGCATCAGCAGGGTTTTTTATTATTTTTTGTATTATTTACCACACATGCTATGAAACTCTCTCTTACTCTCAAGAGCGTGTGACCGTTTTCAGGAGCGGGAGCTTCTGGACGAGAGGTTGAGCGACATGAGCGCCAACCTGGCCGAGGAGGAGGAAAAGTCCAAGAACCTGAGTAAACTCAAGAGCAAGCATGAGTCCATGATCTCTGACCTGGAAGGTCAGTCGGCCTCCGATCACTTTAATCACTCCTCCACCGATAAGTGCAGGGAACGTCTGTCTGTCAGTCTCTCTGTCAATCACATAACTGTCTAACAGTTTACGTATCGGTCTTCAAAATGGGATCACCAGTGTGTGCAGTGATGATTTTGGTGGCGTTTGGATAAGAAATGCAACAGATATCTGTATGAAGGCTACAGATATATCACTAAAAGAGCACCTGTCTGTCGTCGTTGTTGAAATACATCTAACAAAATGTACACCAAAGTCCGGCTTTCTTAAAACTATCATTCAGATTTATGAATAAGGAAAAACCCTATACAAGTTAAAGGGATAGTTCGGAATTTTGCTGCTAGCACCAGCAAACTCGGCAACTAGAAGAACTGAACGAAATTTCTTGAAAACGTCTCCAGACGTCTCCATCACACCGGCTGAGTTGGAAAATAGGTCTTATGTCCAAAATTACGAACTATCCCTTTAAGTTTATAAATATTGTATACGTTTATCTTTATATTTACTGAGTTTTAAAAGTGGATCGTGGTAAATGAGTCATTTCATAATTCCCTGACACCTCTTTAAAAAAGAGGGCTCGGTTACCACCTTGTTTATCCCTATGTGTGCAGTACGAATGAAGAAAGAGGAGAAGGGTCGTCAGGACGTGGAGAAGGCCAAGAGGAAGGTGGAGGCGGAGCTAGCCGACCTCCGGGAGCAGCTTGCCGACCTGCAGGCCCAGCTAGCCGAGCTCAGAACCCAGCTGGCCGCCAAGGAAGAGGAGCTCCAGGTCACACAGGCCTGGTAAGAGGCAATTTCACCACATCGCGACACCCGTTGTGTTGCCTCATTGGATATGTCATGTTTTTGGTTATTTTGGTTTAACACAGTCTGTGTCCACAGCTTGGAGGAGGAAAGCGTTCACCTCGGGGCAGCGGTCAAGCGGATTCGAGAGTTGGAGGTTCTGTTCTTAGAGATGCAGGAGGACTTTGAGGCCGAGCGAGCCGCCAGGGCAAAGACTGAGGCGGCGCGACAGGAACTTGGGGAGGAGCTGAACGCTCTGCGCAGTGAACTCGAGGACAGTCTGGACACCACCGCCGCCCACCAGGAGCTACGGTCTCAAACAACTTATTCTTTGTTCAAATATATTAAAAAGGCAGACCATACCAAGTTAAAAAGTAAATAACGGCATCATCTGCGTAGAGGGAAAGTTTCTCACAAGCTTTTACCAAAGAAATCTGACTTTGTGATGCACCGTGGTCATTTGCGATGTGTATGGTTGGCAGCGCCAAGCGTGAGCAGGAAGTGGCCGCGTTGAAGAAAGCCATGGAGGAGGAGGGGCGGAGCCACGAGGCTCAAATCCACGATCTGAGACAGAGACACGGTCAGGCGATGGAGGAGCTCAGTGAGCAGCTGGAGCAGGCCAAGAGGGTAAACCACCATTTTACATAGCCTTTGATTATCTACTTCTATCTACTGTATTATTCATTATCTCTCTCTCACACTTCCAGGTGAGGGCCAGTCTGGAAAAGGCCAAGCAGGCCCTGGAGAAGGAGTCGGCCGATCTTTGCGCTGACCTGCGATCCCTCGCCAGCGCCAAACAGGATGTGGAGCACAAGAAGAAGAAGGCGGAGGGTCAGCTGAACGAGCTGCACTCCCGCTTTAACGAGAGCGAGCGTCAGAGGACTGAGCTCGGAGAGAGGGTCTCCAAGATGACGGTGAGGAGGAAACATCAAAACACCTAAATCTAACATTTAGGTGAAGAAGAAAAATCTCCATCTTCAGATATCTCTATTTCTTTCATCTGTCAATCTCTTAGCTGGAGCTGGACTCTGTGACGGGTCTGGTGAACGAGGCGGAGGGAAAGAGCATCAAGCTGAGTAAAGACGTCTCCAGTCTGTCGTCTCAGCTTCAGGACGCCCAGGTGAGACGGACCGTTTATCCAGTTCCTCGATTTGATCTTAATTCATGAACTTTGTGCACAAAAGCTGACTGACTGACCCACTGCTCTTTCCCTCCACATCGACACCAGGAGCTGCTCTCAGAGGAAACTCGTCAGAGGCAGAATCTGTCCTCGCGTCTCCGTCAGACGGAGGACGACAGGGACGGTCTGATGGAGCAGCTGGACGAGGAGACGGAGGCCAAACGTGGCGTGGAGAGGCAGGTCTCCAGCCTCAACATGCAGGTCAGTATGAGACACATGTGGTACCAGAACATCAATCCTTTCATCTTACTTTAGACATGTACGACTCACTGAAGCTCTCTCGTTGTCAGCTGTCCGACTGTAAGAAGAAGCAGGATGAGACGTCAGCGGCGGTGGAGATGCTGGAGGAGGCAAAGAAGCGTCTGCAGAGGGAACTGGAGGCGACCAAGGCCGAGTATGAAGAGAAGGCCTCGGCCTTCGACAAGCTGGAGAAGAGCCGGAGCCGCCTGCAGCAGGAGCTGGAGGACGTCCTCGTGGACCTGGACAACCAGCGACAACTGGTCTCCAACCTGGAGAAGAAGCAGAAGAAGTTTGATCAGGTCTGGCAGATGATAGACGATTTCTTCTTCTTCTTCTTCCTTTGCACAAAGAATCCCCAGTCAAACTTAAAAAGGATCTCCTCTCCTTGCTCAGATGTTTGCAGAAGAGCGAGCCGTGTCAGCCAAGTTTGAAGAGGAGCGGGATCGAGCTGAAGCCGAGGCGAGGGAGAAGGACACTCGGCTGTTGTCTTTGGCCAGAGCTCTGGAGGAGAACCAGGACGCTCTGGAAGAGGCGGAGAAGATCATGAAGGCTCTACGAGCTGAGATGGAGGATCTCATCAGCTCCAAGGACGACGCGGGAAAGAGTGTAACTATCTGAATGACCGTGAATTTTGTTCTTCCTAGAATTGAATGGTCCACACTACTTCCGATCTAATCTCTCCGCTCACGTTTCCAGGTCCACGACCTGGAGAAGGCGAAGCGTGGATTGGAGGCCTTTGTGGAGGAGCTGAGGATGCAGATGGAGGAGCTGGAGGACGAGCTGCAGGTCGCAGAGGACGCCAAGCTGCGTCTGGACGTCAACACTCAGGCCCTCAGAGCTCAGCATGAGAGGGAGGTGCAGGCCCGCAATGAGATGGGCGAGGAGAAGAGGAAGCAGCTCCTAAAACAGGTGGAGAAGCCTCCAGACAAATCTTTTCATGGATGTTGTGTGATTATGAAATGATCGACTCACCTTCTCCATCTTCTACTACTTCAGGTGCGTGAGCTGGAGGCGGAGCTGGAGGAGGAGAGGAAGCAACGAGGTCAGGCGTCTGCTGGGAAGAAGAAGCTCGAGGGGGAGCTCAAGGACATGGAGGACCAGCTGGAGGCCACCAGCAGGGGGCGGGACGAGGCCGTCAAGCAGCTTCGCAAGATCCAGGTCAGCAATTATAGCACCTTCAAATGGCTTCAAAAGAGTGTCGTCCTAAGAACTGCTGAACAGTTAAAACCCAAGATGGGCCTCCTCTCTGCTCCTCTGCTCCTCGCAGGGCCAGGTGAAGGATCTCCAGAGGGAGGCGGACGACTCTCACGTCGCCCAGAAAGAGACGCTCGGTTTAGCCCGAGAGGCCGAGCGCAGAGCCAAGGTCACGGAGGCCGACGCCGTCCAGCTGCACGAGGTGAGGTCACGGAAAACGCCCGCAGTGATTGTGATTCACGACAGAGTTTATTGCATGTGTGCAAACTTTTATTTCATTGTCTAAATGGGCCGATATCCTTGTGTTTAAACGTCATCCCTCACGTCCAGATGTTGGCAGCAGCCGACAGAGCTCGTAAGCAGGCGGAGGCGGAAAGAGATGGACTACATGAAGATCTGGCCAGTAACTCCTCTGGAAAGTAAGAGTCTTTACTGCATTTTCAAAAGACACTTCCATTTATTTTCAATTATAGGGAAAAATGTAAGTTCAGAAGGGAAAAATCTGAAGTTTTTAAAACAGATTACTCTCCCACACCAAAGTCTATAGAGAAAATTTGTGATTTTACAGTCATTAGTGCCAACTTTGACATTGTTTGGACAGGAGATGCTAAGACAGGGTCTCTGCAGGTTTCAACAAGTCAAATGTAAGACTTTTTAAGACTTTTTTAAGACCATAATGGATAGAATTTAAGACCCATTTCAAATCCATACTGGCAAAAAAGTACAGAAGACATGAAGGAAAATTGGAGCCACAAATCGTTGAACTTGCAATTCGGCTTAGCTGTGGGCTTTCATTAAGTTTTCTCCGCTGCTATGCTAAGCTAAGCTGTAACACACTGCGGCGCGCGCACAGCACACTAGCTAGTGGTGCTCGATCAATTATCACCTGACTGAAGTTTATGCAAGTTTTAAATAAAAGTAACGTTAATAGATTTTTAAGACCTTTCAGAACTGTATTTAAGACCTTTTATGAGATTTAAGGAGAATTTTAGAAGTTTTAAGGCCTTAAATTCAAATTATTGGATTTAAGACTTTTTAAGACCCCGCGGACACCCTGTAAGAGAACGGGTACGGGTGCTGTTTTACTCGTTAACCTAACAGCCTTCCAACATCTAGTTTCATGTCCTCGTCTTCCTCTCACACAGATATCTGCACACTGATGAAAAGCGTCGCCTGGAGACGAAGATCGGCCAGATGGAGGAGGAGCTGGAGGAGGAGCAGGCCAACGTGGAGAACCTCAGCGAGCGACTGAGGAGGAGCCAGCAGCTGGTAGGTTCACGGAGGCTCAGAGAGAGCAGACAGTTGAAGCGTGATAGTTCGCGTGCGGTTCCATCTTAGACCATTCCCCCTTTAAAACGCTCCTCGACGGCGTTCACTCTGACCGCCGCCGTGCAGGTGGAGCAGTTGGGGGCGGAGCTGACAGCAGAGAGACTGACCTCTCAGAGCAGGGAGGCAAACGGGCAGCAGCTGGAGAGACAACACAGAGCGCTGCAGGCCAAGCTGCAGGAGAGTGAGGGCCAGGGCCGCTCCAAACTCAAGTCCTCTATCGCCGCCCTTGAGGCCAAGCTGAGAGAGATGGAGGAGCAGCTGGAGATCGAGAGCAGGTAAGGGTGCCCAAATAAAGCAGCTTTAACGAACCATAAATCACCTTGACGTTTTCTTAAAACCTTTGACTTGATGTTCAAAGAGAGCGTCAGGCCAGCGCCAAGAGTCTGCGTCAGAGGGAGAAGAAGCTGAAGGACGTCACCGTTCAGATGGAGGACGAGAGGAAGCAGACGCAGCTGTACAGGGACCAGGTGAGCTCTGAGAGTACGGTCGGTCCGCCTGACGCCTTCAGTAAACCCACCTGTTGAATGTAACCGCGTGTCCCCGGGTCGGGTTCTCCAGGTGGAGAAGGGAAACCTGCGCGTGAAGCAGCTGAAGCATCAGCTGGAGGAGGCGGAGGAGGAGGGGCAGCGCGCGGCGGCGGCTCGCAGGAAGCTGCAGTGGGAGCTGGACGAGGCGAGCGAGGCCAACGACGCCCTGGGCAGAGAGGCGGCGTCACTCAGGAGCAAACTGAGGTAACGACGTCACAACATTGACCTGAAGCCCCGCCCCCCCCAAAAAATACAGCTCTATCCAGGGTCTCTGCAGGTTTCAACAAGTCAAATTCAAGACTTTTTTGAAGACCATAATGAATACAAATTATTTAAGACCGATTTCAAATCCACAGGGCAGTTTCTAGCTGTTTGGGGGCCCTATGCGAGATACTATTTGGGGGTCCCTATTTTTTTTTCAGACTCGAGTTAGAGATTCCTAACTTTTTCTGATTACCCCACAAACACTTACATGCTTTGCAAATGAATGCATCCAATACATGCAAATAAAGACAGGTACTTTTAATTCTCAAAAATATAATAAAATATGAGTCTGGACTTGCAGTTTGGGGGCCCCCTGGTGGCTGTGGGGCCCTATGCAGCTGCATAGTCCGCATATAGCAAGAAACGGCTGCCATACTGGCAAAAAAGTATAAAAGAAATGAAGGAAAATTGGAGCCCACAAATCGTTGAACTTGCAATTTGGCTTCACTGTGGGCTTTCATTAAGCTGCTATGCTAAGCTGTAACAGACCGCAGCGCGCGCACAGCACACTAGCTAGTGGTGCTGGATAAATTGTCACCGGGCAGCACAGGTGGCCTACTTTAGTTCCGTGTTGTAGTTATGTTATCACATCCTCAAAAACAGAAACATTTCAAAGTGAGACTGAAGTTTATGCACGTTTTGAATAAAAGTCACGTTAATAGATTTTTAAGACCTTTCAAAACTGTATTTAAGACCTTTTATGAGATTTTAGGAGAATTTAAGACATTTTAAGGCCTTAAATTCAAATTATTGGCTTTAAAGACTTTTTAAGACCCCGCGGATACCCTGTCTATCATTAAACTAAATATGTTTTTCATATCAGTGAATGAGATATTGAAAATAGAAATATAGGAAATTCAAATTTCCTATATTTCTTTTAAATGTCTGGTTTGGAACGACCTGAATGACACAAACTGTCCACACGAGGCAGCAGTAGACCAGCAGCTCCTGTGTCCCCCCCGCAAGCTAAAATCACTGATTTTCTCTATGGACTCTGGTGTTGGGGGGTTTACAAACGAGTTTCCTGTCGGAAAAGCAGGGGGCGCTGACACACTGAACTGTCCCTAAAAAATCATGTTAAGTTCTCTCAATGTTCCTCTGTTGTTTCACATCTGTCCTCAGACACTGATCTGGAAACTGTCCTGCAAAGCTTCCCGGAAATATTCTCTTCTTCCTTAATTGGCTTTTTACTTCTTTCGTACATTTTCTTAATACTTTTTACATCTGCGGAATTTAAAAAACAACAACTTTGCTTTGCAACAAGTCCTCGCTGCTCTGTCCCTCACCTCCATCTCTCCTTCCTCCTCTTTCGTCTCTCCCTCCTTTTTCAGACGTAGCAGCGGCGGAGAGGCCAAGTTCAGCAGCTCTGGTCCTCGCAGCAGCAGTGGAGGAGGTGGTGGTGGTGGAATCATCAGGAGGATGAGCTGCAGGAGCGCCACCAAGGAGAAGTCAGTGGAACTGCATGAGGTCGAGTCTTCTCCCGCCGGCTGCCCCCTGCTGGACACCTGCTCACCCGACGAGTAAAAAAGGGACCAGAAGCCCGAATGACGACATTTATACACTGAATATTTAAATGCTCCTCAGCAAAGAAACAACATATTTATAATTTATTCATGGTTTATTGGTGGAGGTGCGGCAACGCTGCATTGAACATGTCACGATGTGATTTACTCTGAATCAATAAAAAGACACAAGTGCCATTAACTGCAAAGGCGGCAGTGTTTGTTTACATGTTGGTGATTTACTGCTTACTTGGAAATTCGACGACCATTAATCAACCTTTTATTTCTCTTTTCTTTAGCGAATGTTGTTTTAATTTGATGTTTTCATGGTTGCGTCACTGCACCTTTTCTGAACTCCTTCCTCCCGTTCTTTCCTTTTCATTCCCTCCTTGTCCATCTTCTGCCTGCAGTCCTCTGTGACGTTGCCGTACGGCCTACTTTAACCTTCTTTTCTGTCGTGTTTCACACAAGTTTGACTGTAATAATGTGAAGAAAACAGAGAATTGTCACCATCACGTTTCAACATTTGCAATTTAAAGGTGCATTATGTAATAAATGCAAAACAACTGGCCATAAAATCCTCCTAATATGTCACAGAGACTCAGGAATAATGTTCATATAACAAACTGAACTCACCAACAACAACAGTACAGACAAAATATTTGCCTTAAAAAAAGTATTTTGCAGACTGCAAATCATGTTTATGTTTTGAAATCATATTTTGGCATGTGGCGCCACCTACCGCCGTCTACCAATCATTACAGTCAGTAGAGTCTCAGCTGCCGAGCAACCACGGGTTGCCAGTTAAGTCAGAAAAATAAACCTAAAAGAATTGAATTTGAATGTAGTAACCGTTTTTGTCCACATTCTTACATATGGCACCTTTAAATGCACGCAGACGCATTTACGTGTCATGAAAGTATAAGAATTCAGTTTATTTCTGACCGTCACATTTATTTTTTCTGAAAACAAAATGGCCGCCTGGTCTGTGGACGTTGATGAGACACAAACTTATGCATTTTATCAAAAGGGTTTTAATTTGACTTTTTAGTTTGGAAACAGGAAGCAGATTTAAACTCACTGTGCTTTTTGTGAAACCAGTGCAAAATAAAACTGTTCGTAAACAACACGTGCCGCTTCAGTTCTTCTAACGTGAGCCCCGCCCCCCGACCCATTTCTGGTTTTATTGGTTTTTGAGCAGCAGCGAAGGTAAACACAGCAAAAACAAAGCATTTTTTTTGTGAGAAGAGTCATAAAAACAAAAGTAAAAACCCACCCTGAGCAAACCTGTCTACAGACTCTGAGCTACACATGTCTACAACGCTACAAATCCTTAACATATTTGTCTCTTTTTAACATAAAACACGGGTCACCTTCACTGAAGTATTCATATCACCTCTGTAACACGAGGAGTTTTCCAGATTCACCCCTGGAAAGACAGACGGAAAGCTCTGCAGAGGAATTTGTGCGTTATTTTTTCCCCCCCAAAGTGTTTGCACGCACACACAAAAACAAAATCCAAATCCAAACAAAAGGTGAGACGGTGAGGTGCAGAAGGAGTCCACAATGTCACAATGTGAAGTGCAAGTGAGCAGGAAACAGAGTCCCCGCACCATCGTATCAGCTTCCTGTGTCCGAAAGAAGCGGGAAAACCCCGGTGTCATGTGCGACTCACGGTGCCGTTCAAGTGCTGGACGGACGGAAACGACGGGCCGAGCAGCTCAGTCAGAGGACAATGTCTTTTCTCTGGTGTCCCGCGCTGAAGTCCAACCTCTTCACCAGCCTGTTTACAAGCACACAAAACACACTCTGAGCCTTTTTCTGCACGACGACACTCATCATTAGCCTGCTGCTGCTACTGCTTCTGCTGCTGCACCACGCTGCAGGACGCAGCACCTCACCCCTTGTTGTAGAGGCCATTGCTGGGATGTTGCTCGGTGGAGTTGTTCTGGCCCGCTGGCGTCCCCGGTCCTCCTGGGTGTCCTCGGCGGCTCCCCGTCTGCTCCTGGACGTACTCTCGACACGATGCCAGCTTGGACTCGAGGTTCTATGAGCAACGAGGTGATAAAATATTCATAATCTTCTGTAAATGGTTGTATGAGATAGAGGTCAGCTGATCCGGACAGATTATTTTACACTGTTAACAATGTTTCATTAAAAGAAATGACATAAAATGGTTTAACTCATATGAACATTGACTGAATAACACTCTGCAACTTGTAGTTTTGTTTATATTTTAAACAAATACCATGTATAAACGAAATATTAAATACACATTATCAAAAAATTTACAGGGTTTTTTTAAACTACATTTGTAAACATACATAAACGAGTAATAAATGGCTATTTGTGATGCCGATTCGGGAAAATGGTAAATATTTAGGTGTAAGATATCTTCAGAACACGTTCACGTCTTTATCTCAGTGTGAGACAGACTTTAAGAACAGGAGACTGAAGTTTGTAAACCACTCACTCTCCCACACCAAAGCCCATAGAGGAAAATCAGTGATTTTAGCTTGCGGGGACAGAGGAGCTGCTGGTCTACTGCTGCCTCGTGTGGTCACTTTGTGTCACTGAGGTCAATCTGAACAAAGGATTTCAAACACTGAAGTAACATTTGAACTTAGTGATGGAGGCAGCAGTGGATCAACAACTCCTGTGTGCTGTGATGTTAAAATCATTGATTTTCTCTATGGACTTTGGTGTGGGAGAGTGAGTGGTTTTACAAACTATTTTAAATAAATTGGTAAAATTTGTTTTTCTTTGAGTGTCTCCCCCCGTTGGCAGCTGATGTTCTCACTGACAGTGGGTTGAGACCTGACGTGAAGTCATAAAAACAGATAAAAACACAGAGTATGAACCGGCTGATTCGTTCTCACCCCGACTTTCCTCAGCAGCTCCCCGACGATGTTCAGAGCCGAGATTCTCGCCGAGGTGGTGAGAAGAGTCGCCGAGAGGCTTTCACCTGGAGATCCATCAACAAAGCAAAGACTTTCAGTTTTTTTCCGATGACAAAAAACAGAAATATTAATTTTAGTTCTAAACAAATCTGAGTCACCACAGAACAACGAGAAGGAACTGGATCAGTCATGGTGGACTAACCTCTGCTGACGGAGGGCGGCGGGGTGGTGAAGGACTCTGGAGGTCTGGACGGTGTCGCGGTGGAAGAGGGGACGGCCTGGGTGGAGGACGAAGGCATGGTTTTGTCTGGAGGGGTGAGGGGTGGTGTGGGGGGCCCAGCTGAAGACGAGGAGGAGGAGGATGGAGGCTCTTTGACCACAACACTGACACACGGCTTCCAGTCCTGCACCTGCTGCTTCTGCTGCACTGCCAGCTCCTGCCTCAGGTCTAACACACACACACACACACACACACACACACACAGAAACAGAGACATGCTAACATGTTAGCTCTCCCTCTCATCGTCAATGATCTGATTAGCACAGGATTTGAGGGGACACTGCGTAGTATTTATGGGTTTATATAACCCAAAATCCCCTTTTTTTATACATATTATGTGCTCCTGCATTGTCTAGTCGCTGTATAATAGTTTTTGTTTCATTTTCGTAGTGTTTCAAAAAGTCATGTAAAATAACATGGTCGCGGGCCGCGGTTGCATAGCCACTGTTAGCAGCGAGACGCCATGTTTCTACCGGAGCCTGTAAGGACAAACGCGAGAGAACACGCCTCACGAACCTCATCTGCTGACACGGAGAAAGACGACGAGGACGACATTTGACCGGCTGAGGACACCTTATCGCTCAGGGAAGGGAGGGGGTGAGCAGAGGAGCAGTTCTTTGTTGTAAATTTCAGCCTCTCCTCTAGATGGCACTATAAACTACTTACTTCACCTTTAAAGGGATAGTTTAGGTGTGGTAACATGAAGTCAGTCAGAGTTTGTGAGAATTGAGAGGTAGAGGTTTGGAAACAAGGAAAAAGCTACATTTTAGCTACATTTTAACATTCAATCTTTAGCATCTTAGGTCTATATGTTAAGAACATCTTCACCTCTTTATCTCATGGTTAGACGGACGTCAAACATAATTTTTTTTAGCTTGCAGGGACACATTTGAACATAGTTATGGAGGCACTTTGCAGCAGGGAGAGAGCGGTTTCATTTTAGGTTGGAAAAGGCCGTCCTATAAAGATACACTGATCTTAAGATAGTGTAGACTTTTCTCAACATCACAGAGCCGTTTTACCTCTGGCTTCGTCCTTCAGTCTCTGCACAGACTCCAGCAGATTCTCCTTCTCGTCCAGCTCGCCCTCCAGGAAAGCGTTCCTCTCTATGACGTGGTTCATCCTCTGCTCAAAGTCCTCCAGTGACATGATGGTCGCTCTGAAAACACACACAAGGCAAACGGCGACAAACATCAGCGGACGACGAAAACGGCGACATGAAAAGCACCAGGGTCCTGAGCTGCAGATCTTTGTTTTTACGCTTTACACACAAACACTTAATTCTCTGTAGCGAATGAGGTGAAATAACTCTGTTTAATCAAATAGTGAAGGTTTCTCTTCGCTGTATGAGCAAGTGAACGTCTTTTTGGTGCAGTTCAGCGAGCGCCCTGACCTCTTGGCTCTCTCCAGGTCGTCGTTGGCCTGCTCCAGCTCTCTGATGTATTTGTGAAGATGGTCTCTGATGGACGTGGTCTCGGCCAGGTCTCCCTCCAGGCTGGAGATGTGCCGACAGGCCTCAGAGTGCTGCGCCTCGTACTTCTCCTGCCAGAAGAAGAGACGGCAAAGATAGAATCTGTGAGGTCATCTTCAGCTAGAAGAAAACAAGTCTTCAGAAGTTCCATCAGAACCTTGCACAGTAGCACCAATCTGGTCCTGCCTTTACTGTTGATATAATAGCACAACTTCCTGACTTCCCACAGAAACAATGCGCGAGTCACCACCTGAGCCCCAGGCCTCTCTGTTGCCCTCTTTCTCTTTCAGTGGTACTGCAGCCTCACAGCATTTCCTCATCTTTAGCAATTTTTTAATGAAGATAAGACAGTTTTCAAGGCAAAGTCATCTCAGCTGGTGATATTGTCAGGTTAACTATGACTCAAGAGGAAGCTGGTGCACCGTTGATGCCACAGTTTGAGAACCATGCGTCTAACATATATAAGGTGCAAAAAAAAAAGAAGGAGAATCTCTGTATTTGTTTACAGGGTCTTTGCGAGTGTGGTGACATGATGTACTTTTTTATTTTTGTGAACGCCACCCCTTGTATCCACATAAAAAGGCTCAGCTAAAAGAAGAAACAATCTTTTTACAAGCCGTTAAATCGTATTTCACCCTCACACACACTTTTAATTTTAGTAAAACCTCTCTCCCTCGCCATGAAATAACTGCTGTGAGCGCGATTGTTTGTTTCTCTGAAGGCAGGATAAAGATTCTCTTTAAAAAAAAGATGAAAAGGGGTGAATGGAAGAACTTTCATCGCCCGCAGACACAGAACAAGCATCAATCGATCCTCTGTGTGTCTTTTCACCGCAGGCAAAAAAGAGCCATCAAATCATGTGATAAACATGGAAATTCCCAGTCAAATCCAGCTCGTCAGTCGACTGTAGAAACTATTTGCACCCATGAACAAAATGAACAGCTGCTTAAAGGGACAGCTCAAATGTTTTTTTGTCGTGTGGTCGCATGAGGTACTGACACAATGTCCACAGGGAACCAGCCTGAGTCACAAAGGCTCACACACAAGTGATACTAAGCTAATAAAATCTATGTCTATAATATCTTAAGAATATGTTCACATCTTTGTTTCACTTTTTCAACAGGAAACTGGTTTGTAAACCACCAAATGCGTGTTTTTATGTTATTTTTAGCTCTAGTAGTCCTTCCACAACTGCCGTAATACTATCAGTGGCGGCAGGAAGCCGTCACACTTGTCACAATGTGAGACACTGACATTTCTGCCAGTATATGCAAAGGTTGTGCCCGTCCTGATAACGCACCTTGTAGTTATCCAGTTCCATGCGGAGGCGGTCGTTGGCAGCGAGAAGCTCGCGGTTCCGTCCTTCGCACTGTTTCAGCTCCATCTCCAGCTCCCCCTCGTAGTCGCGACTCATCTGCTGAAACTCTTGCAGCTCCTCTTGGGATTCCTCTGCACTAAACACATGTAAACAGAGAAAAGGTTGCATTTTTTTTTTCCATTTACTTGTAAGCAAAGCCTGGTTTTTAAAAGCCTCTCTCACTCGTGTTCTGGGAGGAATACGCAGACCCAGACCTGTTTGGAGAAACTACATGATCTGACCGACCAAAACACCAGGAAGCTCAGCCTTTTATGGATTAAATGCCAAATTGTCACTGTGAGGTGAACTGTGAATAATAGTGAATGATAATAATAGTGCACACACCTCTGTTGATGCCTCGCAGCCTGCGCCTTCCAGAACATCAGCTCCTCCTCCAGGGACTCGAACTCTGGAGGCTCTGGATCCCCCATCTCCAGCCCAGGTGAAGAGTTCAACCTCCAGTCAAACACCAACTCTGGTCTCCTGCTTCCACTGCAACAAGGCAGTGATGAATTCCATTTAAAAACCAGGCAGAAACACATATTTTCAGACAATTCATATGAATGCAATGCAAATGAGTGAACACTCAGTATTTCACATAAAACCTATTATTTTGGTGATCAACTCATACGTTATATCACAGTTAAAGGTGCCATATGTGAGAATGTGGCCAAAAACGGTTACTACATTCAAATTCAAAATACCGAGGTCTTTTAGGTTTCGTTTTCTAACGTAACTGGCAACCCGTGGTTGCTTGGTAGCTGAGACTCTACTGACTGCAATGATTGGTAGAGGGCAGTAGGTGGCGCCACATGACAAAACATGATTTCAAAACATAAACCTGATTTGAAGTCTGCAAAATATTTTTTTTAATGCAAATATTTTGTCTGTACTGTTGTTGTTGGTGAGTTCAGTTTGTTATATGAACATTATTCCTGAGTCTCTGTGACATATTAGGAGAATTTTATGGCCAGTTGCTTTAGATTTATTACATAATGCACCTTTAACATACATAATGAGAAAACACATATGCATGAGTGAAATATCATGGGGGTTTTCCAACAGTAACAGCTGTGTTAAACCGATCTGCAGTTCCAGTTAAACAAGGCGATGAGGAATTCCCTTTAGAAAAGAGGCAATTTGCGGTTAAAGCCGCACCGCTTTGTACCAAGAAAACATTATTTATAACAGGACATGATTGATGACGATTCATCTGAACATGTTGGTTAATTCGGCAAATAAATGAAACACACAGTTGTTTTGTATTTCACATAAAACTCTCATTACACATTACCACAGACTTCACGTCACAGCGTGCTCAGTAAGCAAATCTAACGAGAAAAATCAGATTCACAAGTAAAAGTGTTGTCAACAGCGCTTCTTTGGAGATCTAATGTAGGCCGAGTTTATGATTTTTGTCTGAAGATTCATAAAATGTACCAAACATTCGTTAAATTAGACTAATTCTAGCCAAATTCATGTCTGAGGTAAATTAGATGAAATATTTACATGAATTCTGGTTATGTATATATATATATCAGTGAATAAAATAAAGATAACGGATACCTCATATCCCCATTACCAGCGGAAACAGCTGCTTTTAAAATACACTGTGGATGTTTGGGTTTTTACTATTAAACACGCTTAAGAAAGTTAGCTTGTAAATAAAACAAGTTAGCTAGTTTGGCTAACGGGTTTGTAGCGTTAACCGGTTAAATAAACACAGAACCAGCTGGAACTTACGTTCAGCGGTCGTTAGCTTCGCTCGACTGCACGTAAACCAACTCTTTTTTCCCCCTATTTTGAATCCTCTTCCCGCGATAATTAAACTCCCGACACCGTTTGTCGGTTAATTATTATGAGAGTCGAAATATTTCGGGACTTACCGGAGTTAAAGTCCACTAAAGTTTCTCCTGCCGAACAATACTTGCTGCCTGTTCATATTGTCCGGATCCATCCACCAATCAGGAGAGGGACGGCAGCCCGTCCCCTGCTGCCATTAGTCAACTACCTGTCAATTAAACGTACGGAGGCGGGATTTACTTTTTTTGTCCAATCAGGGGAGAGTGTGTCTGTGTAGGGGGCGTGTTCTCAGTCAACTCTGGACATTTTGATGGATGACCCACCCGGCAGAGGCCGGTGCTGCGTTCAGGTGCTGCGGGAACATTTAAACACTTTTTGTGTTGTTTTTATACGTTGTACAGCATTTTATTTTTTCATTGTATGTTTTGTTGTTTGTACTTGGGTCTACTTTGGTTTGTTTTATTTGTTGTATTTGTTGTATTTGTCGCTGTTGTTGTTTTTAAAGTGCTTTATAAATAAAGTTGGATTGGACAAAACTAAAAAAAACTGGTACACAACACAAAAATCACTACATTATACTATCATTACTTGTACAACTGTGTTTAAACGTAAGATACATTTTATATATGTTTATTTTACATCAGATAATGTGTAAATATAACAGATTTATGGGATGTTTTGGCTGATTAAGAGCTTAAATCAACAGTCAGGAGAACTGTACTTCAGGATTTTGAACTGTAGAGGGCAGCGTTTAGCCTCTTGGTTGTACAGCCAGGAGGGAGGGTCAGTTACACGTCACCTGACTCATCCCTCAGCTCCGATTGGATAATTTCACTTCCTGCTGATTGGGGTCAGAGGTCACACTGGATCACCTCCATCCCTTTTTCAGAGGGATTAACCGGGTATATCTAATCCAGGCTTAATCCAGGCAGCGCAGCATCATCAGAGCATAAAGGTGTGTGTGTGTGTGTGTGTGTAGCACAGACACACAAATCAGTGGATCAGATGAAGATGATACCACTGTTTTAAAAATAAACTAATAATCATGTCATAACGTGATACTGGTGTGTTTTTATTCTGTTGATGTGGCAGCAGCACACTCCTGTACATAGACACACACGTAAAATAAATAAAAGCACAGTTGTTCGCACAATCTCCTGCGTCCCAGAATTTGGGAACCACTGTTTTCATGTGACACTCCAAAAAGGTCCGAGGTGAAAAACACGACCTCTGTCCTGAGATCTGACCTGACCAGACCTCTTCGTATGTTCAGTTTTCTCTCTGGGTCTTTGGCTTTTGTCGCGCCAGGCGAGCCTCGCGCATCTCCTCCAGAGTTTTGCGCGGATCCATGACGAAGGCCAGAGCCACGGCGGCGGTGCCGTCGCCGTCCTGCCGGGAGAAGCAGAGGAAGGAGGCCCAGAGGAAGGCGCAGCAGCCCATGAAGGCCGTCCGCATGTATGGTGGCATCAGAACAAAGTTCAGGAACTGTGCGGAGGCAGAAAGATGAGAGAGGGTAAAAGCTCTGATAGAAATATTTCACAATGAATGCCCTGATTAACCAATAGATGAGCAGCAAGTGATCAAATCATGATATAAAATGTTTTGCTTTTTTTGAAAAAAGTTAGCTCACTGTCAAAGTGCATCAGGGCAAATGGATCATTTCCTGATTTTCAAAAAATCATTTAAATTATTCCTTAAGAGATATGGAAATATTTTCAAAAGATCCTTGTTCAGGGCGATACCGACTATTATGATGGTAAATTTCAAGTCATTCCGAGAAACTTTTAGTTTTTTTGTAAAAAGTCAGCTCACTGTCAAAGTGTATCAGGGCAAATGGATCATTTCATGATTTTCAAAAATTCATAAAAATTATTCCTTAAGAGATATGCGAATATTTTCAACAGACCCTTGTCCACGGCGATACCGACTATTATGATGGTAAATTTCAAGTGATTCCGAGAAACTCACGTTCATGAAGCATATGGTGAACAAATCAAGCTGTGTTCATGTTTACCTGCATGAAAGGCCAGTACATGAGTCCAGTCTGAAAGAGGACACAGGACATGGTGAGAAGAGGATCGTATGAATAAAACTATCTGAACTTTGCCTTTAATGTGTTTGACTGAAGTGTCGGCCTTCGGTACCTTCCAGGTGTTGAAGAACTTTTCCCTCCAGTCTTCAAAGACGTCCTCTTTGCCCTCCAAGAAGCTAACACCTGCGGCAGACAAGAGCAAAGAGTCAACGTCATATCGTGACCATGTCCAGCAGAGGGCGCCGTCACAGACGCCAACTGCTCGAAAACACCGCCACCGCCGTCGCCATGACGCACAAAAAAACGACGAGCGAGCACACGTGAGCTTCTTACTTTGTCATTTTCAGGTTTCGGCAAACGCTGATCGGTTGATTTCACAATATTTTCCTGCACTTTAACGACAAAACCTCAAATAAACCAATCATAATGGATCGTTACCCATTCATTTCCTATGGTGGAGTTTTGACCAGGAACCACAAGTATGACAAAGTTGAATAAAGCACTAAAAACGTATCAATAGTGTCGATCAGTTGACGGGAATTTGGAAACTGGGGGGCGACGTAGCCTCGTGGTAAACTGCGTTCAAGTTGAGCAAAAAAAACTAGCGATGTGCAAAAGGTTAGCATGCGTTAACGCATGACATGTTTCCATGACGACTGACCGGAAAAAGACGCGCATGACGTCATGTGTACGTGCCGCGACACCGGAGTCCAGGCACCGCTTACCAGTTAGCTCCGTTAGCTGCATTAGCTCCTTTTAGCGCGCCTACAGTGGAACTGGTGGTCTGTCAATTAACTAGGTTAACGCACGGCGCGTATCCATGACGACTGACCGGAAAAAAGACGCGCGTGACGTCACGTCTACGTGCCGCGACACGGTTAACCAGTTAGCTCCGTTAGCTGCATTAGCTCGTTTAGCGTCGTTAGCGCGCCTACAGTGGAACTGGAGCGGTCTGTTTATTAAAGGAAAAGAACAGCACTACAAATAACCAGCGTACCTGTGTAACTGCGTATGTCTGCCTCTGTTTTTAAAGTTTATCGTTACTTTGGAGACACATTTTAACAATCGGGAGTCACGTAAACATGACGTCATGCGTGTCTTTTCCCGGTCAGTCGTCATGGAAGCGCGTCGTGCGTTAATGTTGACGCCGTTAAACGCCGTTGACGGGTGAATCCAACAACCTGTTGCCACTTATAAAAGTCAAATCTTTGTATAACAGGAGTGTATTTTGATTCCCCCCCCCCCCCAAAGATTGTGCACATTTTTAGATTTTCAGACCTTGATATCTTAATATTTTATTTATAAAACGTTTGGTTTTATGTATTGATTCTCTGTGTCGCCAGTAGGGGGAGTTGCTGAGTTTGCCAAATATTAATTGAAAGACTTTACTGTAAGTTTGCAAATCTGGTGTCAGAACAAACAGTTCTCACATTTAGTTTTACAAGTGTATTCGTGACAGAGTAGAATAAGTAGAATACCTTTAGTATAGTAGTTGTGTGAATGATCAATAATCATTATTATTGGCAGTAACAGAGGGGCCCCAAAATCAAATTTTGCTTAGGGCCCCATGGAGGCTTGGGCCGGCCCTGGTCCTCTCTTACCTGTGTAGAAGACACTCGTGGCCAAAGGCGACGCGAAGCTCTGGTCCAGCACCAGTTTGCGCAGAACCATCCCGGCGGACTTTCCCGGGAAGCGGCGCTCCAGCGCGCGAAGCCAGAAGTAATTGAAGTTGCCATGGAAACTGATCGCCACGATGGCCACGTGGCGCGTGTGTCTCCAGTCCACGCGCTCCTTCTGCGCCATGAGCTGGTGGACAAGGTCACCGCCGGCGAACAGGCAGCCGTACAGGGTGACGTTGGCCAGCCACGGGAAGAGTTTGGCGGCGTCTCTGAACGCGGCCCTGCGAGTCATCCTGGAGGAGCCGGAGGTGACGTCACACGTTTACCCTGAACTTGGCCGTGGAAATGTCTGTCATTCAGCAGTCAGTGGGTCTGGAGGTCAGCCGACTGACCGGCGCCACGCGAGCCATCTGCGCCGCGCTAATCGGTGGCGGGATAAGGTGTTATTCCCACAGGAAGCAGAATACAACAAAAACAACAGTCATGACGAAGAAACACGGTCACATGACAAGTTCTCCAACACGACGATCCACGTCTTTCTCTGCGTAAAAGATGCCATGGCTCCATGGAGGCGTCTCCAAGACCTCTACGCGTCCTGGAAGCCTGTGCGTAAAAACGCACCCGGCGATGGTTTTAGGACAAACAAACAAACAAACAGAAATGTATTATAAATAAATAAATAAAACAGAACAAAGAGAGGCTTTGATGTGGAGCAGGTTTCAGGTCTGAGTCTGTTCTGGATCCACAGACTTCACTGCGGTTAATCCCGCGGCTCAAGCGCTAATCTGCACGTCTGAAGTGCAGCAATGAGTGACGTCATA
Organism: Microchirus variegatus; assembly: GCF_963457635.1. Lineage (NCBI taxonomy): Eukaryota > Metazoa > Chordata > Actinopteri > Pleuronectiformes > Soleidae > Microchirus > Microchirus variegatus. The sequence goes on from NC_139811.1 coordinate 3,489,432, forward strand.
GAGAAACAGCGGCACTTTTACAGGTTGATGTAAACCAGGAGTCTGACACTCAAGTGACCTGGGGGCCAATGCGCATCTATTGTGGTCAAGAGGGGGCCGACCTAGAGAACAAAACGTGGGGGAAAAAACAACAACTGTTCACAATATTGCATCATGATATACTTAATAATACTATTTATGACGTAGTATTAATATCAAAAACAGACATTTATTTATTACATACCAGGAGCCGATTCGGCCACTGCCATTCGTGGCTCGGGCCCTAACAAGTGTATTTATATATTAAATTAAATGTTGTATATGATACATTTAATAATGGGATAATTATGACCAAATGTCTTATTATCACTGTTATAAAAACATTATATTATATTCTATCAGCTCGGTGGCAGCTGAGCCTCAGCTACACACTGTGTTTAAAAGATGCGGAGGTCGAGGGCCATGTTTTCATTATAACATGATATTAAGTGGGGGGGCCGCATGTGGCCCCCGAGCTGCCAGTTTGAGACCCTTGATGTAAAGACTTTTATGTTGAAGCAAAAGCTCGATAAAGCCGCTGAAACCGAAGGAGATCACTCGAGGTTGGACTGTCAAATGGAGAATGAACACTTAGCAAGTTTAGTTTAGTTTAGTTTAAAAAGATGAGATTTGACTGGAAAATCATATTTAATAACAAAAATATAAAGTTAAATTGTGTGCTCAGGTCCCTCTCCGAGGATCACAGCGCAGTGTGATGTTGTCAACATAAACATCTATATCAACTCAGTTTGTCCTGGTAGGTATTAGCAGAGGCGATTCTAGAGTTTGTAGGGGCCCTAAGCAAAAATTCCCAGGGGGCCCTTCCTTCCAACCAGTGTTCATCACCATTATGTTATAAATAATCTGACACCAACGAAAAATGTATGAGTTGAAAATATTATTTTTTTTCGAAATGAATGAAATAACATGGAAAAACCTTGTCATTAAAAAGTATGTGAAAATATAAATGTAAAGAACAATAAAATACTGTAAATAGCTTTTAAAAAACTATATAAACTCAGTGAAAAAAATACATTACACTGTAAAGAACCCACATTATAAAACAATATAAATATATAGAACAATAAAATACTGTAAATAACTGCACATTCCAGTAAAAACAGCCGTCAGGCTCCGAGTGTCGGGGGCCCCCATCAGCTCGGGGCCCCAAGCAGTTGCCTGCCTTGCGTGTTCACAAGCTGTGCCTCTGGCTATTTACAAAATGTTATTGTTCTTTACATTTATATTTTCACATACTTCATTCATTCATTTTTTCGTTGGTGTCAGATTATTTATAACATAATGATAATGAACACTGGTTGGAAGGAAGGGCCCCCTGGGAATTTTGGCTTAGTGCCCCTACAGACTCTAGAATCGCCTCTGTTAAAATGTTAAACTTATAATTATTTCTTAGATCTGCTGCAACGTAAAGCAGCCAATTAACCACAAGAGGGCGCCATCGCTCCAATATTGACCCGGTTATTGTTCTAATTTTAATCGAACCCTCTTAATTTTTAATGAATATTCACAGTGACAAAATAAACAAAATAATTTATTTCGTATTTATTACTGTGTTAATTGTATTATTAGTGTTTTTTATTTGTTGACGCGGCTTTTTCTGCTTTATTTCATCAGTTCCACTTTAATCTGAGTGGGCGGGGGTGAGATTAAAGTGTGCCTCGATGCCATTGGCTGCCGCACCTGTCCATCAAAATCACCTCGCCTGTGATTGGCTGTTGCCTTTAAAGCCTCGGAAGTGTCATTTGTGGATTTGGGCAAAACTTCTTCTTCTTCTTCTTCTTCATAAGTGACTGCAGCGGCTTCGAGCTGACGCACAGTTTCAGACGGAATGCTCCACAGAATGCTTTAAAAACACTGAAAACAGGTACGTTTGGAAACTTTCCGCCATTTTACCAACGTTTTATTGACAATTATTGTGTTTCGCTAGTCTGTTAAACTCCGCTCTGAGTTTCATTGTCATTTCGCCGCAAGCGGGAAAGTTAACGTTAAAAATGTCGTAAAGTCGTTTCGTTAGCTTGCGACTTCTCACTTTATAACAAGAAGCTTTAAGTAAACTCTTAATCCAAACTAGTAGTCCGTTCCATTCAGTGTCGTTTACACCAACAAGCCTCCACCCCTCCCTTTTGCTAGTTCGCCTGGTATTGTCATAACCGTAAGCGGCAGCGCGATCCATCACACAAAATGTGACTTTTCGTACGTAAAGAGTTGCCGCTTCATGAATAGTTTCCACGCCGAATTCACCGTAACACACAACTTATTCAAGATATTGTTTATTTGCGCGACTGTGATGGACCCGTGTTCACTTATAATCACTTCAATTTAAAAATGACGCGATTCCTCAACGTGGTTCGGGAGCAGCTCTGCGCACGTGAACGTATGAAGTGACAGGATTGGATCCATGGATCCTCGTGACCGTTCCAGCAAAAAAACCCACAAAAAAAAACAGATTAAAGCATTGATATTTTTTGTAACTTTACTGAATAAAACGTGGTTTAATCTAATGATGAAATTAAACATTCAGAAGTTGTGAGAGAGTTATGACACTGATTTTATTTAAAGGTGCATTATGTAATAAATCTAAATCAACTGGCCATAAAATCCTCCTAATATGTCACAGAGACTCAGGAATAATGTTCATATAACAAACTGAACTCACCAACAACAACAGTGCAGCCAAAATATTTGCATTAAAAAAAATATTTTGCAGACTGCAAATCATGTTTATGTTTTGAAATCATGTTTTTTGCATGTGGCGCCACCTACCGCCGTCTACCAATCATTGCAGTCGGTAGAGTCTCAGCTGCAGAGCAACCACTGGTTGCCAGTTACGTCAGAAAACGAAACCTAAAAGACCTCGGTATTTTGAATTTGAATGTAATTGTTGCTGCTCGGATAACAACAACAACAACAACAACAACAACAACAACAACAGTAGTTTCCATTGACATTGCTGCTGAATTCCTGTCATGACTTCCCTGTGAGACGTGTGCGTGCATGCAGCGTGTGGAGAAGCCGCTCGTGACGTCGTCCAGTGAAAAGAAGCTTGTAGACTTTGAGGTTGCATCATAAACAGATGGACGTGTGCAATGACGAGTAAATCCGTTTGGCAGCGTTTGGTTTTTATGAGCCAGTTAAAAAAAAAAAAAAAAAAAAAAAGTAAATTCTGTGACATTCTTGAATATTTTTGGATTCAAGACAATGCAAGAAACTCTTGCATTACAACATTTTGCCACTGAACAAAAAGACTATGATATCTACAGAACATGTTCACGTCTTTATCTCACTGTTGGACAGGAAACTTTTTTTGTAAACCGCTCACTCTCCCACACCAACGTCCATAGAGAAATTCAGTGATAGAGGATCGGGCCCAAAAAATCAAGCCCGACCCGACTCGAGCCCATGCACGTTGTGTCCGATCCCGACCCGACACATTAACTGTAGTTATGAGCCCTAGCCTGATTTAAACGACTTTTTTTTTTAAATACGTGAGCCGTAAATGTACACGTACGTATAAGTACGTCCGCGTCCTCCCCACAGCGGGAGCTTGTTGTACCTGCTGCCACAGTCTAATTTACAACCACAACAGAGCCGCTGAGATTCGCTTCCATGAACGCTTATGTTGCTAATGATGATACACTTCCTGGTTTTTAAATGATACGTTCACGGACACAGGTTTTTACACCTTCACACAACGTACGACGTGCTATAAAATACCACGAGAACACAACGAGGGAGAAAAAACACAAATGCTTCATCAAGGGCCTGACCCGATCCGGCCCGGCCCGAGTATAGTGCCGGGAAATATCGGGCTCGGGCAGAGAATCTAAACTCTAACGGGAGCTGCTGGTCTACTGCTGCCTCGTGTGGTCACTTTGTGTCACTGAGGTCAATCTGAGCATATGGCAGGGTTTCAAAAACCCTGCCATATGTAAGAATGTGGCCAATAACAGTTACTACATTCAAATTCAAAATACCGAGGTCTTTTAGGTTTCGTTTTCTGACGTAACTGTCAACCCGTGGTTGCTCGGCAGCTGAGACTCTACTGACTGCAATGATTGGTAGACGGCGGTAGGTGGCGCTACATGCCAAAACATGATTTCAAAACATAAACATGATTTGCAGTCTGCAAAATGTTTTTTTAATGCAAATATTTTGTCTGCACTGTTGTTGTTGGTGAGTTCAGTTTGTTATATGAACATTATTCCTGAGTCTCTGTGACATATTAGGAGGATTTGATGGCCAATTGCTGTAGATTTATTACATAATGCACCTTTAAGTTAACGATAAAAAGAAGAAGGAAAAAATGGCTGACTTTAATACACACAGGTGACGGTGGTGTATACTTCCTCCCTCTTCTCACTTGTGGTCGTTAAACCGCGATTTCCTATCCCATACAACTCGGTCATTAATATGACAGACCAGATTGCTCCACTTACCCGTGTAAAAATAATCCTGTCAGATTTAGTTCTCACGTGTCATGCGGAGGACGACACAGTCCTTGTAAATGACTCACTAGCACTGAGCAAAACACAACATTTCTTATGTCACACAAAGGTTGCGTTTGTGTGTCTCCGTCGTCCCAGATACGAACTGTCTCAGTGAAAGCTGGACAACAGCGGGACAGGTTGACCTAAATACTCACACACACACACACACACACACACACACACACACACACACACACACACACACACACTGCTGCTCATTGTCACCGTACATGAAAAGCTGGAAAAAAAACTACCACACCCGGATCATACAAACACACACACCTGAGAACTTGCTCGGCGTTTGCTCGACTGAGCGCTGAACGTCCACTGAAGTGTCCTCAAGTAGGTTTTTGGAGACGGAGACAGAGAAACAGATGGAGAGACAGCAGCAGCTGTTTCAGTTTATGAAAAACAGAGCATAATGTGTGTGTGTCAGAGCATGCCTGCATAATTCTGCAGCTCCACATATTCATTCATGCGTGTGTACATTTCTTACGCTGTGTGTATTGTTTGTCTGAGCGTCTCTGATGCAGGATTTATAAAGGGTTAGTTAGTTAGTTCTGGAGTTCAAAGTATATTCAAACTAGTGCTGGGCACTAGCTTAACGCACGGAAACGCGTATCCGTGACAACTGACCGGAGGAAAAAAAAAGACGCGCGTGACGTCACGTCTACGTGCCGCGACACCGGAGTCCAGGCGCCGTTTACCAGTTAGCTCCGTCAGCTGCATTAGCTCGTTTAGCGCCGTTGGCGCACCTACAGTGGAACTGGAGCGCTCTGTTTATTAAGAAACAAAGAAAAGAGCAGCGCTAACAAATAACCAGCGTACCTGTGTAACTGCGCATCTGTGCCTTTGTTTTGTAAAGTTTAGCGTTACTTTGGAGACTCGTTTTAACGATCGGAGAGTCACGCAAACATGACGTCACGCGCGTCACGGAAACGCGTCGTGCGTTAACGTTGACGCCGTTAACGCATCCAGCGCTAATTCAAACACTGAAGTCTCAAGAAAAATAAACAACCTTCCCCGGCAGGTTTGTAAACCGCTCACTCTCCCACACCAAAGTCCATAGAGAAAATCATTGATATAACGTCACTGCACACAGGAGTCATTGATCCACTGCTGCCTCCATCACTCTTCAAATGTCTTATTTTGACCTTAGTGACACAAAGTGACCACACGAGGCAGCAGTGGACCAGCAGCTGCCTCGTGCAGCCAATTTTCTCTATGGACTTTGGTGTGGGAGAACTAGAGTTGGAACTGACGTTACCGATGAATACTATCCAATGATACTATCAGCAACTATGTGCTGCAGATAATAACGACAATGCAATTATTGTACAGCAACAAATGTAAAGCCACATATTCAGGACATTAAAAACGTAAAAATACTGCAAAAATAATGTCAAATGAGAGCGAGTAAAGGAATGAAAATGACTGTAAAAATGATGGTGGTGCCACTGGTGATATATACACAGTGTATGTGGCAGAAAGACGAGGCCTTTCAGCGACTTCCTCTTTAGATGCTGTAAAGGAAGCGCAGTCGACCGCAGCAGGAGACCACAGAGCGTCTCTGCTGAACTCAAGACTCGCGTCGGGAGAAAGTGACGAAGATTTACACGAATACACGCACACATTGTTTTACCATTTATTTAGTAAAACTGTCGTCGCCGCGGCCACTTAGGATCGCAGCAGTGTCTTTTAACGAAGTCATAGGTAAGTCTTCAGTCACAAAATAAATACAAGTTTTAAGGTGAGAATTTGTCGTTGTGACGTCGCAATCTGTTTCGTAAGTGTAAAAAAAAAAGGAGAAAGAAATGAACAGTTTTGAGTTTCGAGTCCTCTTCGTTGTTTCGCCACAGAACAGACTTGTGTGTGTGTGTAACAGGAAGAGGTTTGTTCAGAAAGGAAGTGCACTTCACTCTTGTGCTGCGTGCACGGCTGAACTGAGAATTCACCGCTTCGTCTGGTCACGATAAAGTTGCGACGTAACAAAAATGACTTAAAGAAGCTTTTCCCCCCACTACGTTTCCTCTTACCGGCTTTGTCACTCGTTACTACGAAATAAAATCCGAAGAAGATTCACATGAGGTTAAGTGTCAAGTGCTCAAGGACACGTGTAGATGAGCAGGGCCAGGAATTGAACCCACAACCTTCCAGTCGAAAGACAACTCGCCCTACCGCATTGATGTTGAAAATTGGTCACGATAAATGTATTAATGGGGTAATTATCAATTCATCGTAACCCTGCTGTAAATTCATGTGTGGTATAAAGAACCCCATGTAACTGAAGTGTGTGTGTTCTGTCTGTCTGTGGAGGTGTGGGAGAATGTCTGTGGAGGTGGACGCGCTGCTGCAGGAGGCCAAGGAAAGCATCGAGGCCGCCCAGAACTACCGCAGTGAGCTCCAGCAGCGTCTGCATGGCCTCAACCAGGCGCGCAAACAGGTAACGAGGGGTCTAAAGGCCACATTATACTTCTCCGACTGCGTATGCGTTATCCGTCTGCGTCACCACGGAGACGCCTCGAGCATTTATACTTCTGCGTCGTGGTGACGGACACTCGCTGCAATTTCCCGCCCGATCAGTAGGGGTCGCTGCGCAAGGTTGTTGTGCTTCTGGCTACAGTGAGCAATGGCGTCCGAGAAAGAAAGAGAGAGAAAGACTGTTGTTGTTGAAAAAGTGGCCGTTTCTCACTTTTCTGTGTCACGGAACGCAGTTTTAAGATAATTTGAGGCGAGAAATTGGCCATTTAGAGTCTAAACATGTGCTGTGTGTGTTAAGATATGACGTATTTATAGTTCGGCAGCGGCGTTATCGGCGGGGATCAGCTCCGCCTCTGTCAGGACGCCCGGAGCGCACTGAGAGCCGGCACAGAGCAGCTTAGCTCGGCCTGTCCTGAGGACCAATCGCAGCTCTTGCCGTCTCCGTAGTCCCTTGACGGAGTGACGGACACTTAAAAAATATTCCGTGCACCCGGAGACGACGCAGAGGCTCTTCGACAGGTTCTGCGTCGACGCAGAGGACTCTGCGTAGCTACGCAGAGCACTTTACGCAGGAGTATAAATTGGGCTTAAGTATCTAAGTATGGAATTAGATCTGTGTCGATATTTTTTTGAGAAACACTTGTTCTTTGCGCTCCCTCACTTGTTGTTTGCGCTCCCTGATTTGTTCTTTGTGCCATGTTTTTTTTTTTTTTGTGGGCGGGCCTTAGGAAGCTGCCTGCTGATTGGCTACTGAGTTTTGGAGTGACGGCTCAATGGACCGAAAGTGGTCACAGGCTTGGAGTCGCTGTCCGTCTGGAACTCGCGCAAAGAACAAGTGAGAGAGCGCAGAAAACGAGTGAGGGAGTGCAAAGAACAAATCAGGGAGTGCAAAGAATGAATCAGGAAGTGTAGAAAACAATTGAGGGAGCACAAAGAACGAATCAGGGAGCGCAAAGAACAAATCAGGGAGTGTTGAAAACAATTGAGGGAGCACAAAGAACAAATCAGGGAGCGCAGAAAACGAGTGAGGGAGTGCAGAAAACAAGTGAGGGAGCGCAAAGAACATATGAAGGAGCGCAGAAAACAAGTGAGGGAGCACGAAGAACAAGTGAGGGAGCGCAGAAAATAATTGAGGGAGCGCAAAGAACAAATCAGAGAGTGCAGAAAACGAGTGAGGGAGTGCAAAGAACAAATCTGGGAGCGTGAAGAACAAATCGGAGCACAGAAAACAATTGAGGGAGCACAAAGAAACGAATCAGGGAGCACGAAGAACAAGTGAGGGAGCGCAAAGAACGAATCGGGGAGCGCAAAGAACATATGTGGGAGCGCAGAAAACAATTGAGGGAGCGCAAAGAACATATGTGGGAGCGCAGAAAACAATTGAGGGAGCACGAAGAACAAGTGAGGGAGCGCCAAAAACAATTGAGGGAGCTCAAAGAACAAATCAGGGAGCGCAGAAAACGAGTGAGGGAGTGCAAAGAACAAATCAGGCGGCACGAACATAAAAGGGAGCGCAAAGAACAAATCAGGGAGCGCAAAGAATATATGAGGGAGTGCGAAGAACAAGTGTATTAAAAAGTGTGAAAATATCAACAAAAATCTCATTCCATAATTAAACACCAGAACAAACAAATTAAAAACTGCCTTATTGACACTGATTAACACTAGAATCAGAAAGCACGGGCGTGTTTTGTTTTTCTCTTGTGAAGCGAAAACAGCTTTTAATTCCTGAAGCCAATGTTTTTTTTGTACTTTCCCTCTGGAGATGAACTGGATGTTCCTGCCAAACCATCTTCATATGTTTCTAATGAACTCAAAAACGCAGCAGTGCAGCAGCCGACCCCCCCCGACCCCTGGTCCAAGTCCCAGGAGAGAATATTCTCCCCGTCGCTCTCTGCTATCTCTTCCTTCCTCCTGCTGTCTGCGTTTACTCGTTCCAGCTGCTCTCGGTAAACAATGCTGCCGCTTCCTGTCGCTGTGGACGGACAGAAAATCTAAAGAGCGGAGACGCAGAGGCGAAGAGAACCCGTGAATCGCTCGCTCTTCACTCGCCGATCTGATGATTTCCCTGCTCGTGTGTGGTTCCGTCCACACGGCTCTCTCTGTGTGATAGAAATCTTGGACAATTCATCGATCAAACATCAGGAAACAAACGCTCTTTACACTTTTTTCGTCCACAGACTCTGATATTTTTAGTTCCACTGTTATTTTACCCATCCCAAAATATTGATCCTCTGTCGCCTGTTGCCGTTCTGATAGTCGTCAGGAAGTGAGTCACTGTCGCCAGAGTAAAAACCTCCTGTGTCTGCTTTCTGACGCCCCCTAAAAATTGCTTTTTTTTTGGGTTAAGACCTTGCTTTAAGGTTAGGGCTAGTTAATAACTGTGGTTAATGTGGTTAAGGATAAGGCTCCAAATGCATGCCTTTAAAAGGACAGCTGTGCAATCCTGTGTGTGTTGGAGAACTGAATCTGAAGCGTCTTTCTCAGACGTCAAATCACGCTTCCTGATGAAGAGCTGCTTTCACAGTGAGCCGAGACATTGGTGACGCTCACTACGTCGAGCTGTGGCAGCGTCCGAGAAGACAAAATTGGTTTATTCCTTCTCCTCTGAACTGATACTGAAATGTGACGTCGACCGGCCACTGATTGGTCAGAGAGTGTCGTCACTGGAAGAGTCACGAGCGCGATGTCACAAGAATCAATGAATCGGTGAACAATGTTGAACTGTAGATTAAAGTTAAAAAGATTTAAAAATCCTGAAAACATTAACATTAATCTCCATCATTTAGAAAACTAACTACACCCAGAACAACAACTGCTTTACAAGTCGCTAGCTTGCGCGTTTTGCGTCGCGTAGAAAACCACGTTCCACGCAGCCGTTGCTATGATGACTCCGCCCACTTTGAGGAGCTACTACAGTAATGGAGAATGAACCAAACCGTGTAGAGCCGTGCCTGTATGGTGGAAAAGTGTCATACGAATTGTTTGACTTACAGCTGCAACTAAAGATTATTTTGGTTGTCTATTATTTTCCAGATGAATCGTTTAGTTCAGAAAATTCTCGAACGTCTTGTTTTTGTCCACAAACCAAAATGATTCAGTTTGAATGTTTTCTTTGTCATGTGGAGCAAAGAAGCAAAGAAAATATTCACATTTAAGAAGCTAAAACAATCAGAAATCTAGTTTGAATCATGTAAAAATAATCAAACCGATTAACTGATTATCAAAATAGTTGACGATTAATTTAGTAATCGATTAGTAATCGATGCCTCGATTAATCGTTTCAGCTCTAGTTTGATTTTACTAAGACTAAGATGTTTAGTTGTGTCTAAACGTGCGTCTACCTTCTTCTTCTCTGTCCTCCGACAGGTTCGGGGAAGCTCGGGTCAGGCCCGCGAGGCCCTCCGGAGGCACTTTGCAGAGCTGCAGGCGGCGGCGACTCGGCTGCTGACGGAGCGACTGGACGCCCTGCTGGCCGAGGTGGACTCCATCGAGGCCGACAGCGTCAAACCGCTGGACGAGTGTCAGAGCCTCATCGAGCACGGGGTGGGCCAGGCCGACGAGCTGCTGAGAGAGGGTGGGCACCTCTCCACCCCCCCCCCCCCCAAAAAAAAACAACAACAACAACAGATTAATGCAGCACTTTATGCTCTGTGAAATATAAGTCGCCGCTCTCTTGTCGTCCTCCGTCTCACAGGAGAAGCAGCTCTGCGCTGTGGTCTCGGGGAGAAGGAGGACAAACTGGGCAGCTTCACCAAGAAGGCAATACACATCCAACTAGACAGGTAGGACAAAGACCTGGCCTGTCCCTCAGAACCTGGACCTGGACTACGGCTCATCTTCTACGTGCTAACATCACTTAACATATGTACATATGTGTGCTTCCTAGTCTACCTGAGGTACCAGCGTTGGTGGACGTACCGTGTGTTTCAGCTCAGCTGGACGACTCTCTGCTGGTCCTGCTCAGGGACCGCTCCGCCCGCCACGGCTGCGTCTCGTCCCGTCCGCCGGTCCAGATCGACGAGCTGCAGGAGAGGCCAGGATGCATCCTGGTCCGCTGGTGTAAGGTCGGTGAGGGTGACGCCGATGCCGAGGTCAGAAATTCGCGATCTTCTCGGTCTGCGGCGACGTGACGCTATCACGAAGCCGTGCGTTTGTGCAGTTACTGGTCATGACATCGCGACAACCAATCAGGAAGAGGGGCCGGACCATGAGGGCGGGGCTTCATCACTAATTTGACGAACTTGACGTAACTTTATCACTCCTCAACGAAATCAGAGAACTTGACGTATCTTTATAACTCCTTAACGAAATCAGAGAACTTGACGTAACTTTATCACTCCTTAACGTAATCACAGAGAACTTGACGTAACTTCGTCATTCCTTAACTAAATCAGAGAACTTCACGTAACTTAATCACTCCTCCTTAACGAAGTAAGAGAATTTGACGTAACTTCATCACTCCTCTTAGCAAAAGAGAACGTGACATACAATAACTTTACCACTCCTCTTAACGAAACCATAGAAGTTGACGTAACTTTATTACTCCTTAACGTAACTTTGTCACTCCATGGGGGCGGGGTTAGTCTGGATGCCATACTTTCTGTGTGGGGAGGGTCGTGAAGTCCAGATCCGTCTTTGATTTGAAATGATTGTCCCTAAACTCTGCGTCGGTCGGATCGTACAATACTGACCTCGGCATAACTCCCCCAAAAAAGAATCAATAAATAAATCGACCTTACACACACTTGTGTGTTTACTGCAGGAAAAACAACTCGTCTTTGTGTGTGTGTGTGTGTGTGTGCGTCAGGTGGACGAGGACTTTACGGCGGCAGATTATTGGCTGCAGCACCGGCGTTCTGGCAGCGGGGGGAGCCATTACGAGGACTCCTACATCGGACGGGACTGCGAGTTTCTGGTTCTCCACGTGGATCCTCACACGGACTATCTGTTCAGAGTCTGCGCCCGCGGCGAGGGCCGCACCGAGTGGAGCCCGTGGAGCGTCCCGCAGACGGGCTACACCACGCTAGCGCCGCACGGTACGTACGTCGCATGCGATACGTCGATACTGTCTGAAAACGAGGGGGGGGGGGGACAAAAATGGAGTAGAGAGTGAAAACAGAAAAAAAATAAAGATGAGGAAATGAAGCAGACTCCTGCTGTGAGGCTGTAGTGCCACCAGAGGGAGACAGAGGGCAGGACTGTAGATGAACCAGCTCTGTGTTTGTGGACAGTTTGACGTTTTTTTTCACCAGTGTATATTCTGTACAAACACTGTGTGTGTGTGTGTTTCTAACAGAGTGGTGTTTGGGCACTGAGGGCTACGTCCTGAGCAGCAGGAGAAACATCGCTCTGCGTAACGAGTCGTCTCAAACGCGCTGTCAGGTCCTTTACTCCAACGCAGCCACGTACTTCTGTGGCCAGACACTGACCTTCAAGTATGTGTAAATACACACACACACACACACACGCGTTTCTATATGTTCGTGAGGACACATCATTGCTTACCCTTGACTTTAACTGGACAGGATCTCGGCAGCAGGTCAGGTGGATCGGAGAGACAGTCTGGGCGTGTGCGTGGGCAACGAGAAGGGGGCGGAGTCTCTTCAGAGAGACCAGGCCGTCTGCATCTCCACCAAAGGTAAGTCGACAAAAAAAAGGCGTCCGAGATCTTGAATCCGGGTCACAAAAACGCCCTGAAACCGTGTGGTTTTAAAAATGTTTGTTTGTTAGTTTACAGGAAAAAGGGCTTAAAGGGATAGTTCTGGGTTTTTTGAGGTGTAGTTACTGAGCTGTGACAGACACAGAGGCCAAAAACATGGCCGCCAGTCAAGACAGATTTTACAACTATAAATGAGCTTTAAGTCTACGATGTCTTGTTGTTGAACGACAGATGAAGTTAGGATTGAGCGTCTAATCTTCGTACACGAAAAACCCTGAACTGTCCCTTTAAAACATAACATATATATTAATATAAACAAAACAAATGTGAGTTTTCAGTTGACATTTTTATTATTTAAATATAACAATAAAAAAAATAAACTTTAAGACCTCCGTCTCAGTGACGCGAGACGAGTCTGTCCTCGCCGTCCTCACTGTTTCCACTTTTCAAAATAAAAGCCTTAATTAAACTGGGACTGCAGCTAAAGATCTTCTTTTGTCAAACCTGGAAATGATGACGTTTCTCAAACGTCTGTCCACAAATCAAACATATTCCGTTTTTAATGATTTCTTTGTGTTTATGGAGCAAAGAAACCAGAAAATCTTGTTTTGAAAACTTGTTTCAGTTTTTTCAAAAACACCTAGACTAATTATTCCATCCTTGAAACAGTTCACGATCAATTCAGTCATTAATTAACGAATGAAAACCGCAGCCTTTTTCTTCCCCATAAACTCCTCGATCGTCTCGCGCAGTTCGGAGCGTCAGTGATTTCTTTCCTCGTCTTAGCATGTGGTCGTAGGATCGTTGTGTTTTAAACCTCCTCCTCCTCCTCCTCCTACTTGTGGAGCTGACGTTTGCGTGTTGTCCACGTTCCAGGCGCCGTGTTCGTGAACGGCAAAGAGATGACCAACCAGCTGCCCGCCATCACCATGGGCTCGGCCGTGACCTTCGACATGGAGGTGGTGAGCCTGTTTCCTGCCGGCAACAACAACAACGTGAGCGACGGCTGCGGCTTCAAACTGAGGGTGACCATCGGCTCCGGGAACCGCGAGGTGGTGTTCGATTGGCAGGTGGAGCAGGCGGTGGACGGCCTCTTCTTTGGCTGCTCCTTCGTCCACTCGGGCTGGAAGGTCCTCGTCTTTTAAAGAGTCCACTCCTTCGATCGGCGCCCGTTTTCTGTTTTATTTTTCTCCGCTGTCTTCAGCTTCGTCATATTTCTAACGTTCCTCCTTCTACTACTACTTCTTCTTCTCCTCCTCCTCTTCCTCCTTCGTCGTCTTCCTCTTCTTCTTCAGGACGATTGCTGAGTCTGAAAAAGAAAAAAAAAAAAGTGAAAATCCTCAAACAGGTCAAGAACCAGAGACTTGCGCTCTGTGAAAACACAGAGAGAATGCGATTTAGCCACTGAAATATCAGCTTTAAGTCTACGATATCTTTAAGAACATGTTGACGTCTTTATCTCACTGTTACACTGACGTTTGTAAACCGCTCACTCTCCCGCACCAAAGTCTGTAGATAGTTCATAGTTCGAATGTCTTATTTTGTCACTTTTGGAGTTTGAAACCCTTCATTCAGATTTACCTCAGTGACACAAAGTGACCACAAGAGGGCAGCAGTAGACAAGCAGCTCACTGTGTCCCCCGTGAGTGAAAATCAGTTTTTTTGGACTTTGGTGTGGGAGAGTGAGTGCTTAACAAACGTCATTTTCAAGTCAGTAAAGCAAAACACACAAACACCCTTTTTTTTCTATTTACTCCGATAAAATGCCATAAAAATGGGTGATTTGTTGTCCTCATGTTTACACGCGACACGTTTACACGTTAAAAAGCAGCAGAAAAATCACAGAATCACCGATTCATCTGTTACAAAATACAGTTTTCCTGCTGCACGCTGGCGTTTTCTTCCCAGACTCTGATTTCTTTTGTGTTCTTTAATCTGAATCCTGAACCTTCTTTTAAGGTTTGCCATTGTTTACAGCTGTTCCGTTTGTGCGTGTGTTTCAAATGTTTATCTATGCATCGTTTTCATTTTTTGCCGCAAATACAGTTGAATTTAGCTCGTCTTTAAAGGGTTTAAACTGGTGAACCTACTGGTATGTTTTTGTGTTTCAGTTCTGTTTTTCGCAAAAAAAAAAAACCTCACTGTGAAAATCAATCCACCATTTTCTTTTTTCCACCTAAAATAATAATAAATATGAATAGAATTCGCCTCTGAAAGGGTAGTTTGGGCTTTTTTGAAACGTGGATGTACAAGAGTTACTGACACTGTGACTGCGCCGTATGGGTCTACAATATCTTTAAGAACATGTTTTATCACGTCTTTATCTCGTTTGTAAACCACTCACTCTCCCACACCAAAGTCCATGGAGAAATTCAGTGATTTTAGCTCGCGGGGACACAGTAGCTGCTGGTCGACTGCTGCCTCTTGTGGTCAATTTGTGTCACTGAGGTCAATCTGAGCTAAGTTCTTCAAACGCCGAAATAACAGTTGAACTTAGTGGTGGAGGCAGCAGTGGATCAACAACTCCTGTGATGTTAAAATCACCGATTCTCTCTATGGACTTTGGTGTGGGAGAGTGAGTGGTTTACAAACGTCAGTTTACAGTCAGTTAAGTTTGTCTAACAGCGAGATAAAAGTTACTAGATGTAGCTGTTGATGTGGACAGATGGTTTATTAAAGCAGCTGCAAGTTTCCAGACAGTTAACGTTTCTTTGTTAACATTTTCAATCAAACGACAACAACAACAACAAACCCCGAACTCTCTCTTTATCTCAGGTGCGTCTGAAAGCTCACGCTTCAGGTCGTCGTAACGTGGAAATTAACCTGTGAAATAAACTCTTGATTGGGACAAACCTGAGACAAATGGACGCGACGCAGTCGTCGTCAGAGCTGCTGTCTTCACTGGCCGTTTCCCACATGTCCCTGCACTCAGGACTACACACACACAGACACACACACACACAGGATGTCAGTGAAGGTACGGGAAAAAAATTACTGATGACGACTTCCTGTTAAGAACAGGTTCAGGGACTTCAATAAAACGTTATATTACATTTTTATTTCAACATAAAAGGCACATTTTAACGTTATCTTTCATTATTGTTGTCATTCTTTCAAAATAAAATGCACATTTCAACATCAACTTTAATTATTTCAAAATAAAATGCACATGTCATTTCAGTATTCATATACTTCATATATATATATTTTAACATTATCTTTAATTTAGTTTAGTTAGTTCTTTCAAAATAAGATACACAAAAATAAAATGCACATTTCAACAAAATTCTATAAATTTTGTTATTTCAAAATAAAATACACAACATGGAATTTCAGTATTATTTCAAAATCAAATCAAAAGATTTTAAAGTAAAATACACATTTTCATGTTTTCTTTCATTTTAATGTATATATAATGTATACTTTTATTTTTACCCATTCACCTCATGGCACCACTTCCTTTAAAACTGGCTTTCCTAATATTTTTTACAACTTCCTGTGCAAACCTTTTACCATAACAATAACAGCTCGCCGTTGCTAATTCAAGAATATAAAATGCATGTTATTCTGATGTAACTTCTTGTGTCGGTAGTCATTAGCGCTAACAGGAAGTCGTCACACTGAGAACCTCTGCAGAAAAAAATCATCTTGTTTTGGTGACAGCGGACGATACTCACTCTGTGTTTTGAAGGTTCATGGCGTTTTTTCTCAGGCGGAGACACGACTCGTTGTGACATCGTTTCCTGAAGAAGCTAAAACCAAACAACAAACAAACAAGTTGATTTGGAACGCAAACAGATGCGTGATACTGATGAGCATAATATCTATTTGCGTCAGAGTGACTTCACCTGTGGCCAAAAACATGGACGCAAACGTATATCTCATAAAATAACATGGTCACGGGCCGCTGTTGCATAGCCACTGTAAGCAGCGAGACGCCATGTTTCTACAGGAGCCTGTAAGGACAAACCCGAGAGAACAAATCAAGCGTCGCTTTACTTGTTGTCCCGCCATTAGACGGTACTATCCTCAGCCGGTCAAATGTCGTTCTCGTCGTCTTTCTCCGTGTCGCGCATAAAGTAACGTTTAGATAAGTGTGTGAAATTACCTGTCCAGGAGTAAACACGCGAGTTCGGCGTCAGTGCGTAACCCGCTGTCTCTCATCAGCGCTCTCCACTTCGGGAATGCATCACCGATGTTAACTCGTGTTTTCTGTCGTCTATGGTCGCGGTCACGTTTTCCAGCGTCGCGTTTCTTTTTCTTTGCGGGTCTACGGTCAGGTTCTGGTGTTCCTTTATCCGCAGTAAAATACGTGTGGTCCTCCATTCTAAACGTGTAAAAAAGATCCGCTCTCAGCCTCGTCTCAGCGCTCTTTTCCACTCTGTTTATACCTCGGACTTCCTGCTCCGTCAGCGGAGGCGGGACTTCCGCTACAAGTAAAGCGACGCTTGATTGGTTCTCTCGGGTTTGTCCTTACAGGCTCCCTTAGAAACATGGCGTCCTGCTGCTAACAGTGGCAATGCAACAGCGGCCCGTTATTTTACTTGACTTTTTAAAACATTACGAAAACTATTCTGGGGCCATGTGAAACTGTACTACTGTGGAGTTATTCTACAGTATCCGTGACAGTAAAATAGACCATCCTAAGTTTATCTACTGCAGTAATTAGGTTCTCAACCAGTAGAAAATACTGTGAACACCTGATTATGCATGAAAAAAAAATACCGTCATATACCGTGAAACCGTTCATCCGTTTGTATTTCTGTTAAAAAGTTCTGCAAAAATATATATCTTTCTGTATGCTGTAAAGTGGTTTAAATTTTTTAAAATCAGAATCGGCTAAAATCGGTATCGGCAGGTCAAATTTCTTGGAAAATCAGAATTGGCCCCAAAAATGGCAATCGGTGCATCCCTAAAAATAACCGACGTATAGTTTTCAAACAGAGGCAGCTGCCTTTTTAATACCATCATATAAATAAATGCAGAGCCTTACAAATTTGTGAAAACATCTACTTGGAATTCTTCGGCCAGATATCGCGATATTATCAGTAGCCAGTAGGGGTGGGGGAAAAAAAAAATTGATTCATATATGAATGGCAATTCTAATCATCCACGATTCATAAACTTCAAAATTAGTTTTTTTTTTTTTTTTTTAAGACCCGTTTGTGTTATTTGTGTACAGTTTATTTTTGTAACTTCTGGGAGAAAAGGCAGCCTACCTGAGCTTTTATTCATGGAAATTATTTTGTTGTACAGTAAGTAACTTTTTATTTGTTTTGAATGAATAAATGTTAAAGGTGCATTATGTAATAAATCTAAAGCAACTGGCCATAAAATCCTCCTAATATGTCACAGAGACTCAGGAATAATGTTCATATAACAAACTGAACTCACCAACAACAACAGTCATGTTGATAAAATCATGTTTATGTTTTGAAATCATGTTGTGGCGTGTGGCGCCACCTACCGCCGTCTACCAGTCATTGCAGTCAGTACAGTCTCAGCTGCCGAGCAACCACGGGTTGCCAGTTACCTCAGTAAACAAAACCTTAAACACCTCGGTATTTTGAATTTGAATGTAGTAACTGTTTTTGGCCACATTCTTACATATGGCACCTTTAAGTATAAAGGTGAAAGGTGAAATAATTTCAGTTTGTCCGTTAAATAGAGCAAAGAAACGCGAAAATATTCACAAAATGACAAAAGTTGCTCTAGTTATGAAAATAACACACACTCAAGCAATGAATCCATTATGGGAGCAGTTGACAGTGAATGAACCCATGAATCAAAGCAGCCTCATCTGACCTCTCTGTCTGTGAGGGAGCCTGGTTCGATTGGTCTGGACTGGTCTGAACCGGTCTGGACTGGCCTGAACAGGTTAACTCACCTGTCCAGCAGAAAACAGGCCACCTCGGCGTCATTTTGGAAGCCTCCCTCCTTCATGAAGGACCTCCACCGGGGGAAAGCAGCGCCGAGGTTCACCCTCTGACGTCGGCTGTCCCGCACACGTTGCCCTTCCAGACGCTTCTTCCTGCGCTCGTACAAGAGTTCAGGCGACGGCGTCTTCTCCACTAACATGTAGTAGTTGTGGTCCTCCATTTTGAAAACAGACGGGTTTAGAAAAGGGTCTGAGAGCAATGTAAACACTCACAAACAACCGTTTCCTCCTTTTTCTTCCTTCCTTCCGCTTTCTCTTCTTCTGTCGCGTTTATTGGCGGTTGGCAACCAGCTTAAAGACGCCTTACTGCCACCTACTGGACTGGATGTCGGCGAAATTCTCTTCATTAAACCAATAGTTCTCCAGTTTTCTATGAAATGAGCCTGAACATTACTAACGTAATATTATTGTTACTATTAAAATAAATTATTACACGATTAGTACTAATTTATAGAACTTGTATCTTCTATCAACCGGTTTAAAGATGCATTACTGCCACTTACTGGACTGGATGTCGGTGAAATTATCTTCATTAAACTAGTAGTTCTCCGGTTTTCTACTAAACTAGCGTGAACAATACTAAAGTACTATTATTATTACTATTAAAATAAATGACTACACTATTATTACTAATTTATACGACTTAAATCTTCTATCAACCAGTTAAATATGCATTACTGCCACTTACTGGACTGGATGTCAAGAAAATTCTCTTAATTAAACTAGTAGTTCTCCGGTTTTCTACGAAATGAGCGTGAACAATACTAAAGTACTATTATTACTTTTAAAATAAATGATTACACTATGATTTCTAATTTATATGACTTATATCTTCCATCAACCGGTTTAAAGACACATTACTGCCACCTACTGGACTGGATGTCAGCGAAAATGATCTTCATTAAACAAGTAGTTCTCCGATTTTCTATGAAATGAGCGTGAACAATACTAAAGTACTATTATTATTACTATTAAAATAATTATTACACTATTATTAATAATTTATACAACTTGTATCAACCGGTTTAAAGATGCATTACTGCCACCTACTGGACCGGATGTTAGCAGGAAATTAGGCAGGTTATTTATTTCATACAATATAATACAGATGATCTTCATAAAAGCAGTATTTCTTAGGTTTCCCATGAATTGAGCATGAATAATACTTATTATTTTACACTACTTCAATATTTTATTATGTTACAAGTAAATATTTTTATACATTGAACATCGATAGATGTGAAAATGCATGTTTCTTATTTACTACCTTGGTGGTGTGACGCTCATGAAGGAAACGGTCGACGCGTTTGAACATCATACAAAAGTGTTTGTTTTATTAGAAAACCAGGTCAGGTGGTTTTACAATGTCGAAAAGTCGTCGCGTTTTTCCCCCAACATGGCTCCTCTCGTTTTGTGCAAAAAAAACCAAAAAAAACACTGCTGGTCTCAAAAATAACGCACAACAACTTAAAAACAAAAACAAACAACAGCATTCGTGAACGAAAAGGAAAAAAAAAAAGTGTACGAAGCAAACCGGTGTCACTCGTGAAGCCAAACCAGACGTAGAGTCAGTGACACGAGATGTCGCACACAAAGTTTTTGACACAACTCCCGGAACTGTAGAAGAACGGTACGGTTTTGTCGCAATAAAACTTTGAACGTGGTCAAATTCCATCGGCAGGATAAATCAATCATTAATCGAGCTCACCGACGTACAGTCCGAACAATTTAAATGTTAAGTGCCAAGAGGGGGCGCCCAACTCTTTCTAGCCACTCCGGACGCTCGCGATGTTTCAGATTCAAACCAAAGTTCGGACTCAGTTTTTGTTTTACGACTATAACGTTAAAAGCATCAGTTATTGCAATAATATCGTACATCGTGAATCGGTTTCCCGTGTAATCGACACGGACGAATGTTCGCCTCAAAGCAAAACGAGGAAGAAATATTTTTCAGAGGAACGACTGAATCTGCAGCAAATCCGTCTCCTTCCATCTTTAAAATAAAAAAAAAAATCCTTGTGGATGTTGTTCAGGTTTTCCAAAACGACCACATTTTAAAGCTAATTTATAACATAAAGTTTCACAATGATTTATATACAAAAAACACAACAACAGGCGACAATGAAAAATAAACCAAACCCGCTCCAGTTTATAGTGGTGCCATTTCAGGCTCCGCCTCCAGTGGAGGTGTGGCCTCAGACACATCGGTGATGAAAATGTAAATGAGCAGATGAACTTGAAAAAAGGTTCAGTTTACAAAAAGCAGCAGTTTTACAAAGTAGCACCTGGTTTGAAGGTTTAAAGGGACAATTCTGGTTTGTTTTTTTGAAGTGTGGCCGCCGCCCTGAACAAACATGAGACAAAACAAAACAGCCAACGTAGATTTTGTCGGGTGAATCTTATGCAAATTGGCTAAAATCAGCATCTTGCGTTCGCGTCTCTTACAGCACTAAAGAAAAACCACCCAAACTGTCCCTTTAAATGCAAAACCTTGAACTGTTTGGACGATTCCTCACGGAACCAAAACAGTGAACAGTTGAAACCGCGTCAGACTGGACGTGGAGCATTTGGCGGTCGGGAAAACCGCGACAGTGACGGGACGTTTTTGGAACGTTACATTTCTGCGAACGTTACCCGGAGTTGATGTCTGATGATGCGCACGCACACACACACACCTGAAAACCTTTGGTGGAGCTGGAAAGTCACTAATTGGTTCTTCAACAAGTTGTTAAAGTTTTTGTTTCTTCTTACTGAAAAACAAATCCTGCGATATTTGTGTATCGCCAACAAACCAAAAGATAAAAAACGCAAACAATGTAAAAAAAAACAAAAAAAAAACTTGAGGTGTGAATCGGTTTTACTCGCGTTATTTGTGCGATTAAGTGTTTTCATCTCCGTCTCAGCAGTAATCTGATTTATTCATTTCACGATGGCTGACGGGAAGTCAATTCCGATAACCACGTCGTAACCGTTGCCGAGCCAAACTATTTCGCAAATGTTATTTGATTTGCGACATAATTTTCATTTTTAGGTAAAGCTTCGGTGCAACAGTGACTGCATTTTAGACCAAGTTGTTTCTCAAATGTCAAACTGAAATTATTGAGTTTTAACGATTTTTTTGTTAAACTGAAAATATTCAAATACAAACTAATTTATCAATTAATCGTTGCAGCCCTTTGTTAATTTATATTTAACCGCAAACGTAGAAACAAAGATGTAATTCGGTAACTCTTGAGTCGCAGTTTTACCGAAATGTTCGTGAACACTTTGCGATAGCGTGAGCAGCCGGTGAATTCAGGGGAATTTAGCCGAGTCACGTGGGAAAAGAGCGGGAAAAACAGCTTGAACTAAGTGATGTATCCAACTTCCTCGTTCACTTCCTGCTCCGCCCTCTTGTTGGTCACATGATCGCGCTCACACACTAGCGACGATGTGAATGAATTGGCTTTCACGACGCGGCGGAATTGAAAATTCAACACGTGCTCAGCCACGCCGCCCTGCTGGTTTAAATGATTACGACAGCAACAAAGGCTGTGTATGAATCCCCTGTAGAAAATAGTTCCTCCTGTTTGATGGGAAAAAAATAAAAAATAAAACTTTGTTGTGTTGGTTTCTTCGTGGCGTTTGAAGACAAATTCCCAATCCAGACTGAGGCCCGAGCTCCGCTTCACAGTTTCATCGTGAATGAACGCCGCGCGTCCTCAGGTCCTCGCTTTTCACGACTCATTTGAAGCCGAAGCTTCTCTTCGGTTTCGACGTGGGGACGACTTTTGTGATGAAAAGTTCGTCTCGTTTGTGACCCTGCAGTGACCGTTGTGTGTTTTTGATACAGTTTGTTTGGGATCTTTCTCAAAAGCTCTGACGGAAACGTCCATTCCGTCACAGCTCCTCCTCCTCTGCTTCCTCCTGCTCTTCCTCCTGCTGCTGCTGCTGCTGCTGCTGGCAGCGGCGGACGTCTCCGCTGTCCGGGCGGTCATTTCTCATCTCACTGCAGGGTTTGTACTCACACGGATCAGGATCAGGGTCCAGCTCCGGCTGGGACTCCACAGCCGTCTCCCAGTCGTCGTCCTCCTCCTCTTCCTCCTGCTCCTCCCCGTGTGCGGCCTTCAGCGACGCCTGGTCCTGGAGGAGGCGGAGTCGCGCCATGGCCTGGTCGATGGTCAGCGTGCTGACCAGGTTGAAGTCGTGCATGCTGACCAGGTGCAGCAGGAAGTTGCGGCACAGGTTGTGCTTGACGATGTGAGCGCCGTAGTGTTCGGCGAACCGGAGACACGCCTCGTTCATCTGGTTGTCGGCGATGAAGCTGCACGGAGGACGAGGAAGAGTCAGTACGACGTCTGCAGCTCAAGTCTTACGATAGCTTCAGAACGCGTTCGCGTCTTTATCTTCGCTGTTCTAACAGGAAAGTGAAGTTTGTAAACCACCGCTCACTCTCCCACACCAAAGTCCACAGAGAAAATCAGTGATTTTAGCTCGCAGGGACACAGGAGCTGCTGGTCTACCGCTGCCTCGTGTGGTCACTTTGTGTCACTGGCAAACACTGTCATACACTGAAGTGGCAAAATTAGCACATTTGAAATTGCCAATGGAGGCAGCAGCGGATCAACAACTGATTTTTTTCTATGGACTTTGGTGTGGAAAGAGTGAGTGGTTTACAAACGTGAGTTTCCTGTTGGAAAAGTCCGTCTCACAGTGAGATAAAGACGTGAACCTGTTCCTCAACTAAACACCAACTCTGCCTGATGCCTGATATTCAAAAATGCCAATAAGCGGGCTGAGAGATCGTGGTTTAGATGCACTTTAAGATATCGTAAATACGTAAATATGATACGGCATTTACCCGGCAACAGCAAAATCCTGTAAGATTTCGTACGCTCACCCGTGCTTCATGGCGTGCAGGTTCCACAGCTTCATGATCTCCTTCTCGCCTTCGTTGACGTCCGTAAACTCCTCGATTTGCTGCAGGGCGAGAGAAGTCCAGACTTCAGACGCATTCACGGTACATTATTTTATTTCAAAACTGATTTTGAATCACGCGGACGCTTACGTAGACGTTATTTTTGCGAGCGACTTCTGGTTTTGTCATTTTCCGTTAAGTACTTGAGTGGCTTTGACAGACAACAGTTGGTTTAAGTGAAAGACTTTAATGGAACTGGGAATGTTTTAGGTTTCTTTTAATCGGGGTATCCGCGGGGTCTTATCCAATATCCAATAATATGAATTTAAGGCCTTAAAATGTCTTAAATTCTCCTAAAATCTCATAAAAGGTCTTAAAAATCTATTAACGTTACGTTTATTTAAAACGCGCATAAACGTCTATTTTTGAGGATGCGATAACAGAACTACAACACGGAACTAAAGTAGGTCACCTGTGCTGCCCAGGTGAGAATTTATCGTGCACCACTAGCTAGTGTGCTGTGCGAGCGCCGCAGTGTGTTACAGCTTAGCATAGCAGCGGAGAAAACTAAATGAAAGCCCACAGCTAAGCTGAATTGCAAGTTCAACAATTTTTGGCTCTTTTTGAAATGGGTCTTAAATTGTATTCATTATGGTCTTAAAAAAAAAGTCTTAAATTTGACTTAATAAACCTTAAGAAGAAGTGTCTATGTTTTCCAGGGTGACGTCGCAGCCAATTATGATTGAACATGTCAGAAGTACCAGACAAAAACAGAGAGTCAGACCCTTAGTTACTTCCCCGTTCAAGAAGAAGGTCTATGGGAAGAATCTATGGGAGCGTCTATAAGACCGACACGGACACACAAACCCTGATTTACCTTGATGGTTTTCTCTTTCAGCCAGTCGGGGTCCTTCTCGTCCTCGCTGTCCACCTCCATCTGCTGCGGCCGCAGCGGCACGCAGCTGTCGCTGCGGAAGTATAGGCGGTTGTGTCCGCTGATGCACGTCCTCTGCTGCTCGCGCTCGCTGTCCTCCGGCTCCAGAAACTCGGACAGACTCGGCTTCATCCTCTTCGGTCTGAACAGAGGACACAAACGGACAAAGTCTCACATCTTCCCCCAGCATGTTTCATCGTTTGGTCCATAAAATATTGATCATCAAACCTGGACATGATGAATTTAAGAAACTAAAACTGAGAAACTTTAATTATAAAAAAAACAACACTCAAACTTTAATTAGTTGACAATTTAGTCCTATAACTGGGTCCAAAGCTGATTTAAATGGTAAAATTACGACTTATTTAATGTTGTTTTGTCGAAAAAAAGTAGAAATAAAATAAAATAATAAATCTCATTTATTATCATTACTATACAGAAACAGATTCAAAGAAATAGTTAAAATCTGAGCTAATTAATCAGGACAGTGGTTAAATCTTACTTATTAATCAGCCAACTATTACACAAAAAAACCCTATTATATTCTCAGAAATGTAATAAAGTCTTTACAACATTATTTCTTTCATTAAAAGGTTCTGTTCTGATATTTAGTTTGATATTATTTTGTATTTAAAATACTGTCCAATAATGGGTTACTGAAGGTAAGCAATATTTTATGGATTATTTTTGTTATACGTCATCAGATGGAGGGGGAAAAAAAGTAGAAATCTGCTAAATATATGGACCAAAACAATAGGACATCGGTTGCAAAAACCCATATGTGTCTAACGGTGGTAAAAATGTGAGTAAAATTGGTCCTGGTTCAAAATTAAACATGTTTTTCAGTCGGTCCTTGAACACGTGCTGCTGTGAAATGTGAGGAAAAGCCAAATGTGTAAAGTTGAGAGTAAATATTTCAGTGGTGGGCACCTGCAGACGAGGATGTGGGTGACCACGGTTCTCTTGACCGGTCCGTTCCGGCTGAAGGCAAAGCCCGGCTGGTTGTGGACGTCCTGAGGGTTTCCCGCGTACGAGCCGTCGTAGCAATCGTTGATGGACACCTCGATCTTTGCGCCTTTGGGATGAGGCTGCCGAAGATCACAGGCAAAGCAAGGTGAATGGAATCCATAGGTCACCGTTAGACTGATGTGGGTACACCGCTCACTCTCCCACACCGAAGTCCACAGAGAAAATCAGTGATTTGAACATCACAGCACACAGGCAGGAATTGCTCATCCACTGCTGCCTCCATCAGTGAAGTCCAATGTGTTATTTTGTCACTTCTGTGTTTGAAATCCTTTGTTCAGATTTACCTCAGTGACACAAAGCGACCACACGAGGCAATAGTAGACCAGCAGCTCCCGAGTCCCCGCGAGCTAAAATCACTGATTTTCTCTATGGGGTTTGGTGCGGGAGAGTGAGTGGTTTACAAACATCATTTTCAAGTCGGTATAATTCGTCTGCAACTGCAAAATAAAGACACAAACCTGATCTTAAGGTATTGTAGGATGTATTACTCACCACATAGTTAAAGATGAATCTGGAGTGCGACAGTTTGAGGTGTTTGAGCAGACTGTAGAGCTTCCTGCAGTTCAGCGTACACCAGGGACAGTGGAGGTCGTCTCTGGCCTCCGTCTGCTGCCGGGAGTTGTTGTTGTACTGGAACTGCACCAAAAACAACACAAAACAAAACAAATGATGACTGTGAAAAAGGCTCAAACAACATGAATGGACACATGTTGCCTCTACAGGTTACATTTCACCTTTTCTTCTTCTGGTAACATTTCTGTTTTTACACATCGATTCCGGCAAGATAAGAAGATAACACTGTCAGACTCTTTTAGCCTGCTTTATCTGGCTGTTAGACAGTGATGGCTCAGGGTCAGGTCTTCTTCTTGGATCCGTTACGGTTTTGTTAAACACACCTGGGACTGTATAAAAACCTGGATCTGGACCCATATGACTGTGTCGGTATCGGGGTGAGACTGACCTGGTAGAAGATGCGTAGTTTCTGTCTGGGCTCGGCTGAGATTAGTTCTCTTCTGGTTTGCACGTCAACGTTGATGCTTTCTTTAAGCGCTGCAGAGTGAAGAAATAATAATACAAAAAAAACACATTTCATTAAGATCCTCGTCTCTCCATCTTCAGCTGAGATTGGCACTCAAACATGTTCAGAAACGCGTAGCCTTGCGTCGCGGCGTGCATGCTCACCCAGCGTTTGCGTGGCTCTCAGGCTGCTGGGCCTGGCGTCGTGGACGGTCTCGGAGTTGCGCGTGGCCAGAGGTTTAGCCACGGGCGCGGTGGGGCGATCGCAGGAGTCGTTGGTCCAGCGCAGGGTGAACTGCAGCGTGGGACCCTGGGAGAAGGTCTCGAACGGAGGAAGACGCTGCGAAGAAACATTACACGGTTCTTCATACGCGTTCCCAAAAGATATCGGTTCATATCCACTGTCCCAAAGTGAAAAATAGGGCTGTGAATCACAGGCAAACTACGCAAAACACGTGGCTGTGATTCATCAAAATTCAAACCAACTAATCTGCTCTAAAATCAATGAATTTAGTCATCGATGAATCGTGAAACTGGCCCGTGACCTCCTTATGGAAGTAAATCTGTGCCATCTGAGTTTGAATTCGAATTTCTAACACTGATTTTTTTCGCATCGAAATTAGACTTTGAATTTTTAAAAACTTCAAATTTCAAGCACCGTTTTTTTTCCAACGTTGAAAAAAATTCAGTGTAACAAAAATTTGACAAAAATTCAGTCTCAAAAAATTCACTTGCAAAAATGTCAGTTAATATCCGGGTCACCAGAGAGAAGCAATCGATCGATTTTTTTTTACAATGAATTTATTTCAATGTTGAAAAAAAATCAATGGCAAACAAAAACCAGTGTCTAATTTTGACAAAAAAATTCAGTGTTAGAAATTCGAATTCAAACTCAGATGGCACAGATTTACTTCCATATCTCCTCCTCCTCCTGAGCACAGTGCTGTGTTGTTAGCGCTCGGCATAAACAGTTCTGTTTTCCTCGTTTCATTCCCTCGTGCACAAACCTTTCCGTCCATGATGGTTTCCCAGGTCGCCCTCTTCTTGCTGACGGGACACTCGTCCGTCTCTTGCATGGAAACCTCGTATTCTCCGTCCAACAGCTGCAGACGTCTGCGCACAAAAACAAAACATCATGGCGACACTGTCTCGTTACTGACCAGAGCTAATTCTCACCATGACGCCATTAATTAATGAGTTGCTTGTTTTTTTGCAGGTGCAAATACTGTATAATCACTTCTGGTCTGGTGTTCCTCTGGGCTCAGTTCTGGAGTCCATTCCTATTTTTGCTACAGTAAATGTTATAATTATATCATAATTCTGAGGTTTGGTAAAACAATATTAAACATTTAATGGACCAAAGGAGAAAATAACTCAACCGATGACTCCATTATGAAAATCTTAGCCTTAATAGCCACTAATATCAGGTCATTTTACACTTTTAAAAGATACAAAGCCGTCACCGACACATTTGCGCTGGAATTAATAATTAATAATTAATAAAAAGAATTATTTCCGATATCGGATTTAAGTGATTTTCAAACAGTGTGCGACTGATACGGATACTCAGCACTGTATCAGGTCATCCCCAGTTTTTTTTGATACACAATAAGGAAAAAAGATAAATAACAATAATAAAATCAGATAAAATTTCAGATGCTAAAAGATCCAAAACACAGTAATCAATAACAAAATTGTTGGCAGGCAATTCATTTAGTAATAGTTCCATAACAGATTATCTGCGGAGGACGTTTTTTTCCGTGTGTGTGTTTTCACCTGTTTTTATCAAAGACCGTCATCTGAGCCACAAATGTGGCTTCTTCCTCCTCCTCCTCCTCCTCCTCCTCCTCCCTGAGAGAAGAGCTCCTCCTCTTCCTGTTCACCACATCCTCCGTGAAATCTGAAACACACACACACACACACACACACACACCAGGTTTGTTCTAGATGAACTGCTTCTAGGTTAATATCCAGCCTACAATCGCCAACAGACATTTTAAAGTCATCCGTGCGCTCTTTGCTCGTCAGAAGACCGCAGCAATGTTGAATGTGCGCTGACCTCTGTGGAGGTGATTCTCTCCGTTGGCCAGGCCGTTGCTTTGTGCCCTCGGGTATCCGGGCCGCGACACTCTGAACAGCAGCGAGTAAGACTTGACCGTGTGAGAGTTGCTGGGTTCGAACTCGCCGCTGGGGATCAGCAGAGAGGGGGCGGAGCTCGGCTTGGCCTGGACTCCCGCGCCGGAGTCTGGATTCAGAGGAACCTGCTTCTTCCCCGCGGGAATCTGCTTCACGGGACAACTCACATCCTGGATACGAGGGGAGGGGGGGGGGGGGGGAGAAAGTAGCGTACGTTAACGCATGATGCGTTTCCATGACGACTGAAAAAGACGCGTGTGACGTCATGTTTACGTGACTCACAATTGTTAAAATGAGTCTCTAAAGTAACGCTAAACTTTAAAAACAGAGGCACACATACGCAGTTACACAGGTACGCTGGTTATTTGTAGTGCTGCTCTTTTCATTTAATAAACAGACCGCTTTAGTTCCACTGTTGGCACGCTAACTG
Source organism: Microchirus variegatus (assembly GCF_963457635.1). NCBI lineage: Eukaryota > Metazoa > Chordata > Actinopteri > Pleuronectiformes > Soleidae > Microchirus > Microchirus variegatus. The sequence continues at coordinate 3,518,482 of NC_139811.1, forward strand.
GCGCTAAAAGGGGCTAACTGAGTGGTGCCTGGACTCTGGTGTCGCGGCGCGTAAACATGAAGTCGCGTGCCTCTTTTTCCAGTCTGTCGTCATGGAAACACGGCATGCGTTAACCTAGTGCCCAGCACTAAACGAAAGACAAGCGATATAAAAGTAACCGACGATCATTCTGTTAAAGGTGCCATGTGTAAGAATGTGGCCAAAAACAGTTACCACATTCAAATTCAAAATACCGAGGTCTTTTAGGTTTTGTTTTCTGACATAACTGGCAACCCGTGGTTGCTCTGCAGCTGAGACTCTACCGACTGCAATGATTGGTAGACGGCGGTAGGTGGCGCCACATGCCAAAACATGATTTCAAAACATAAACATGATTTGAAGTCTGCAAAATATTTTTTTTTATGCAAATATTTTGTCTGTACTGTTGTTGTTGGTGAGTTCAGTTTGTTATATGAACATTATTCCTGAGTCTCTGTGACATATTAGGAGGATTTTATGGCCAGTTTCCTTAGATTTATTACATAATGCACCTTTAAATGCAAATAACGCTAACTTTAGTGATTGAGTACTTGTTTGGGCCATAAAATTTAACCAATTATTATTCTATTTAATGATTTCTTTGTTACATGGCGCAAAGAAACCAGAAAATATTCACATTTAAGAAGCTGAAAAATCACAGAATGTGGTTATATTTATTAAAATCAACACACAAACCGATAATTAAAATCTAATCATTAGCCCATTAATTTAGTAATTGAGGAAAAGAAAATGGCTGCCACTGAAAAAACCACATGATCAACACTCACCTTCCTCTTCTTGTGGCACACTTTGACCAGCAGCACCTCCAGAGACACAGAGTTCTGCTCGTTCTCACAGTCCTGAGACGGCTTCCCTGAAAACGCAGCAACACGACACCTGCTGTCAGTCGCACTGAAGCCGGGGGAGGGGGAGGAAAAGACGGCCGGCGAGCGAAGAAGCCGCGCGGACGGCAGCTGAGAGGGACAAACTTACCAGCTTTGTGGAAGAAACCGGTAAAGGTGAGCTGCAGAGTGGAGGCCAAGCTGAGGGACGAGACGGACAAAAGAAAAACGTCATGTACAAGTGAAGGTCACACACGCAAAACCTGAGATTTTGAATTCAGAGGGACTTTTCCACGGGAATATGGCTGCAATCTGGTCAGACAATATAAAATAGTGTGGTATTTATTTAAAAAGTGTCTCTCCTTTACTAATTTAGAACAACAACGCATTTTAAAACCCATTTTTACTCTTCAGCGTTTGACCCAGTATGAGACTGGTTTTTTATATTTTTTATAGTTCTATTTTTATAAATTATAGTTTTATTGTATTATTATATACTATACATATTATAGTTTTATTGTATTATTATAATAAACTATACATATGATAGTTTTATTGTATGATTATATACTATACATATTATCGTTTTATTGTATTATTATAAAAAACTATACATATTATAGTTTTATTGTAATATTATATACTATACATATTATAGTTTTATTGTATTATAATAAACTATACATATGATAGTTTAATTGTATGATTATATACTATACATATTATAGTTTTATTGTATTATTATAAAAAACTATACATATTATAGTTTTATTGTATGACCTGTTCAATTGTGTTGTTTTTATATATCTTTTATATGGTCTTATTGTTTGTTCTTAGGTGAATTAGGTCACACGTTTGTATATTTTATTTGTTTTATTAACTTGTCTCTGATGTAGAGCACTTTGTTTCAGCTGTTGTTGTTTTTAAAAGTGCTTTATAAATAAAGTTGAATTGGAACATGAAAAGATTTCCTTGAAAACATTCACTCTGTACAAGATTAAATCATTTCGTAAGCATTTCTTTCACTCTGCGAGGACCAGAAACACCGCAATACAATTTTATCATAATATTGTAAAATGCTGTTTTTTTTTTTTACCTGTTCGTCTCCTGCTCGCTCCTCGTCTTTTCCACTTTAAACAGCAGATCGTTGACCTTGGAGCTTTTCCTGCGCAGAAAAACAGCAGCAGTTAGTAAAAAAAAAAAAAACACGCTCACTCACACAGCAAACACTGGCGCCCTCTACTGAGCCAAGTACACATTAACAGCTCATGATACAAACAGAACAGAGTTCCCACACATTTTTACCAATAAAAAAATGTAATTGCCACAACATTTAAATCCAACTTCCATGACTCAGTTGACGATATGCACGCGTCACTTCCTAGTTTCCAATAAACCAGACTGAGGACACCAAGCAGCCGGGCCTCTAAAAATATGTTTCCATGATTTTCACGACTTTCAAAACGGTCCGGTCAAAGGTTGAGAGTCGAGAGGAGATCAATTCAGTGGCCTCACGTGTCAACATAACGGACCATAACTCAGCTTTTAATGGTCACATTTCCCCCCAAAACAAGACAGCGCAGCACACAGACTGTTAAAAATACTCAGCCTCATTAAACACAACCTAGTAACACTTCAAGCATGACGGATTACTCCCAAATCTACAGTTAGAAACACTAACGGAGGCAAACTGGGATTTCTGAATTTAGACGAAAAACAAGCTCAGTGTCTTATAAAAGATCGAATGACAAAAATATTCATAAGATATCACAGACTTGGTTCTTTTTTTAAAGACAAGTCTTTAGAACTTTAAATTTAAGCCGTCAGAGCTTCCTCCTGTTGTCAGTGATTTCCCATTACAACTACATTAACACGATGAGCACTTTTAATAACATAACAATAATTCAAATGGTCAACTCGGGCTGCAACTGCAAAGTACTTGTTTGTTCCAGAAAATGTTGATCAGTGTTTGTCAAACCTGGAAATGAGGATGTTCTCAAATGTCTAAAATAATTCAGTTTTAATGATTTTTTTGTTAAATAAAGCAAAAAAACAGAACTTATTCACATTTAAGAAGCTGATAAATCAGAAGGCTTGTTTTAATCATTGACTGGTTGATTATTACATAATTGTTGCAGCCCGACAATAAAGTCATGAAAACTATGTAATTGTGGTGTATTTAGGAAGCGGTAGAGCGAGGGGTGTTTAAATTTAAATTAAATAATTATAAATTAGTAAAACTTGTTTTTCTTCTCTTATTTTAAGTGACGGCCCTAATGCAGCCTGGCAGAAATACTTAGGAGAAGAAAGAAAAAGAAAGAAGTCACCCTTCAAAGCACAAACGTGAGGCTCGTGTTGCATTTGTTACTACATTACAGGTTCTAGTGCCTTCACATAAATCCAGGTTCTGTGCTGCGTCAAACTCAGGAAACATCTAATGAGCCAAAGGAACTAAGCAAAAACAGGTGAGAGGCTGCACAAAGAAAACTGACCACTGATCAGCACTAACACAAAACCTATTTTAAATGTAGGCTTTCCTTGTAACATGAATTCTACCGAGTTTAACAGGATACATTTTTCTACTAGCCGATTACTGAATTAATGAATTATGATTTCTTAGTTTCTTACATGGAGCAAAGCAGCCATAAAATGCACTGCAATAACAGCCCTAAGAAATGAGCCAACTGTCTTAAAATTGATTACATTTTTTTTAGTTTTAAGAAAAATAATCTGCTGAAAGAAGACTTTACACTAATTTTGCTCGGCTAGAATACATAAACTACCTCGTAAATCTAGATTCACTTTGTGACTGTAATGTTCCTTAAAAATGAGGAAAAACAGGCCAAAAACAAGACATAAATAAAACATTTTAACAGTAAAACGATACAACAGTAACAGTTATATCAATTCCGTTTACTTAAAGAGTTTTCCTTTACTAGATTAATTAGACTGTCTTATATTTACACACACCTAATAGAGACAAACCAGGAGAAGTTTGGATTTAACGTAAACCATTGTTTTAGCGTGTTACTGGTAAATAAAGCTTAAAGTGAGCTGAAATTCCTTATGAGGAAGAAGTTGGATCATTTTATTTATCTATTTTCTATTTTGTAAATATGTATTATGTAAATATGTAAATTTGGGTTTGATGGTAATAGAGAAGTGGAGAAGGGGTAGGTTTAAATAAGCTTATGCTTCATCCTACTCCTTTTCGGACATGTTGGGTTCATATTATTATTGTTTTGACTATAATTATTGTTTGACTAATCCAAATGGTTTTGTTTGTTTTAAGTTTACTCTTATGTTACACGCACATGTTCGTAATAAGACATTCAATCATTCATTCAGTTCTTATGAGACAATTTTTTCCGCTGCAAAACTTGCTTGGAAAAATTTGGGCTTATTTTACTTTCTTGAAATGCTGCAGTGTATTTGTGCGCGAAGAACGAAGAACCTGAAGCGACTAAATCCATTAAAAAGCCATTCGTCGTTGCAGCCCTCGAGCGCGGCTTAGACGGGAAACGGCAACAACGCTGCTCCAGTGTAAAACGGAGGGTAAATATTGGAAATAAAACCATAATAATTAAAGACGAGCCTCCAGTGCACACTGACCCACGAGCAGCGTGGATCTTTTCTCTGTTCTGAAGTGTCTGTATGCAAAGCAGCCTAACGAAAGTGCGTCTCCTATCTGAGCTGATCCCACCTAACACCCCCCCCCCCACAGCAGCCGACATGTCGCTGCACTTTCACTCGCGGTAACAATGTGAGCTGCTTTCTGACTGAGACACAAACTGCTTTTGCACCACATTCTACACCCAATGTGCAGTTTTGAAACTTAAAAAAAACACAAGCAAGAGACAAAAAGTAAGAAGCAACACATCATGAAAAAAATATCATGAAAGGACAAACATGTTTTTTTTTTTAAAGTTTGGTTTCTTTTACCTTTTGGTGTTATTCCTTGAGTTTCTGTGGGACATGTAGGTGAGCGTCCTGTGCAAGAATATCGGCTGAAAGGCAGCATAAAAAAACACAACAGTGTTAATGCTTTGATGTGCAACGTTTCCTCGACTCTCAGACTATTGTAAGAAAAGAAAGCACTCACGGTGATTAAGTTCCTCGTACGAAGAAACCTGTAGATTTGAGTTGGTTCTGCAAAAAAAAGTATAGTCAAAGCATCATGATGAATTCAATAATCGATTAAGTGCTTTACTTTTATAGTTGTACACAAGAGTAAAAACAACATATATATTTTTATATATGCATTTAGTACTTTTAGTTTTTTTAAAAAAGGAGAGCTTGTAATTTAACACAAACATAAGTAACAGAAGAAGATAAAATAACACACACAAAAGAACTCAAAAATAGCTAATTTGGGTTTCAAGTTCTTCAGTTTAAGAGTTTTTTTTTCTTTAACTAATCGAAACAAGTTCGTTGATATTTCAGAACATCATCATTTCCAGGTTTGGGGAAACAATCATTTCTGGTGTTCCTCTGGGCACAACACTGGGCCCATCTTTTTTTTTTTTTTACAGTACAGTAACTGCATTTCAGCATTTCAATAACAACACTTTTAAAACCTGTAAGATAATTTCATCTACATATGAAACCATCTTATTGTCAAGAGGAACTATTGTTGGGATTTTAAAAAATTATAACTTTTCTTGACCAAACGACTAATCGAAAAATGAAAACTACCGTTGCAGCCCTAAAGTATCGAAGAAAAATTATTTGCAAGAAAAACAAAAACCACTTATTTCCTATTCATACACTTTGTCTGGAAGCTTTTTTTAGTGTCTTTCACTACCATTGTGCTCATGATAAACACTAGATAATAACATGATGATGGTTGAGGACTTGAGAGGGGCCTCTTCTCTGAACCAGCCACAACTGAACTTTCCACGTGACTTTATACTAAACCACCAAAGACGCCGGTGTTAACTCACTCTCGAACGCCTGCAGGAACAGCTCGTGGTCGGCTTGAATGAGCTGCATGTTGGGCTTCTTGGCTGGAACCACCGCAGATGAAGACGAGGAGGAGGAAGACGAGGAGGACTGCTGCTGTTGCTGTTGAAACCCGTTAATCTTTGCTCCAGGAACACAACTCACCGGGTGGTGACTTCCACCGGAGCAGCTCTGCTTATGTGGAGCCATTGTATCGTCACAACATAAAAAAAAAACTAAATAACCCCCCAAAAACGAGTTTTCAAAAACTTATACCACCACCTGACGTTATTGTTTAAATCTGTGTTCTTCTTCCTTTGTCAAAACAAAAGAACAGCAGCCGCCCACGAGACACACTGTTGACTCCTCATTTTAAAAGCTAATTCCAGGCGTTTCGCTTTTCTATGACTTGGATCATTACAAATTACAGTCTTTCTGTTTTTTTTGTTAAAGCGCCCGTTTAATTATTACATAGACATAGAGAAAACAGGTTGGAAATGCGCGAAACAAGAGTTCAGCCTCCGGCAAGCTGACGCGGCTTGCTAGCTAACCGGCTAACTTCCTTAGCCAGCTAGCGGCGACACCGGACTAACTGGTTAGCATTTTTCGGCGCTCTATCCTCACGAATTAAGCTTCGGTTAATCGACAAGCCGCGTTAACCCAGAACCGACGGCCGCTCCTTATCGTTTTACACCTCACAACTTTCCCACATTTCACGGTACTTCTTCTCACCCAGCGCCTGTATGCAAGCCGGGACACAGTAAAAGCGGAAAGTGACACAAGAAGTATATAAAGTGCATCCGGTTGGTATTTTCGAAATAATTTGATTGATTAAACATCTACAGGTGTCACTCGAACATACCGCGCAGTCTTTGTGTGACGAACACGTCCTTCATAATCCTTTCAACACACATCTCTGTAAATCACATAAAAACTGAAAATATACTTGAAAACATCTTAATTTTCACTCAGCTGCCCGCTTTTATTTTGGCAATACACTTGTATTTGTTTTTGGTGTAAGCGGAGACTTGACGAATGGAGGTTGAGACTTCCTCCGTGACTCTTGTTGAAAGATCCCGCCTTCCAGCAGCTCCGTCCAATCAGCGTGCGCCTGTGTGTAAACCAGATCTCTGATTGGCTGGAGAGTGTTCGGCTGCTCCATGGATTAGACCCCCCTTTGCAGTCTACGTCAGGCACACGTTACCTTCTCTCGAGTGCGCACGTCGGTTGCAGAAAGCGCCATTAGTGTGAGCAACAGATAATCCAACAACATGTCTTGTTGTGCTGTCGGTTGCACGAATCGTTATAACAAACACGACAAACGCCTCAAGTTTTACCGGATACCGTCAAGTTGCACCCCTTTCAAGGCTAACCGGAGACGACTTTGGTTGCAAGCCATCAAGAGGAGCGACTGGAACGAGCAAATCATAAAAGAAGCAAGACTATGCAGCGCTCACTTCATATCAGGTAACGTTAACGGCCTCAGGTAACAAAGCTAACACGAACAAAGTAATTATAACTGTACATAACAATGTTAAAAAACAAAGTTTAAGAGCAACAGCGTTATTAAACTCAAGTTTAAGTCAAACTACCGTAAGTTAGAAGCTAATGTACTCAGGTTGTTTTGCTAGTTGTGTTGGACACCGCGTTGCATTCTGGGACGTGGCAGCCATGTTGATGGATTCGCGAATGTAAACAAACAGCAAGTGAGTGAGGAGAAGAAGCAGATTTGGTAGAAAGAAAGAACAAAGATGTTAAAATCCCGAAAATGATGTGGAATTTACCGGGATACGTTAAATAGGGAAGCCAGGGACTGGTATGTGGACAAAATCGTCAATCCCTGAACTTATTTGCTGCCACTAAACACAAGATGCCTCCACACCGCAGCTCTCAAGAGTTATGGCTGTAAAATCTCCTAACACTGTAACAGTCCCACAAGTACTACATATGTGCATAATACATATATTATATATTTTGTAGATACCTATTTATCTATAGTGTTGAAATAATTTATAAGATTGTGGGTATGGATGTGTGGCGAGACCGACAGAGAAGCGGAGCAGAGCGCAGACGTGACAGAAACAGCTGTTTTCGTTATCGCCGACAATAAACAGACTATTTACACAAACAACACCGTCCTTCCACAACGAACTGTGAGTAGGAATCTCACAGGATGCAACAGATACGTGCATTATTTCAAAAAGAAAACGTCAGTACCCCCAATGTCATGTCATACTGGAATAATATATTCACAAACCTGATCTGGAAAAGCATATGGCCCCTCCCCTACAAATATTTTATTACAAATAAAATCAAATAAGTATTCCTTAAACGGATCAATCGTATCTATCCCTCTAATCTATTTATGCAAAGATATAAAAAAAGACACTCTGCTCCTTCTGTAAACAGCCTCCAGAAGATCTTTACCACCTCTTCTGGTCATGTCCTTACCTGCAGATTTTTTGTAAAAATTTAACTACGTTCACCTGTCAACTCATTGACATACATTTGTTATGGGCTATCAAAATGTATTGTTTGGTTTCCTTTCATCCCCGTTTTTCTCATTCAGACCAATATTATATAATTAATTTAATGTTATTTTTAGCCAAAGCTCATATCCATAACCGTAAATTCACTAATAAAATACTTTTGTACTCACCGTCTCAAAAAAGAAATCAAACAATACATCAACATGATCAGTCAGTCGGAAAATAAAAAAGCCATTAAGACTAGGGTTATTTTCTTTGTTTCCATGTTTTTGATATAATTTTGTGTGTCTCTAACCGGAATTGTATTTATATTTGTCCTCTCCTGCACCTTTTGATGTTATGTATCCTCATTCTGATACCCTATTTTCCCTTCTACTCCCCTCATCCCATACCATTGTCCTGCTACCAAATTACAATTTTTTTTAAAAAAGAAGAAAGGACGCAACAGACACCTATGGCTGTATTTGATGCACATTTATCCAACATAAATGTCTCCAACATAAATGTCTCCAACATGGCGGCCACGCCAAGTAATAGCGCCACGACGCCCAAGCCCTATACTGTAACCGTTCACTTTGTAAAGTAACTGGTCTTTGTCATGAGGTGTAAACATTACTTTACATCAATTCACTGATATGTATATATATACTATGTGTACAGGAGAGGCATTGGAGGACTACAACAGTCCTGACTTCGTCCCATCTATCTTCTCCAACACAACCGAGGCCGCCAAAGCCAAAGATGGTGCCAAAAACGAGAGGTAAATAACATGCTCACTTTCGCGTGTGTGTTGTTTTTCACTGATTTCCATTGACTGGAATACACATGTGATCGGCGAAGTGAAGTAACTGATTTGTACTGCGCTTCCTCTCTTCTGTCTTTTTAGATTGAAGAAAAGAAAAGATGAGACGCCCTGCAGACCGCCACAGCACACAGCAGTTGTTGATGAGGCTGTGTTGGGATCCACACATGCTTCCCTCTCCCCAAATGATTGTGACATGGAGCCTGGTGCTGATCCTTGCACTGGTAAAAAAACTAAGAACATCTTAACTATTTGACAGTAGGACATTTAATTGCAGGATTACACATGTTGTCCTATTTATATATCTGTTGTCAAGAAGTATTTGCCTATGATTCAATTTCACAGTGTGAATGACAAACATTTAATTGCACAGACCAGACAAGTGATAAATATCAGGCAATACAATATTTATGCCCATTACAGAATATCAAGTTGTAGGTAGTTCTAGCCCACATGTGTCAAACTCAAGGCCTGGGGGCCAGATGTGGCCTGCCACATCATTTTATGTGGCCTGCGAGTGATTAATTGGTGTAAAAATCTGTGTTAAAATAGGTCTATGCTGCTTTAAGGCGTGCGTTGACCATAAACTACATTTCCCACAATGCACGGCGATTGCGTTACCCGCAAAGCGACGGCACCCGCCGCTAGATCGCAGCGTATCATTGTATATGCATCACGCGAAGAGTGAAATTGAATGAGTAATAAATACAGAATGTTATTTAGCGGTATGTTACGGAGTAGTTACCTTTATATTACATTATCTTTGGTCACATTTAGTTACATTTATTCTGTATGACAGTTACTTCTGGCCCTTTGAGGGTAGCCATTAGTGAAAACGAGGTTGACACCCTTGCTCTAGCCCGTTCTGAATGAGTTGGTGTAGACTCTGTTGTTAGTCCTGCTCCTAACAGTGGATAAAAAACCAGCAGATCAAAGCAAAAGGTGAAATAGATTCAACAAAAGATGTATAAAATGGTGTTACGAGATGTATCACCATTAAGCCACCATTCACCAGATATTAAAATAAGCTGTTGATGACGCTATTTGTCTTATTTCTCTTTCAGAAGCCATGATCCCAAAGGCGATCCACGACGACCTGAAACAGAAGTACAGCCAACTTACCACCGAGTGCGACGACCTGCGCGTGGACATGGATCAACTCAAAGTCGAGAATGAACAGTTAAAAGCAGCACTCAGGGACATGCAGTTCTCGTTTGACTCGATCAAGTGCAAAGCAGCACAGGTTCTGTTCTTCACAGGTCTGACCAGTGTCCTCTTTAACTGGGTCCTCCATATAGTGAAAGACAGTGTGGAGGTCGTACGCAGCTCTCTGACCCTGGAGGACCATCTGTTGGTTGTTCTGATGAAACTCAGATTAGGGCTCGTCAACAAGGATATTGCTCACAGGTTTAATATCGGTGAATGTGACGTCTCAAACATTTTGAGAGGTTGGCTCCCTATAATGTCTCAGGTTTTGAAACCTCTTATCAAGTGGCAGAGTAAGCATGCGGTATTAAAGAACATGCCAAAGTGTTTCAGACCGGAATACCAGCGTTGTAGATGCATTATTGACTGCACAGAAATCCTTCTTCAGCAACCTAAACTTCTAACAGCCACAGCCCAAACTTATTCAAATGACAAAAGCCACAACACGATGAAGTATTTGGTTGCCATGTCACCTGCCGGGGCAATAACTTTTCTGTCTGCAGGTTCGGGTGGCTGTGTTTCAGATAAGCAACTTACAGCAGAGTCTGGATTTTACGATCTTCTAGAGGCGAATGATGAGGTTCTTGCAGATGGTGGTTTAACCATCAGAGACGAGCTTACCGTACGTGGCGCCACTCTCAGAATCCCTCACTTAACCGAAGGTAAAGAGCAGCTCCCCACTCATGACGTGGAAACATCCAGGCGTTTGTCTAACGTTAGAATACACGTCGAAAGAGTCGTAGGTCGATGGAAGACTTTCAAGGTTCTGACAGCGGTTATTCCACCGACACAGGTGGACCTTCTGGATGACATGGTGATTGTGTGTGCAGCGTTGACAAACATGTCAGGGTCAGGGACAACACAACGTGTCACACACACAAAATGATCATTTCTTCAAGTGTTTGTATGCGTTGCGTTCTGGTTTAACAGATTTAGGGAGAGTTGGACCCGAAAATGCAGAGGAGACGGTAGCAATAGTATGAACAATGTTTATTGAAGTTTACAGAGAATAACGTGAGGCTACGAGGGGAGCTAGCATGTGGGCTAAGGACGGGCGTGAGCTCAGGGCGAGAGTCGATGCTTGAGGAAGTGTCAAGAGTGGAACGAACTAGCATAGCAACCTGTAGCATGTGCTTTTTTTATGTGTGTGAAATAAAATACGGTGTGAGGAATCGGTGCAGTCAGTTATTCCTTTAATTATAAAATAGTAACAGAAAGAACATGAGGCCACACTAAAGAAGCAACGTGGTTTCAACTACGAGACATGTCAACATGTTAAAAAACAAACAAAAAAAAGCATTTTTCAGCCGTCTGTAGAAAATAAAAAGTCCCACACGTAGCCTACGACCACGGGTCACAACTGACTCTGTGACCTCTAAACACAAAGTCCACACGTGTGTGTGTGTGTGTGCAGCTACAGCGACGTTCACAGTCTCCTCCTCGATGAACATGCAGTGAGAAAATGACGCCGCGTCTGCCACAGCCTCGCTCTGTTAGCCTTTTGAAGATTGAAGGGATAATTTGCGTTATTTTTTTGAGGTGCAGTACAAAAGATGGCGGATGGGCACACAGAAGAATGTGGCCAAAAAAAGTTACTACATTCAAATTCAAAATACTGAGACTCTACTGACTGCAATGATTGGTAGCCGGCGGTAGGTGGCGCCACATGCCAAAACATGATTTCAAAACACAAACATGATTTGCAGTCTGCAAAATATTTTTTTAATGCAAAAATTTTGTCTGTACTGTTGTTGTTGGTGAGTTCAGTTTGTTATATGAACATTATTCCTGAGTCTCTGTGACATATTAGGAGGATTTTACGGCCAGTTGCTTTAGATTTATTACATAATGCACCTTTAAGTTTGTGTCACATAAGTAGGTCCAAGTCCAAAAAAACACACATTTAAACCTTTGAACAGAGGCAGCAGTGAATGAACACATTCACATTTGCTCTAAAAATCAATGATTTTCTCTGTAGACTTTGGTGCAGGAGACTGAGTGATTTACAAAAGTCAAATTTTGAAAACCTGAAAAAAGGCTGTCGAAATAAATAAATTGGCAAACGTGCAGAGCCTGGCCCAAGGCAATTGAACATATTAAAAATATTCTAGATATAGCTTTTGACATATTTAGATAAAACCTTATTTTGGTTTTATTTTGATGATAAGTTTTAAAAACCATTAAAGTCATTAAAGTGGTTTAATTCGAGTTCAGCGTCAGCATCAACTTACTGTAGTGCCTCACTGTGAATATGAAAGTGCAAATTAATACTAGGACACTTTTGTGATTTGTGGGCCCCCAAATCACCGTTCAGCCCCGTAAAGGCTTGGGCCGGCCCTGCAAACATGGAGAGATTTTATTCGGTGAATGTTTCGTCCTTTTCCAAGCAAACGCATCATCATGTTGTCCTTTACATGCAGTCCGAGGAGTCAATGCACTGTATGTGTGGTTAGAAAAGAAGGGGGGGGGGGTATTTACAACAGTGTGTGTGTGTGTGTGTGTGTGTGTGAGAGATGGACTCAGTGCATGCAGTCCAGTCCATTCAGCGCCACCTGCTGTTTGAAGAGAATTCCAGCAGATTGTTTAGATTTGGCAGAGCACATTTCTCATGTCATAGAAACGTGACTGTGTGTGTGTGTGTGTGTTCTTGTACTTGCGGCATAATGAGGACCACTGAGGGGTTTTAAACCAACAAAGTGAGGTCATTTTTGCGAAATGAGGACATTTTGACCGGTCCTCACTTTGTTTTCGTTGAAATCACTTCCTTTGGTTGTAAACATGCTATACTCTGTTTTTAACAGCAGTCCTCAATTTGGTACAAAAACCTGTTTCCCAGTTTCACACTTTTTTGCTCTGGGGCTCCACCTGCAGACATTTTATGGTACTGCACCCAGTAGTTATTTATAGATGTCATTCGTGAAGTAGATATTTGTAATTGTGTTGATTTACAGAGTGGAAATGCTGGTCCTCACTTTGTCAGCAACCCGGTCCTCAGTATGCAGCAAGTAAAAGAGTGTGTGTGTGTGTGTGTGTGCGTCTGTCTTGTTGCTGCTGCTGAATCGTCCAAAACACTCATTTTGAGATTTGCGAGCAAAGCTTTGGCATCAAAACACCGGCTGTCCGATGTGTTTCAGCGAGTGACCGAGTTTCTGATTCATTTACGGTTCGGCCACTTTTCAAATACACAGTTCCAGCACGACTGGACTCCACTCGACTGTTTGCTTTTCCATCAGTGATGATACCTGGTACCTGAGCCGGTACTAAAATGTGACGTTGGTCAGAGAGTTTTCATCACTGAAGAGTCATGAGTGTGACGTAGATGCCGAACTATAGATGAGTAAAAAACTTAAAAATCCTGAAAACGTGCGTTAATCTCCGATATTTAGCAAAGGAAATGTCTAAAATCTCAAGTCTGGTGTATTAACAACAGCGCTGCTGAAGGCCGGCGATCACGAGCTGAATCACAACCACGTTCAGTGGTATTTCAGTTCAGTACTGAACGATTCTGTGAACAAATCTTTGATGAATGAACTGATTCTAATGATTCAGTTGAGAGAAGCTGTGTTGTTGTTTCCGCGGGATCGCGAACTCGCGTCTGTTCGAGATTACGGCGCAATTTTCCGTGAATACCTCTGCCTCCCAAGGCCCCGCGCCGCTGCTGTAACGCGCCCGGTGGGTGATTGCCGCTGGGCAGAGGACAAAGCAGAACCGCGCCGCTGAACGCGTCCAGTGGAAATCCGGGGTGAGTAGAGTCGAGTAGTAGCTAGAACTGTGTGATGGAAAAGCGGCATTAGTTGTGCTCGTGTCTGGATGTTGACTGTGTTTGTTTTCGTCCACTGTGGGTTCAGCTTCGTCTTCCTTAGGCTCCCACACTGTCCTGTCCTGTCCTGGGTCTGTCGATCACATACGATGAGGACTGACGTCTGAAAACGCCGTGGCCTCTGACGCATGCTCTGATGCTGCAGAGTCAAACAGAGACAGACTTTTGTCAGCAGACGAGTGCATCAGGACCACGCTGGCACAACCCCTCCCATCTCTATCTGTTTATCCAGGATTTTGGGACCAGCACCAGCAGTACACTGGGGGCGTGGCTTCTAATATTTGTGATATTTTAAAATAGTTTTCTCTCTGTAACCTTTGCCGTCAGCAGTGGCTCCTCCCTCCACCAGCACCTTGGCCTCCACAGCCAGCTGGAAGGCTGAATCAGGAAGTGGTGACGGGCTGTTGGGGCCGTCGGCGCCTGGAGACGACCTGATGCTCCTGACACACACACACACACACACACACACACATGTTTTTACAGCTTAGTGAGGACGCCTCATAGACCCTAACCGTAACCCTCACAACTAAGATTAGATTAGATTAGAATGATTCAATCATGCGCCTCTAAGTCGCACATAGTTGTTCCGATTTTAACCAAACTTGGTACACTCGTTGATCTCATCATTCCAAACAAATGTCTCATGTACTTCCATTAGCTCCGCCCACCCAGAAGTCGGCCATTTTGGAAAAACAAGAATGGCTCGTCTACGCATTTGAACAAACTCTAGTCCTAGCACGTTTAAGCTAGCTGCATCAAACTCGCTTCATATGTTCCAGACAAGTTAGTGATTCAACGTTATCAAAGGATTTTCTTAATTACTCCGACAAATTTGACATTAAACGTGCACTTTTTGAAAGCTTTAAAGGTGCCATATGTAAGAATGTGGCCAAAAACGGTTACTACATTCAAATTCAAAATACCGAGGTCTTTTAGCTTTTCGTTTTAACTGGCAACCCGTGGTTGCTCGGCAGCTGAGACTCTACTGACTGCAATGATTGGTAGACGGCGGTAGGTGGCGCCACATGCCAAAACATAATTTCAAAACATAAACATGATATGCAGTCTGCAAAATATTTGATGCAATATTAATGCAAATATTTTGTCTTTACTGTTGTTGTTGGTGAGTTCAGTTTGTTATATGAACATTATTCCTGAGTCTCTGTGACATATTAGGAGGATTTTATGGCCAGTTTAGGTTTATTACATAATGCACCTTTAAATTTCTTATTTATTCTTCGCAGTTTCTACCCAAAGGTATAATGTAGAAAGTGGCGTACGACATGATGCTAATCATGGTGATGTTGTGTTGAGGGTCTCTTACCCTTCTTCTCCTCCAAACAGGCTGGGCGTGGTCAGCACTTTGTGGACGTTCTAAAGAGAAAGACAACACGACAGTGACGTGACGTTTTCTGAAGAAGCTTCAACATCAGATAAGATTTATGACACGTACACTGATGTTAAAGCCTCGTCTGTACTTCTCATCAATGTGTGTGTGTGTGTGTGTGTGTGTGTGTGTGTGTGTACCTGAGCGAAGCCAAGTAGTTTCTTGTTGGTGACCTCCAGTTGTGTCCTGCTCAGCTCTGACCTCTTCAGCTGGCAGTCAGTGGTCATCAGCCTCCTGTTCAACTCCAGCACCTCCCCCTGACACACACACACACACACACACACACACACACAGAAAATGAATGTAAATACAGCTCGACGACGACCTCCAGTAGAAAAGCAGTGAATCACCAGTTTGGGCCTGACCTTGGTGGCGTCCACTCCGTCGTCTGCTTGCCTGGTGGAGGCCAGCTGGCTCTTCAGGTCTCTGATCTCAGCCTCCAGCAGCTGGATGACCTCCTCGTAGTCCTGCTCGGCGCTGCTGGTCGGCCTCTGCACCGCGTCGGTCTCGGCTGCCTGCAGGCGACTCTTCAGAAGCAGGTTCTCCTCCACCGTCAGACACGCTTTCTGTGGAGGAGGTGAATAATAATAATAATAATGATGATAAGAAGAAGATCCAGTTCTGTGTCACTTCCACTCCTCTCCTGGCTGGTCCTTCACCTCTGTGGTCTTCTGCAGCTCCTCCTCCAGGGTTTTCTTGCTGTGCTCCATGTCCTTCAGCATCACCTGGAAAGAGAAGCAGATGAAGTCCACCTGTAGCTATAACAGAGACACCAACTTCACATTTGAGGTCTAGTGAAGGTCTGATGAAGGTCTGATGAAGGTCCGATGAAGGTCCAGTGAAGGTCTAATGAAGGTCTGATGAAGGTTTGATGAAGGTCTGGTGAAGGTTTGATGAAGGTCTGATAAAGGTCTGATAAAGGTCTGATAAAGGTCTGATAAAGGTCTGATGAAGGTCCGATGAAGGTCCAGTGAAGGTCTGATGAAGGTTTGATGAAGGTCTGGTGAAGGTTTGATGAAGGTCTCGTGAAGGTCTGATGAAGGTTTGATGAAGGTCTGATGAAGGTCTAGTGAAGGTTTGATGAAGGTCTAGTGAAGGTCTAGTGAAGGTCTGATGAAGGTCTGATGAAGGTCTGATGAAGGTTTGATGAAGGTCTGATGAAGGTCTGATGAAGGTCTAATGAAGGTCTGATGAAGGTCTAATGAAGGTCTAATGAATGTCTAGTGAAGGTCTGATGAAGGTTTGATGAAGGTCTGATGAAGGTTTGATGAAGGTCTGATGAATGTCTAGTGAAGGTCTGATGAAGGTCTGATGAAGGTCTAATGAATGTCTAGTGAAGGTCTGATGAAGGTCTGATAAAGGTCTGATAAAGGTCTGATGAAGGTCTGATAAAGGTCTGATGAAGGTCTGATAAAGGTCTGATGAAGGTCTAATGAAGGTCTGATAAAGCTCTAAAGAAGGTCTGATAAAGGTCTAGTGAAGGTCTAGTGAAGGTCTAGTGAAGGTCTAAAGAAGGTCTGATAAAGGTCTAGTGAAGGTCTGATGAAGGTCTGATAAAGGTCTGATGAAGGTCTGATAAAGGTCTGATGAAGGTCTAAAGAAGGTCTAAAGAAGGTCTAATGAAGGTCTAAAGAAGGTCTGATAAAGGTCTAGTGAAGGTCTGATGAAGGTCTGATGAAGGTCTAATGAAGGTCTAATGAAGGTCTGATTAAGGTCCAGGACCAAAGCAGGTGAACGTCACTGTCAGTGTTTGAACAGTAGCACACCAGCTTAGCCAGTAATGACCACAAGGGGGAGCTCAACACAAACAAATTAAAGTAGAACAGAACTCCACCTTGAGCTGCTTCATCTGGGTCTGCAGCTGCTTCACCTCTGTCTGAAACTGGTCCATGTCCTCACTGCTGTAGCTGCACTCTGATTCATACGTCTGCACGCACACGCACACGCACACGCGCACACACACACACACACACACACACACACACACACACACACACACACACACACACACACACACACACACACACACACACACACACACACACAGTGACAGGTGAGTCTCTATGTTTGCGTTAAACCAGTCCATTCCTTCCTGAGCTGCCTGTGCTTACAGGTGAATGAAAGGCCGACGTGTCCAGCAGACTGGCTGCTTCGTGATAGGAGAACATGAAGGGAGCTTCTCCTAAAGCCAGCTCCTCCAGGTTCTCCTGGAAGATGATCCGAGTGGCCTCCACGAAGTCTGAGGGGGAGTTACACAAGAAGAAGAAAAGACAAGGTAATGGTGAAACCACACATCTGAATTGATGATTATGTTATGGTTAGGAATAAGGCTTTGTTCAGGCTGTCCAAACACCTTGGTCTGTGTGTGTGTGTGTGTGTGTGTGTGTGTGTGTGTGTGTGTGTGTGTGTGTGTGTGTGTGTGTGTGTGTGTGTGTGTGTGTGTGTGTGTTTGTGTGTGTTACCTCCATAGGCCACAGTGCCTTGTGGGTCTGTGGTCAGCTCCTGTCTCAACTTCTTCTTCTTCTCCTCAGTGACATCCAGCCCGAGGAAAGACAAGGCCTGTGTGACACATAGATGAGGCAAATGAGAGTGAATGAGGGTGAATGAGTGAATGAGAGTGTATGAGTGTGAATGAGTGAATGAGAGTGAATGAGTGAATGAGAGTGTATGAGTGTGAATGAGTGAATGAGAGTGAATGAGTGAATGAGTGAATGAGGGTGAATGAGGGTGAATGAGGGCGAATGAGAGTGAATTAGGGTGAATGAGTGAATGAGAGTGAATGAGGGTGAATGAGTGAATGAGAGTGAATGAGGGTGAGTGGGGGTGAATGAGGGCGAATGAGAGTGAATGAGGGTGAATGAGGGCGAATGAGTGAATAAGAGTGGATGAGGGTGAATAGGGGTGAATGAGAGTAAATGAGGGTGAATGGGTGAATGAGGGTGAATGGGGTGAATGAGTGAATGAGAGTGAATGAGGGTGAATGAGGGCGAATGAGAGTGAATGAGGGCGAATGAGTGAATGAGGGCGAATGAGTGAATGAGAGTGAATGAGGGTGAATGAGTGAATGAGGGTGAATGAGTGAATGGGGATGAATGAGGGTGAATGAGAGGGAATGAGGGTGAATGAGTGAATGGCCAAACTCTAGTGTAAAGTTCTCTGAGTGGTCATCAAGTCTATAAAGCACTACATGAACGACTACTATCTTAGCTCTTAATCCACATCAGACCCAGATTACTTCATTATTAAACTTCAAACTACAAAATCAGCAGCAGATAAAGTAACGTATACATGACCTATGTATGCACTTGTTAACTAATATAACCTTGAAGTTCTATGACTAATAAATATTTCTAAATAATAAACGTGTAGAATGTGTGTAGAAAAACAGCTAAAGTGACTTTGTGCATCTTACCAAGTCTAACTTGTCTGATTTGAGGCGTATGTGTGGGTCCAGAGTGATCTTAGGTTTGGTTGCCGTCGGCGACCGTTGGCTGCTTGAACCTGGAGGACACAGGAAAGAAGAAGAAGAAGATGATGATGATGATGGTGATGGTGCCCCTTATGGCTGCCTATATATTATTTTATATTTCATTTTCTAAATACATATTTTGCTTTAATCTCATATTACTTATTTGTGTGCGTCTGAAATATCATGACAGATAATCTGTAATATCAGAGTGGACAGACAGATGGATTTGGTGGATGTTGTCGCCGTGGTGACGACGAGCAGATGATTAAAAAAGAGAGGAGTGGGGGAAAGGTGGATGATTAAATAGATGAGAGAGGTCAGACAGACAGACAGACAGACAGACAGACAGACAGTGCTCGATATTAACTTGATGAATTTGTTTGTCCCACATCCGCGTGACGTCTCTAACCTCCAGCAAACACCACACAGCTGTGCTTTAAAGTCACATTTCTATCGGAGGTAAAGGGAAGTCACATCTGTGACTAATGTGATCATCTTTAAAGCTGATGGACTTCAAAACATTGTTAAATAGCTCCATTTTCTGACAGCGCTCGCTGATCTATCGTGTGTTCGCTCACTGAGACTCCAGTCTCTCTCTCTCGGGCTTCATCCATTTATTTATTCATTTATTTTTATTTTTTATTTAAAGATAAGCATAAATATTCCATAAAATGTCAGCCAAAGATGTAAATAATAACAGCGTGTTCTATTTAGTGAGGATTAAAGAAACAAAAAGACAACATGAAGGAGCGATCACCGTGGTATGTTGTTCACTTTGTTCAGAGCTGGTGGTTTTATAACTCCCTATGTAATAAAAACAAATTAACAAATTAATTAATTAATGACTTATATGTGAAATCCACTTTTTTTTAAATACATACAGTACATTTTTTATTAACGGTGACAGAGTTAAAAAAGCAACTCAGTCAGTTTGCCATGTGATGCTCAAATGACCAAAGTGGTACAGTCCTGTCCTATTGCCAAAATTCACACAGCAAACCAAAATCTGACCATCACTTCCTGCTTTAATCTCACCAAGATTTAAACTTTGCAACACACTATTTAGACAATTAAAGTAGTAAAACAAGCTGGAAATACAAAAAAAAAAGAATATATATATATATAACTGTATACATTAAAGGTGCCATATGTAAGAATGTGGCCAAAAACGGTTACTACATTCAAATTCAAAATACCTTTAGGTCGTTTAGGTTTCGTTTTCTGGCGTAACTGGCAACCCGTGGTTGCTCGGCAGCTTAGACTCTACTGACTGCAATGATTGGTGGACGGCGGTAGGTGGCGCCACATGCCAAAACATGACTTCAAAACATAAACATGATTTGCAGTCTGCAAAATATTTTTTAATGCAAATATTTATATATATATATGTATATATATACATATATGTTTACATATATACATATATATATACATATATGTATATATATATAAATATTTGCATTAAAAAATATTTTGCAGACTGCAATTCATGTTTATGTTTTGAAAAACAAAACAACAAAATATTTTTTTAATGCAAATATTTATATATATATATATACTTATATATACATATACATATATATATATATAGAAATAATATATATATATATTATATTTAATGTATAGATTAAAACCAATAGAAATAGCAAAAGGAAATGAGAACAAAAAATAATACAAAACAAGTACAGTGGCAGTATAGAGACGCAGTATAGTGCAGCTAGAATAGTCGTTTCCCACATAAAAAATGTATAGAGTGTATTTCTGATTCATTTAATGTTATATTCATTGAATAAAAGTGCTTTTCCTTCAAATATAAGGACATTTCTCAGTGAGCCTATACCTTTGAACACTAGTGTACGTAAAGTACTGTATATCCATCCATGATGTGTCTGCTGACCTCGATGTAAAACGCTGACATATGTCACAGCTTCAACAGACTTAACTCATCAATAGAAGAACTGCTGGGAGTTAAGTGGCCACAGCACCTGAGCTGAGCTAATCCAGGACAACAGGATTGGGACGTTCAGTGGCTTTGAGGGTGCAGCGTAAAGGTGGTGAGCCTTCAGGACAAAGCTGAGCGTCGGAAACTTAATAACTAAGCATTGGAAACTTAAATATAGTTGGTTGATAATATATTGTAGCATCATCTTTGGCTAAAACGTTCATATTTGATGCAAATACGGTTGAATATCAACGTTATTCCTCAATCAAAGGCACAGAGCACACACACACACACTACAAACCTGCGTCAGTCTGTTTTTTATAACAGTAATAGTAAGACATTTGGTCATAATTATCCCATTATTAAATATATCATATACAACATTCAATTACATATATAAATACACTTGTTAGGGCTCGAGCCACGAATGGCAGTGGCCGAAAACGTCTGTTTTTTGATATTAATACATTAATTTTGCATCATAAGTAGTATTATTAAGTATATGTGTGATATCATGATGCAATATTGTGAACGGTTGTTTTTTTTCCCCCACTTTTTGTTCTCTAGGCCGGGCCCCCTCTTGACCACAATAGATGCGCATTGGCCCCCAGGTCATTTGAGTTTGAGAGCCCTGGTTTACACAGTACCAGGCAATAATATCACTTCACCGACTGTTTTCATAGAAAAGTGAAGATGCTGGTGATAGATGCTGTGAGCCAGGATGATGCTAAATCATCAAAGATCCCGAGGACAGCAGAGACGGATCACTGCTATTAAACACGTTCAGAGTGATGATGATGGTATTCACGACGTTGATGTTTGCACCCAAATTCAAACTTAAGGAAATGTGACTTACAATAACCGTCACTGGACGTCAACTTCAGTCACTTACAGACTATTTACAATCTTTTACTGAGATTCTCTGGAGCAGAATGACAGAAAGTTCATCAGAAAGACACTAAGGGGCAGTATAAGGATCGGATAGACGTATTCAGTAAGGTCAGGTCTCTTAAAGCTCACATAGAGTGGTCCTGTTGCACATATATGTTAGTTATGGAGGTCTACTTACATACATTAATTTGTTTTTATGCTCAAAAACCTCCTAGTTGCTGTAAACGAGCCGATAGAAATCTGCCTTTTCTGAAGCTGTTCCCCAGCTGCGATATTTCAGACATAAACCTAACCCCCAGAAGACAGAGTGTCTTGTGATTGGCCAGTACCCGGAAGTGACATATTCAGCACACCAGCTCTCAGAAGCACAGCTCCCCCCTCTGGAACGGTGGATGCACTGCTACTCATTATCAAAACATTGTTTTAACAATGTTTAAAAAATAGCTTCTTCACGACTCACCGCCGCCGTCCCTTTGACGACCTTTGTCCCAGAGTCAGAAGACAGTCGCTCGTGAAACACCTCCACAAAGGACGTTATTCTTCTTCTGCGGTTCAATGTACGCAACCGAATGTGCCCGGACAAGTGCCCGGAGCAGGAGGATCAGCTGATAAGGAGAACCGCTGTTTACGTAACCGGACCGGGTTTTTTCAGAGATCTCACTGAATAAAACACATCGTTCTGCAATGGCTGAACTGTTTGTTTTGAACCTTCAAGGCTTCATAAACAAGGTAATGACGCAGATACACATTTGTTTTATCAGGAGCGTTTGGTTTGGTCTGTGCATCTGTGCTCAGGTATTACATAATGGACCTTTAAGCCATCATTAATCAAATGATTCAGGGGAAAAAAAACAAAAACAGAGAGAGAGACAGAGAAGGTGTGTGGTGAGGCGTTCTACCTGATATATGAATATCTGGTGGGCAGATGTCAGGAGACAGTGAGGACACTGGGGCCGGCTCCTCTGCACAAATCTGCACACAAAACACACACAAAACACACACGTATATATATATAAATATCTGATATGTACACACATGATACACAAACGATGTGAATGAGATATAGAGCGTATTTATTCACTGCTGCGTCGTCACAAAACAACAAATGCACTGGATCTCACCTCGGGTGATCTGATGTGAACTTTTAATCGTCCAGAGTTGTAGCCGCTGTTCGCCGCCGCTCGCTGGACGCCGTTGTGGAGAGACGTGCTGCTGGGAAAAAGTCCTTTCCCTGGAATGAACGCTATCTCCACCGAATTGTCTTGGCTGCAGAGAGAATGACATACGGTATGCAACACATAAAGACAAATGAGTAACAGGATGATCCCACTGTGCTCACTCTCCAGGACCAGATCAGCAAAGCACCTGAGTTTGACTTTGTTCAGCATGCTCTTGGCCTCCTCGTGGGTCACACCTATCAAGGACTCTTTGTTGATGGCAATGAGCTGATCTCCAGGCCTCAGACGTCCGTCCTACACAAAGAGGGAGACAAGAAACAGCTGCTTTATACCAGTATTGACCGTAATGTTCACAAATGTATAAAAACACCCAAGATCTATATCTGGAAATAAAAACTGAAATATCTTTTGCTGTCAAACCCAAATGTTTGACAGCAAAGATGAAAGAATAGTCCTCACTCACATTCCAATATAACGGTATATAATGTTGTATTTGTAACCGTACATATACTT
This sequence comes from Microchirus variegatus, assembly GCF_963457635.1. Lineage (NCBI taxonomy): Eukaryota > Metazoa > Chordata > Actinopteri > Pleuronectiformes > Soleidae > Microchirus > Microchirus variegatus. The sequence goes on from NC_139811.1 coordinate 3,541,980, forward strand.
TTGTCGCATCTCGACCTACACTCTTAGAAATAAGGGTTCCAAAAGGGTCCTTCTACAAGGGCTGAGGTTCTACCTGGAACCATTTGCTTCTGAAAAACCCTTTCCCGAGGAAGAGGAAGAGGTAAAAAACACGAGGAAGAGGCAAAAACACGGGGATGAGGTAAAGACATGAGGAAGGGGTAAAAACATGAGGAAGAGGTAAAGACATGAGTAAGAGGTAGAAACATGAGGAAGAGGTACAAATGTGAGGAAGAGGTAAAAACATGGGGATGGGGTAAAAAAAACATGAATAAGAGGTAAAAAGAAACATGAGGAAGTGGTAAAAACATGAGGAAGAGGTAAAAACGGGGATGGGGTAAACAAAACATGAGGAAGAAGGAAAAAAACATGAGGAGAAAACACAATTAAGAGGTAAAAACATGAGGTAAAACATGAGGAAGAGTTAAAAACATGAGGAAAAACATGATGAAGAGGTAAAAACGTAAGGAGGGGGTAAAAACATGAGGAAAAAACACGAGGAAGAGGTAAAAACATGGGGGGGGGGGTAAAAACATGAGGAAGAGGTAAAAAATGAGGAAGAGGTAAAAACATGAGGAAGAGGTAAAACATGAGGAAGAGGTAAAAACATGAGGAAGAGGTAAAAAATGAGGAAGAGGTAAAAACATGAGGAAGAGGTAAAAACATGAGGAAGAGGTAAAAACATGAGGAAGAGGTAAAAACATGAGTAAAAAACACAAGGAAGAGGTAAAACATGAGGAAGAGGTAAAAACATGAGGAGGGAGTAAAAACATGACAGAACTATCCTGAAAGAACTATCCCTCCTTTCTTTCCCGTTTTCCCCCATTTATTTTCCTTTCACCACAACCGGCCTAGGCAGATGATGCACAGCGATTTCTTCTTCCTGTTAAAAGCTATTTTTCTTCTCTCCTTACTCAAAGTGCTTGCTGATTGTGTGAACTGTTGGGCTTCTCTTATTTCTATAATATCGTTAAGGTCTCTGCGTTACTATGTAAAAGTGCCTCGAGAGCATTGGTGGTTGCTTTATGTCTTTAGTAAAAGTCAACCTGTAGTTATATTCAAGATAGAGAGTATTGCCTGCAAAGTCCATGTGCATGCTAGTGTGAGTGCAGCAGCATCAGCAGCAGCAGCATCAGCAGCAGCAGCATCAGCAGCAGCAGCATCAGCAGCAGCAGCAGCAGCAGCAGCAGCTGATGCCCTGGGCAGAGTCCTGTACCTTGACAGTTGACCTTCACACTCGGTGCATTACTATGGTCTGTTGTGACATTCTGGGACTCTCTCTTTAGAGCAGCAGTGCTGACACCAAAGCTCCACACTGTGTTGTTTTCTCTGATCCACCGTGAATTCCTAAATATATTCAACAGGATTACGAATAAACTGACTCCATGCTAATTTCCTTCAGGAAGTCAAGAAGGCGACAGAGAACAGAGGAATCCCAAATATACTCAGTGTTTCAGGGGAAATAGAGACTTGTTTGGCATAACGTTGTCACTTATCAGTGACCCGAGGAACCTATTGTTCTTATTTTTCTCAGACATTGCGCTGATTTTTGAGGGCGTTAACGTGCATAAAAACTCCCATTCGTAGGCCCAGGGCTCTGTAGCGCCCCCAGAAGTCGAGTCATGGTCGGACAAAAGTCGTCAGATCAGTTTGTCGAGCTTACTCACGTTTTGCGTTAAATGCAAAATGTTACATTAGACAGTAAATATACAGCCTAGAAGTGCATTAGATATTTAATATACAGCATTCAAGTACATTAGATATTAAATATACAGCCCACAAGTGTAGTAGATAGTAAATATACAGCCTAGAAGTGTAGTAGATAGTAAATATACAGCCTAGAAGTGTAGTAGATAGTAAATATACAGCCTGGAAGTGCATTAGATATTTAATATACAGCCTAGAAGTGCATTAGACAGTAAATATACAGCCTAGAAGTGTAGTAGATATTAAATATACCACCTAAAAGTGTATTAATATCTAATATACAGCCTAGAAGTGCATTAGATAATTAATATACAGCCTACAAGTACATTAGATATTAAATATACAGCCTATAAGTGTAGTAGATATTAAATATACAGCCTAGAAGTGTAGTAGATAGTAAATATACAGCCTAGAAGTGCATTAGATAGTAAATATACAGCCTAGAAGTGCATTAGATAGTAAATATACAGCCTACAATTGCATTAGATAGTAAATATACAGCCTACAAGTGCATTAGATAGTAAATATACAGCCTACAAGTGCATTAGATTGTTTCAGGGGAAATAGAGACTTGGCATAGTGTTGTCACTTATCAGGGCCTGAGGAACCTATTGTTCTTATTTTTCTCAGACATTGCGCTCATTTTTGAGGCCGTTAACGTGCATAAAAACTCCCGTTCGTAGGCCCAGGGCTCTGTAGAAAGAGAAAAGAGAAAGTGGCCAAAATTGCGTTAAATGCAAAATGTTGGACTTTTCCAATCGTGTCCAATTTGCACGTTTGTTCCGATTTTAACCAAACTTGGCACACTTCATCCAATTGGCACGACGAAGGTTTCGGTCTTCAAAACACCAGGTCGCAGGAGAACGCGGCACATTCATTTTGAAGCAGATCCAGATGGTTTTCTCGGATGCTTCCTAACCCAGGACGAGTGTTGGTTCCACCAATTATAGCCAAAGACAAACAGACGGTCCATGCAGTGGACACATGCATCTGCTGCTGAGGACTTTTATGAACCTTATGAACCTTTCAACCCACCCTGGAACATCTGTCTGTCAGGTCATGGTCGTCACACGTGTGTGAGACGATGTGGGTGAAGGTAACTGTCAGTGTGCGTCCAGCTCACAGAAACTCATGCTCAGCAGTATATACTGTATGTATGTATCTGAGGCCAAAGCTGCACATGCACCCTCTTCTTCTTCATTTCCTCCTCGTCCGTTTCACTTCCTCAGAAGCAGTCGCTCGCTGCAAACACTGCATCCATCTCACTTAGGGTTTTGTCCTCAGTAAAAGCTCAGGAGGTTCACTTGAACACGAGTCATTCTGTTGTTTCCATACTGTAAGTGAAGACTGTTCATTGTAACGTTTATCCTGAAATACCTGAGTTAGAATCTCAGGTAGTTCCTCCAATCAGAACTTAAAGCTCCCATAGAGTGGTCCTATCGCACATATATCAGAGTTATGGAGGTCTACTTACATACATTAACTTGTTCTTTTAAAGTTGCTGTAAACGAGCCGAACAAAATCTCTCCTCACTGAAGCTCTCGTCAGCCGCGCTGTTTCAGACCGAAATCTCAGAACTGTGTTGCCAGCGTAGAGCCTTCCCAACTGTCTTGTGGATTGGCCAGGTACATGGAAGTGATGTAATCAGCACGTCAGCTCTCAGAAGCACAGCTCCCCCCTCTGGAACGGTGGATGCACTGCTACTCATTATCAAAACATTATTTTAACAGTGTTTAAAAATAGCTTCTTCACGACTCCCCGCCGCAGTCCCTTTGACGACCTTTGACCCAGAGTAAGAAGACACCGTCGCTCGTGAAACACCTCCACAACGGACGTTATTCTTCTTCTTCTGCGGTTCAATGTACGCAACCGGATGTGCCCGGACTAGTGCCCGGAGCAGGAGGATCTGCTGTTCAGGAGACAGGATCCTTACGTCACGATTCCAGGCTTTTTCAGAGTGCTTGCAGAGCCCGAGATGTAATAAAACCCAGTGATCTCAACAGTGGCTGAACTGTTTGTTTCCAAACTTTAGGGCTTCATAAATGAGGTAATGGCGCAGATACACACCAAAAATAGTGTTAATTGGAACCTCCAGTCTATGGAAGCTTTAAACACTTATCATGGAAAAAACAAACAAACGCACAAACACACAAAGAGATGTAAAGCCAGACAATACGACGAACCAAGAAGCAGCAGCTGCCTTCAGTTCTCACCCTGTGACAGTCTCCACCAGACAGAACCTCCTGGATGAAGACAGCAGGGCCGTCAGGTCTGTTGGAGCCTCCTCCGATGGTGATGCCGAAACTGCTGGTTCGCGCCACTGTGAGCAGCTGGATGACTCCTTCACCCGGGTGACTGAAAACACACGACGACAACCGACCACGTCAAACTCTCAGCCTGGAGGTTTTTTTATCAGTCACTGTGTTCAGACTCTCTGACTCACCTGAGCGAGCGCAGCATGGGGCCGCCGTTGTTGTACATGTTCTGAGAGCCTGCCGGGCTCAACGCCAGAGGACTCTGAGAGCGAGACGACGAGCCAGAGGAGGTGCTCTCCAGGTAACGACCGCCTTACGATTAGCAGAAAACACACACAAGGCAAAGAGACAAAGACCTGGGGTTAGGGTTCTCAGGTTTCCTCCAACAGTCTAAATACATATAACCATATATAACCATTTTTTAAACCCTTGCTCATGTGACCTTAACATCACATGATGGTGAGGTGCCACCAAGGATTTGGGGCCAATTCCAATTCCTATCTTAACCCTCAAACTCAACCCTTAATCTTAACTGTCCCTCAAAACCAAGTGTTGAGGGTTATTTTGTCACTTAGAAATGGGACACCCCTTAAATGCAGATACATCTTCAGACTGTAGGGGGCAGAATAACGCGAAAGCTGCGTCCAGTCTGTCAACTCCAAAAAAGAAGAAGAAGAAGAACACATTTACGTCAGGATTATTTATTACGATCCGTTTGTCAGTCAAGTTATTAGGTTGTCAGTTAGTTATAAGATGATACTCATACAAATATTCAGCTGACAGTTACCACACACCACGACTTATTGAAAAGTAAACCATAGCAAACCATCGCTTGTCCGCACCGGCCGACTATTGACAAAAGATCGTAAAAATAAAAAATAAATGTTACGCAACAATGACGTCAGTAATCCATAATATGGGCCTAAACTAAGATAATACAATGGTTTTCATCATTTTTATATCTCTATTAACAAAGAAAATACTTCATTTGTAGCGTACTCGTTTGGCTGCTTTCGGCGCCATCTTTGTTATGTCAAAACACGCAATGCATTCTGGGTAGCCCTTGCTCACAAGGGTGGATGATCTTCAAGGAGCTAACAGAAGTCCAGATGCCTTTGTGTTAAGCACTAGCACGACCTGGACGACTAAGAACATCTCTTTCCTCATGTCATTGCTCATCATTTACCCTGGTCGTTGAATGCATCTCCTTAGTTTGGCTCAACACGAATCCTGAACCCTGCATTACTTTCATGTGCTGGAGTTTAGAATATTTAAATACTTCACAAACAATACCATCAAATATTGGAAAAGTTTTTAAAGGTGCATTATGTAATAAATCTAAAGCAACTGGCCGTAAAATCCTCCTAATATGTCACAGAGACTCAGGAATAATGTTCATATAACAAACTGAACTCACCAACAACAACAGTACAGACAAAATATTTGCATAAAAAAAAACATTTTGCAGACTGCAAATCATGTTTATGTTTTGAAATCATGTTTTGGCATGTGGCGCCACCTACCGGCGTCTACCAATCATTGCAGTCAGTAGAGTCTCAGCTGCCGAGCAACCAGTGGTCGCCAGTTACGTCAGAAAACGAAATCTAAAAGACCTCGGTATTTTGAATTTGAATGTAGTAACCGTTTTTGGCCACATTCTTACATATGGCACCTTTAAAATAAAGGTAAAATTCCTCTTCTTCAGGTGAAAGAAAAGCGAATGCTAAACCCCGCTCATCTCAGACGTACATAAACAGTTTCCCTGCAGCCACAGATGGCCCCAAAGTCACTGAGACTCTCCACAGAAAAACAACAACATTTCTTAAGTACGTGCGACTCTAAGCACGGAATAATTCCCTCTCTGCTGACCACAATATCCTCCAGACTTTAATCCACTGCCGTGACATCTGATCTTTCGTGTTCTCACTATCAAAGGTACGACCGTCTCATAGCGACGAGGTTATCCCTGCTGCTGCTGCTGCTGCTGCTGCTGCTGCTGCTGCTGCAGTAAACTCTGATGCCACGGATTCTTCACCAGAATGAGATGAAAAGGTTCTACTTTGAGAGTGAATATTGAATTGAAAATTCACTCTGTTTTTTGCCACTGATATTTCAACGAAAATAGTTTCTGACTTTCTCACACTGTTGCTGATGTGTACATTGTTCAATTTAAACCAACTCAACAAAACATACCTATTGTTTAAGTTGTCTTGACATTGTAAGGGCTAATGACTATAGATCCAGAGGCGCAGCTTGTGAACAGGCAAGTTCAGGCAACTGCATGGGGCCCAGAGTTGATAGGGGGCCCCCGACACTCGGAGCCCGAGGGCTGTTTTTACTGAAATCTGCAGTGAGCAGCCGCCTCCCCGTCCCCCTTAAACAACAATGACATCTCAGTAGGAAACCTCCCTAAAGGGGCCCCACCTCACTTTAACCTGTGTGAAGTAATCGTTCTGCAAGTTGGAAAATGAAGAGGATTATTTACAGTGTAATGCATATCTTTTTTACTCAGTTTATATATGTTTTTTTTCAGTTATTTACAGTATTTTATTGTTCTATATATTTATATTGTTATATAATGTGGGTTATTTACAGTGTAATGTATTTTTTGACTAAGTTTATATAGTTTTTTAAAAGCTATTTACAGTATTTTATTGTTCTTTACATTTATATCTTCACATACTTTTTAATTACAAGGTTTTTCCATGTTATTTCATTCATTTCGAAAAAAAATTTTTTTGAACTCATACATTTTTGCGTTGGTGTCAGATTATTTATAACATAATGGTGATGAACACTGGTTGGAAGGAAGGGCCCACTGGGAATTTTTGCTTAGGGCCCCTACAGACTCTAGAATCGCCTCTGTATAGATCTCAGAATAGGGAAAATGAACATCACAGTACATCAGTTCATTTGAACCACTGTGTTCTTGTCTTCTAAACATCCTGCAGAGGCAGAAACCACTGAAGCAGAGGGCAGAGCCAGACGTTAGCCATGGAGTCGTGGAAAGATGGTGAAGTCTCCAGCGTTCCTGATGTAACTCTAACAGCCTCCACCACACAGACCTCACGTGCTGCTCAAACCCAGTGTTGACTAATCTGCACCAGCTGTCTGCTGCCTCCTTCTGACTGAACCAGATGTTGTTGGCACTCGTGTGATGGACAAGTGCACTGTCATGAGCTATTTTTAAAGGTTGACTTACTCCAGCTACCCTGCAGACTAAAGCCTCCATCAAATATAGCAAGGTCACCTGCAGCAGCAGCAGCTGCTTGTTTTTCCTTTAAACATTCATTCATTCATTTTCTACCACTTTACCCTCCACATGAGGGCCTGCACATGACACTTATATAGTTAATATACAACCTACGAGTGCATTAGATGGTAAATATACAGTGTACAAGTACATTAGATAGTTAATATACAGCCTAGAAGTGCATTAGATTGTTAATATACAGCCTAGAAGTGCATTAGATTGTTAATATACAGTGTACAAGTGCATTAGATAGTAAATATACAGCCTAGAAGTGCATTAGATAGTAAATATACAGCCTAGAAGTGCATTAGATAGTAAATATACAGCCTAGAAGTGCATTAGATTGTTAATATACAGTGTACAAGTACATTAGATAGTAAATATACAGCCTAGAAGTGCATTAGATTGTTAATATACAGCCTAAAAGTGCATTCGATTGTTAATATACAGCCTACAAGTGCATTAGATAGTAAATATACAGTCTACAAATGCTTTAGATATTTAATATACAGCCTAGAAGTGCTTTAGATAATTAATATACAGTATACAAGTACATTAAATATTAAATATACCACCTAAAAGTGTATTAGATAATTAATATACAGCCTAGAAGTGCATTAGATAATTAATATACAGCCTACAAGACATTAGATAATTAATATACAGCCTAGAAGTGCATTAGACAGTAAATATACAGCCTAGAAGTGCATTAGATAATTAATATACAGCCTACAAGTCCAACCAGGGGCAGAGATGTTCCTACCTTGCTGGATGGGAGAGTTTCGTGTTGACCCTGTGCTGCCATTGGATCCATATTTCTCCAGCAGCTCTGCAAATTCTCTCCTTCAAAAAAACACGAAGAGATAACTATTAAACATTGTTAAATGTCCCATGAAATAGTCAAGCAACAGCATAAAGAGACAGAATAGTTCAAATAGAGACTTGAACTAATTATTTCATCTTCCTCTGTGATTAATATGTTTACTGATATTTTGTTTAGTTGAATCTCATAAAAAAGAGGAAAATGTCCATTATCATGACCTGACACTGAACACATAGTTGACCTTTGACCTTCCCTCCATGTGAGTGTTTTCAAACATGGAGGCAGGACGAACGTTGTTCACGGAGAGCACAAAAAAAACCAGCCAGTCACCAGCAGAGACAGCACCGGCACAGGCAGAAATGAAAATAATCCCAAGAACGAAGAAGTCTTCATAATCTGACACACGTCAGACATTCTTTTCATCATCAGGCTGCTGCTGCTGCTGCAGAGTCTGCTCCTCTGCTGCGTCTCTTTTCATTTATATAAGAATATGAGATGCATTATTCATGTCCTATTAGCTCCACTCGCTTTAACTCGCCTGACAAAACACGATCATGTCCTGCCTACAACGTCTTCTCTGTTCTGTTGTGTTTGTGAGAAAGACTCGGCATGAAATACGTCTCTCTCGCTTTCATAACCCACAGAAATTCTACTGACAACAGCGGAACTGCAAGATAAGCAGGTGGTCAGTGTGTGTGTGTGTGTGTGTGTGTGTGTGTGTGGATCCAGGTCGTCGTTATCCAAAGTAGTCTGGACTTGAAGTTTCTCTTCAAGATGTTTCGATTCTTCAGTTCTGAAGATTATTAGAGCATTAGAGCAAAGTGGACTGCTCCAATGTTGTTAATGGGGGAGCTCTGCGGGAAGTCTTTACCCTAATTTAACAGCTTCATTAACAGAGAGGCATCAGCAGTGAGGATAACGAGGCGTTAACAAACAAACAAAACACGCGTTGTTTTAAGAGTTGTTTCTCTTTCAGTGCACACGTCGATGCATTGGTTCCATCTCATTATACATAATATCTGTGCTGAGCTAGTTTGACTTGTATTTATACAGCCTACAAGTGCATTAGATTGTTAATATACAGCCTACAAGTGCATTTTATAGTAAATATACAGCCTAGAAGTGCATTAGATTGTTAATATACAAACTACAAGTGCATTAGATAGTAAATATACAGCCTAGAAGTGCATTAGATAGTAAATATACTGCCTAGAAGTGCATTAGATTGTTAATATACAGCCTAAAAGTGCATTAGATTGTTAATATACAGCCTAGAAGTGCATTAGATTGTTAATATACAGACTAGAAGTGCATTAGATAGTAAATATACTGCCTAGAAGTGCATTCTATTGTTAATATACAGGCTAGAAGTGCATTAGATAGTAAATATATAACCTAGAAGTGCGTTAGATTGTTAATATCCAGACTAGAAGTGCATTAGATTGTTAATATACAGCCTAGATGTGCATTAGTTATTTAATATACGGCCTACAATTACATTAGATAGTAAATATACAGCCTAACAAACAAACAAAACATGCATTGTTTTAAGAGTTGTTTCTCTTTCAATGCACAGTTCGATGCATTCCTTGGTGTGATGCACCAGCAGAGTGCATTGGTTCCATCTCATTATACATAATATCTGTGCTAAGCTAGTTTGACTTGTATTTATAGACAGACATAAGCATAATTCCTCTCCCCTCTGCAGCCCCCTGCCTCCTCTGCTGTGGGCTGCAGGGTAGTTTAAGCACAGAGCACAGATTAGCACATGCGGCTCATCCTGTCAGGAGCTCTGCCCTGGGTTAAGCTCTCTTCCTCCCTCGGTCTGCTGACTCTCCTTTAGCATGCAACACAAAGACAACGACGGGGTGACGGGGTAGGAGGTGAGGGTGGAGTGGTGGTGGTGGTAGCTCCCCTCACTTCCCTCAGGAAGAATCCATGACAACATAAGAGACATAATCACCTTGTAATCACACCATACATGACAGCACACGTCCCCGCGCCATCATTAATGTAAACACCTGGTTCAATCGTGTGCGCTCGCCGTGCTGCAACGGCTGACTTTTCACCATTTGCTCTGTTTTCTCTGAACAGCTGAAGGTGCAGTAAATCCTGCCTGTTTCACCGTTTCCTCTCAGAGGATTTAACGTGACACACATCACATCACAATACATCACATTATTTCGCGGCGCTCATTTCATTTCTACCCAAACGCAAATCCACCATCTTTGTAGTCATTAGCTCACACTTGAGGATCAAGTCGTCTGAAGTGGATTTGGAGGGAAGATGAGGTGAGGTCTGCGGCGCTGGGAGTGACCACGCCCCCTATATGTGGCCCGTAAGGTTGTCTTTGGTTCCACATGGACTTCCCATGTGGGGGGGGGGGGGGCGTGTTCCTGAAACCATATGGGAACTGCATCATTTGTCCACTTCAAGCCCAAGCCCACTTAGTACCCACTTAGTACTCATTAGCCTGGGAAGTGAACTCTAAGAGGGCATGAGCTTGACGTGGACAAACACAGGTGGGTCCATCATGGAAACCACAGACAGACCTGCTTGGCATATTATTGTCAGCCCAAATATGAACCTCAAAGGGTCCACATACGATCAAAAAGCATAATAATGATGCAAAATGAATCTATAAATAACAAAATCAGACAGAAACAAGAGTACCCAGAGAGTACAGACCTCCACCAAGGTTTAAAGGTGCATTATGTAATAAATCTAAAGCAACTGGCCATAAAATCCTCCTTATATGTCACAGAGACTCAGGAATAATGTTCATATAACAAACTGAACTCACCAACAACAACAGTACAGACAAAATATTTGCATTAAAAAAATATGTTTTGCAGACTGCAAATCATGTTTATGTTTTGAAATCATGTTTTGGCATGTGGCGCCACCTACCGCCGTCTACCAGTCATTGCAGTCGAGTAGAGTCTCAGCTGCCGAGCAACCACGGGTTGCCAGTTACATCAGAAAACAAAACTTAAAAGACTTGAATTTGAATGTAGTAACCGTTTTTGGCCACATTCTTACATATGGCACCTTTAAGGGTTACCGTAACCCTAACCCTACTTCGATCAAATCTCTGTTAAGTTGGTAGATTCTTACCTAAATTGAATGGGAACATACTCTGGTGATCAACCACACAAGGAAGTTGCAAACACAAGGACAAAGTTACAGATAAACCCACGTCGACCTCGGAGTTCCCGACCACGAATGGAGCGCACCAATAGTACTTACTTTGCCTCCTCGTCTCTGGCTATGAGAAGTCGCATGTGATTGGTCGCAGAGGCCGCTCTCAAGACGTCCACGGCCCTGCGAAAACAAAGAGACGCGTACAAGAAAACGCTGTCGTAACTCAGCAACTCCTCAGTAAGGAAAGTAGCTATACTTTTTAATAAACAAAACTATAAAACGATTACGAGACGTGAGGAGGGGGGTTGTAATTGAGCTTCAGCGAGATGGTGCCAACGTCACGGTCTCCAAAAGTCTCTAATATCGCCAGAAAAAGTCGCTAGATTTGTCGCTATCGTGGACAAAGTCGCTAAGTTGGCACCACCTGCCGTCTTCAAACAAACAGAAGGACATTTAATGACATTACTGAGAGATTACCTTTCACTTGTCACTCCGACCAGACTTTCCCCATTAACCTCCAAGATCTGGTCGCCTGGCAGCAGGTGCCCTGTTAGAGGTCAGAGGTCAGACGAATGGGAATCACTGACATCACAGCTTTTTAATGGAATGTGTAGTTCATCGAGAACTCGTATGAACAGAAATCGTATTTACCGTCACTTGAAGCAAGGCCACCTGGTAAAATCCGTTTGACGTAGACTCCAAACTCCTCTCCAGTCAGCTCCTTCACTCCACCGATCACTTTAATTCCTGTCAGGAGTAGAGTTTTATTTAAAGTTTTTATACAGATGACTGTATTATAGGTCAGACTTTAACACCCTGCATCCATGTTGCTGTTACCTGGTATTCTTGCACATTTACCAATTGTGGTCGTTATTAAAACAAGTTTGCAAATCCACTTTGAAGGCATCACTTAATGCTGCCACTAGTTTATTTTACCTGTATTGTTATCATCTAACTCCAAACCCTAACCCTGAGTCACTGTTTGAGTCCAAATAGAGCAAATGCTAATAAGAGCCCATAGATGAATATTAATCACCTGGAACAGATGGGATTTTAAATATTGTGGTCAGAGGGAATGGGAAGGGGAAGGTCATTCATCAGGAGCTGCCATTTTATCAGTGTATTGCTGACAGGAGAGGATTGGGAGGGGTCATAAGAGTGGACTCTGCAGACACTCTCTGTCTCCAGGGGCAAGAATGAATGTGTTCATTCATGAATCAACTCTCACTGCTCTGGCATTAGAGGTCCAAGTTCCCTGGACACTCAGGAGGAGGAGGAGGAGGAGGAAGAGGAGGAGGAGGAGGAAGAGGAGGTGTGAGAGTAAACAACCTGCAGTCATCTTACACTCTGGTGCCTTTAACGACATTTAAATAACAATTTTTATACATCTATCTAGTTCAAATTCACTCAGGTGGTCAACATGTCATCGTTAAACTGCACACATTTGATTTGGGAGCAGCAAATAACTGTGTGAACGAGTTTTCATTCAGGTTTTCACAGAGTTAAGGTTTCTTGCCTCAGAGCAGAGGACGTTGCTTGATTTTTATTTTTTTTATTTAACCTTTATTTTTACCAGGAAAGTCCCATTGAGATTAAAAACCTCTTTTTCGAGGGAGTCCTGGCCAAGAGGCAGCAAAAGTTACAGCGTTACAATGTACAAACAAATAAAATACAGTTACGAGTAAAAGATATCGTCTCAAGTGCTCAATAATTATTTGACGTCACACTTTTGCCACTTTTTCGATCTTTCACAAACGACCAGGTCAAAATGTGTAATCTCATGAATTTTAAAGGGTATGAACTTTTGCAGTGGAGGCTCGTCCATAGAGGGCGCTAGGGCCAGTCTCACCAGTCTCATATAAAGAAGAAGAAGAAGAAGATAGGAATTATCTAAAATAAATTATAAACGCATAGAAACATAGAACATTTTAATAAATGTTCTACATGTTGTACAGTCCGTGTGTAATCTGCCGTTTAAAAAACGTTAACTTCTCACACTCGGTTACTGCTCTTTTATCAAGCGGCTAAAATCTATTTTACTTTTCATGCCCAGAAGCAGCAGAAGTTTTCAGTGAGCGTGTGCGCCTCCATATCCTCGTCTTGTCATCTGTTCCCGTTCAAAATGTCATCTCTGAGATGTTTTTTTCCAGATACTGTTCGTTCCAAAGAGGAAAGTCTTATTTGACTCTATCGACGAGGCCTTGATTAGCTTTAGGCTGAAGCTGGGATGTACGTATCTACCGAACTAACACTAATTGGGTCTGGAGTGGAGTGAGGGGGCTGGTGGGTGCTAATGCTAATGATCATGTGCAGGGAAAATTGTTTTTTTTAACGTTCTTCTTCATCTCAGTCCTTCCTCTGGCTTCTCGTTCTCCACCCACTGCCGTCAGATAAGAAGAAAAACATCTTTCTAATGCGTAAGTAGCTGACGACGTGCCTCTGCTCTCACACACATTAGCTCGTACTCAAGGATTACATGATGCTAATTGAAGATAGCATAATAAACAAGAACACAGAGGCATTCTCGCTTCTTCTTCTTCTTCCGTCGTGTGGTTCTCTGAAGAGATGAAGGAATGACCGTCACCATGAAGAACATGTATGGCACTAGAGTAAAATGGTATGGTATATACGGTGGGGGCGGAGCTAGACTGGCTCCTCCCACAACAGTCAGCCGATTGGATGCAACAGAAAAACGTCACCGCCTTGCAATCGGTGTAAATGTGCCGTGGAAATCTGTTCTCGTACAAAGTTTGACGTCTCGTTGACACAAACAGCCACAGAGCGAGCTGCTGGATGTCCTCCTTTGTAGTCTGGTGCGTTGCGTTCAACGTCGTCGTTTGTTGCGATCTCACCACCATGTGGCCATCGGCCGGCAACAAAACAAAATATTCACATTTTAGAAGTTTTTATTTTTATTTATCTAGTATCAAAACAGTTATTAATTAGTAACTTTAAATTTAGTCATCGATTAATGATCGAATAATCACGTGATCGCTGCCGTCCTGGTACCCGTGTTTATCAAGGAATTACAGCACTCAAACACAATATGAGGCTTGCACCCTCTCCAGCTTGCATTTTTTATTATTTTGCAAAATGAAGAAAATGTATGAAGAGAATATATATATCATTAATCTCTCTCTATATATATCGCCATCTCGGATATCGGCACAAAGTCAAATCCCTGATACAATATCTGTGATGACTGAGAGGTTGAAAACTCCAAACATACTAAAAATAAATAAAAAAACACTACATCAAACAGACTAGTATATGTGACGTTAAATGCACAGTTTGTGGCATGATGTTGTTTTCACTCTGAACGCAAATAAACTCATGCACAAAAGCCGCTTGTGCTCGCGTGGGCAGGCGTAAACAACAGCAGCGCCGACGTTCTCAACACAGCTGTGTTAAGTGGGTTAGGGCTTTGCTGCGTGACCCACTTCCCTCCTCCCAGGCAAAAACACTGATACTCAACAAGGACGCCTGCGCTCTGACGACTCTGCGGAGAAAATCCCTTTAAAAGTCGGGACGTCGGCGAATGACAGTTGTTTAAAATCAGGCTCCACAGCTGCAGTAGATAATGGAGGATAATGAGGCTAGTTGTGCATCGTGTTAGCAAACAGGGAGCATGTGATTATTTGCTTAATTATAAAACGTTGATCGGTTACCGTGACGACGCGTAATATATTAAAATTAGACTTAGACTTAGACTTCCTTTTATTGTCATTGCACAGAGAACACAACAGTGAAAAACTGGCAACGAAACATTGTTGCTTGGCAATCGCTAAAGGAAATAAGAGGCAGCAATGAGTTTGAAAACAACAGTATATAAATATACGTTTTTTGTGTATAAATATATTTAAATATATATAAAAGTAGTGCAGTATGTGTAAGTAGTGCAGATAAGAAAATTTGGCTTAAGGTGCATATGAAAATGAAAACAAATGTAAACGATATGAAAATGATACAAAACAAATCAGTGACTGCATTTTGTGTGTTTGCAGAAATCTTGACATTTAAGGGGTTCCTTGAATGCATCTTGAAGCTGCTCCTCTATGTGCTCAACACACTGTAGATCCCACAGAAGTTAATTTACTAGCGTCCTTGAACGCATTTTGTTAGCTGCTACGGGAAATGTCCGGAAAAAACTAAATAATAATTTTATTTATATCCAGAATAACATTCTTTACAAGGAAAGGTGAGTAAGAGAAGGTTATTGTATGTCCTGAACACTATGTTATTTCAAGATTAAATATGACACTTTTTAAAGATTCTACCATCAGCAGCTACGTTCAACGTCATTTCTTCCTGGGTTTGTGAAGTTACACATTTACATGGAGCATCTGCACAGCTTATTCATTAATTATAAAACAATATAACAATTGTTTTTGTTGTTTTTTTGTACTATTACAATGTCTACATTACAATTAGTATTGGTATTATATGTATGCATGTTTTTGTCCCTGTTTTTTTCTTATTTAAAGGTGTGATCTTTTATTATTTGTGTGTTTTTTCCACTTTTATTTTTTCCACATTTGTGAATGAAATAGTATTGGTGACTGTGACAACATCCAGCAGAGGCAGACTCTGCACGCACTAACATCTCCTTACATCTGATGAAGGACAGCATGTCAGTATGAGACTCACCCAGGCCATTCTCACAGTCTGTAAACTCCATGGAATGAACCGCTCGGTCCACTCCGTACGGACCCATCAGAGTCCTGTTAGAGAAGGAGACATGAAGAACAAGAGAGGATACGGTGACTTTTCTCTGTCGTTTGCAGCTGTGCACGTGTGTGTGATCGTGGAACTCAGACGATAACATCTATTTCTGATTATGAATGAGGTTATTATGTGAAGGCACAGTGAGTAACCTGTGGTTCAGGCTCATGGTTTTTGTCTCAGTGTCAATATTCCATTCTATTATAATGATATTATATAATAAATACTGTAATATAACACAATATATTAACTTTATTCAACCGCAATTCATATTCCCAAATAAAAGAAATCTCTGCGTAGTAATATGATATATTGAGAGTTCAAAGGTCAAGGTTCTTTTATTGTGATTTAGATTTCTGCACATGAAAACAAAGCATACAGCAGCTAAAGTCTTAAAGGAATCATATTATACCCTATTTCTCCAAGTTAACCTAGTTCCCTGGTGTCTTAATGAACATGTCTGTGACATGCTTTGGTCAAAATACCATAAGGATGAAGCACCACAGCAGTTTGATCACTCTGCCAAAACAGCCCTGTTCAGAATGCTCTATTTAGTAATAACTCTTTAGGTCCACCTTAACGGTCCACCTTAAAAAAAGTAAAACGGAACTTAAGGGACAGGAAATGACGTCAGCCACAGAGGCTACTGGGAGCTAACGGCAGTTAGCATTTGGAAAAGTGATCATTTGCAGGCTCTAGCCGGCGCATTGCCGTCATATATAACATGTATCCACTGGACAGATAAATCCTCTGAGGCTGGAAGTTTGTGTAGAACTCTGTGCTGCACTGTGGAGCCAAGAATTTAGCGCATTGTGACGTCACAGTGAGCGCGGAAGTCAACATCTCGTGTTTTTATCTGCTGTACTTAGACTGAGGAGGACCAGGATTTAAATGATTAAAAAGTTGATTTTGCATAATATGTCCCCTTTAAAAGAACATATAACAGTAAAACTTAAAAGCACCTAAATAACTCCAATGCCACAATTTAAGACAATATATATATATATATATACACATACACATGTAAAGATGAAATTCACTGTTTGCACACAGACACGTCTCTGACTCTTTGATCAACACACTGTGAGCCCTGCATTATTCTCACTAGCTCCAAAGCGCTGGAGTCTTAAAAAAAAAGAAAGAAACTAAATGGAATATTTGAGGAATAATAATAATAATAATAATAGTAGATTTTTTTTTTGCTGGAAATGCTCGTGCCTAGAGTTCACACAGAGCCAAACAAAACCACACCAGGATTTGATACAACTGGACTGAAGTGAGGTTTTTGTACCAGCAGAGGGAGAGGAAGAGGTCAAAGTGCACAAGTTCACGAGACGTTGGTATTTACAACGTGACGTTCACCCATTCTTGAGAGAGTCTAACGTTTGTTTCTAGTTTATATTGTTTAACAAGAACAACATCGGTTGGAAGTGAACAAGTTCAGCAACATGTGTAATACAAGTTCATTCATTCATTCATCGTCTACCTCTTTATCCTCCACATGAGTCACGGGTCACATCCTGCACATCAGTCCATCATCACAGGGTCACAGAGACAAACAACCTCTCACACTCACACTCACTAACACAAGTTTAGTCATTTTAATATGACTGGAAAATGTCATAAATACCAACAGATATGGATGGAACACACACACAACCATAGAAATACAAGAACGCACACACACACACACACACACACACACTCTTGTACAGTGGCCCAGAGGTGTCAGGACAAATACAAAAGCCACAACACGAATACAAAAGGCACAACACAAATACAAAATCCACAACACAAATGCAAAAGCCACAACGGAAGTGATTTTTTTCAGATTTTTATCGTTTTGAACCAAAAACGGCGAAAAAAAGTAGTTTTCTCGTTTTTTGGGGTAGCAAGATGCTTTCTGGGGGTCCAAATCATAGAAAAATATATTTTTTTTAAAACATTTTTTTATATATATATATATATTTTTCCAAAATGATTTAGCGACCCCCAGAAATCATAGGAAAAAAAAAAGTTTTTTTTTTTTTTTTTATATATATTTTTCGAAAATGATTTTGGCGAATTGGGGGTCGCGAGATGCTTTCTGGGGGTCCAAATCATAGAAAAATATTTTTAAAAAAAAATTAAAAAAAATTGTGAATAGCATGTTTACAACCTAGTAATATGTGATTTTAGTGAAAACAAAGTGAGGACCGGCTAAAATGTCCTCACTTTGTAAAAATGACCTCACTTTGTTGTTCAAAACCCCCTCACTGGTCCTCAGTATGCTACAAGTACAAGAACACACACACACACACACACACACACACACACACACACACACACACACACACACCGTCAGCTGCAGCTCCGCGTTTTCCAGCTTAAGGCGCGAGCGCTGCACGAGCAACACATCAATCAAACACACACACACATATAAACAAAACCGCACATCATCTAAACTTCACCTTTATGAACCGTGAACCGTGAGAGTTTGTTGTTTTACACTTGACTGACACCTGCTCTCTCTCTCTCACGCACGCACTCACGCACACACACACACACACACACACACACACACACACACACACACACACACACACACACACACACACACACTGATATAAACTCCTTTACCTGCTGATGATCACTGCTCCTTTATACATGACTGAGAACGTCGGCATGTTGACGCATGGAGCCGCCGCTGCTGTGCCGTCGTTGACTCGCTGCTGCGCCGCTGCTGCTGCTCCAGCTCTCAGCCTTCAGCCTCTGAGCCACATGATGCTCTCTGACCGCCTGTCTAACGCTCTGTCTGTCTGTCTGTCTGTCTGTCTGTCTCTACAGGCAGCAACAGCCTGCGCGCGCGCGCTCCTTCCTCGCGCCTCCACCTTCAGTAACATATTCAAACTCTTACATAAGCGTCTCACGAAATGTTCACCAAAAAAAAAAGGGAAGGAGAAGAAACCAAAAATAGATTTGTTTTTGTTTTTGTTTGTTTATTTTTAATCTTTCAAGACTTTATGGGTCCTAAACTGTGCTTGATTCAACACTTAACATCTATGTTTTCTATTATATTAGAAGGCAGCAAAATCACAAAAGTAGCCACGTATTAGGATATCTAAATAAATAAGGTATATGATGAGGTATCTGTGAAGACTTCTGCTTTTAAAAGCTGTTGCAATGATCATCATCATAGTTATTATTATTATAGTGAATACATTTGTAATTGGAATTGTCAAAATGATATTGTTAAAAAAAGTCAATCTCGCGAACGAACTGACACACAGAACTGGTGAACTGTGGCTGAGGACGTGAATCTCGCGAACGAACTGACACAGAGAACTGGTGAACTGTGGCTGAGGACGTGAATCTCGCGAACAACTGACACACAGAACTGGTGAACTGTGGCTGAGGACGTGAATCTCGCGAACGAACTGACAGAGAACTGGTGAACTGTGGCTGAGGACGTGAATCTCGGGAACGAACTGACACACAGAGAGCTGGAGAACTGTGGCTGAGGACGTGAATCTCGCGAACAAACTGACACACAGAACTGGTGAACTGTGGCTGAGGATGTGAATCTCGCGAACGAACTGACAAAGAAAACTGGTGAACTGTGGCTGTGGACGTGAATCTCGCGAACGATCTGACACACAGAACTGGTGAACTGTGGCTGAGGACGTGAATCTCGCGAACGAACTGACACACAGAGAGCTGGTGAACTGTGGCTGAGGACGTGAATCTCGCGAACGAAATGACACAGAGAGCTGGTGAACTGTGGATGAGGACGTGAATCTCGCCAACGAACTGACACTCAGAACTGGTGAACTGTGGCTGAGGACATGAATCTCGCGAACGAACTGACACACAGAACTGGTGAACTGTGGCTGAGGACGTGAATCTCGCTAACGAACTGACACAGAACTGGTGATCTGTGGCTGAGGACGTGAATCTCGCTAACGAACTGACACAGAACTGGTGATCTGTGGCTGAGGACGTGAATCTCGCGAACGAAACTGACACACAGAGAGCTGGAGAACTGTGGCTGTGGACGTGAATCTCGCAAACGAAACTGACACACAGAGAGCTGGTGAACTGTGGCTGAGGATGTGAATCTCGCGAATGAACACACAGAGAGCTGGAGAACTGTGGCCGAGGAAGTGAATCTCGCGAACGAAACTGACACACAGAGAGCTGGAGAACTGTGGCAGAGGACGTGAATCTCGCGAACGAAACTGACAAACAGAGAGCTGGAGAACTGTGGCTGAGGACGTGAATCTCGCGAACGAACTGACACAGAACTGGTGAACTGTGACTGAGGACGTGAATCTCGCGAACGAAACTGACACACAGAGAGCTGGTGAACTGTGGCTGAGGATGTGAATCTCGTGAATGAACACACAGAGAGCTGGAGAACTGTGGCTGAGGACGTGAATCTCGCGAACGAACTGACACACAGAGAGCTGGTGATCTGTGGCCGAGGACGTGAATCTCGCGAACGAACTGACACACAGAGAGCTGGTGAACTGTGGCCGAGGACGTGAATCTCGCGAACAACTGACACACAGAACTGGAGAACTGTGGCCGAGGACGTGAATCTCGCGAACGAACTGACACACAGAGAGCTGGAGAACTGTGGCTGAGGATGTAAATCTCGTGAACGAACTGACACAGAGAACTGGTGAACTGTGGCTGTGGACGTGAATCTCGCGAACAAACTGACACACAGAACTGTTGAACTGTGGCCGAGGACGTGAATCTCGCGAACGAAACTGACACACAGAGAACTGGTGAACTGTGGCCGAGGACGTGAATCTCGCGAACGAACTGACACACAGAGAGCTGGAGAACTGTGGCTGAGGATGTAAATCTCGTGAACGAACTGACACACAGAGAGCTGGTGAACTGTGGCTGAGAACGTGAATCTCGCGAACGAACTGACACACAGAGAGCTGGTGAACTGTGGCTGAGGACGTGAATCTCGCGAACGAACTGTCACACAGAGAGCTGGTGAACTGTGGCTGAGGACGTGAGTCTCGCGAACGAACTGACACACAGAGAGCTGGTGAACTGTGGCTGAGGACGTGAATCTCGCGAACAAACTGACACACAGAGAGCTGGTGAACTGTGGCTGAGGACGTGAATCTCGCGAACGAACTGACACACAGAGAGCTGGTGAACTGTGGCCGAGGACGTGAATCTCACGAACGAACTGACACAGAGAACTGGTGAACTGTGGCTGAGGACGTGAATCTCGTTCGCACTGTCACTCACTCAATGACCCATGGCGTGAACGTGAACTGCACTCAGGGAGGACGTGAGTCACTTAGCAGGGCTCACTGGGCTCCTGCTAAGCACTGAACGATTCGGTGAACGGATCTTTTGAACGAATCATTTTAACGAACGGATTCTTCGGATTCAGTACACTCAAATGAACCGCCGATCCCATCGCTACTTTGCAAGCTGTGCTGCTCAATAAGGAGCTCCCTTTTTATGCATGCGTCCAACTTCAGCTCATCAGAGACGACTCCACCGATCCCAGAAAACTCACTCACACTCTTATTTCAAAATCATCACAAAAGTCTGTCACACCACTGCAAACAAAGGACTCAGCGTAGCCTCGCGGTCCCTGACACACACACACACACACACACACACACACACACACACACACACACACACACACACACACACACATCCATGATGAGCACAAAGCAGCTGAAGACGTACCTGGCGCAACCGAGAGGGATTTTCAACCTGTGGAACATGTCTCTCTCTCTGTGAGTGGAGAAGCTCGGTCTCTGTCTGACCCTCATGGTCGACGACGGCCCGCCGTGTTTCCTGTCATGCTGCGCCACCACTGCGACCGCTGCCCACGGCAGATATGAAGAGTGCCAATCGATGAAGAGATGATGAGCTTATGGTCAAAAGGATAATACCCACAAATCCATAATGGCACCACCAATGCGCTAAATATAGGCCTCGATGTAAGAGGGCTACTCAATTAGCACAGATTATGCTGCGGTTCTGTAACCATGCACAACAACGTTCATTAGGATTATATGATTTGATATTTTCGCTCATTAACAGCAGTTAGTTTGTTGTGTTTTCATTGAGTAAAACTCAAGTGCATTGGCATAGATATACTATATATATATATATATATATATATATATATATATATTCAGTAATGTGACACCTGTTTTACAGTATTTATACTTTGTTTTATTTACTGAAATTAGGTTAAAATTCAAAATTTACAAAAGTTGCAACTCGTCATATTTATCACTTATACAGTAACGTTGGTTTTCTGTGCTTAAAATGAATATGACAATGTTAAAAACACAGATTTAAGATTTATTGACAACTTCCTGTCAAAAACAATTAATGACAAAATTATTATTATTATTATTATTTGTTAAATTATGTTGTAATTGTTTTTATAAAATAAAGACCCATTACATTTAGTGTTTTATAAGATATGAAATATGATATGAAATACACTCAGTAGCTGTGAGGATCCTTTCTGCATAGCACCACTTCCTTTCTAGCTAGGTTTTCAAAATAAGTCATTTTTCTTTAAAAAAAAAACAAAAAACATTTTTTTTAGGATATTTTTCCTTTTACTCGTTAACTTTATGAAATTAAATTCATGTTTTTTTTTTAAATGTTATTTTAAATTGTCATTCCACGACTGTTAGCGTTAACAGGAAGTGGTCACAGAACAAATTGTGGTAATGAATAAAGCTTACAGTCGTTAGCTGAATATTCATTATACTGTATATTGTATTAGTTAATTCCCGCTTAATGACAGGGACAGTGACGACATGGAACATAACGAACTGTTGTTTTTCTATTTTTTAAGAAGAATGAGGTTGTATTTATTATATTTATTTATTATATATTAGCGTTTTTATTGTGAGTCTGAAAAGCAGCGGTTTCCTCACCATCACCAGGTGACGACTGTGACTGAACATAAGCTCTGTGCTAACCAGTAAAATGGTTACATCATCATTGTGTGTGTACATCAAGAGTCAAACACACACACACACACACACACACACACACCAAGATTGACTCTCTTCTTCTTCTTCTTCTATCCGGCAGCCATGGCAACAACCATCCGCCTCACAAGTTTAATCAGCAAATCTGCACAGCATGTCATTATCAGATTATGGGATTATCCAATCCACGCGGAGAAATCAAACAGGCCTGCAGTCGAACGCAAAGACGCATGCATGTGTGTGTGTGTGTGTGTGTGTGTGTGTGTGTGTGGAAGAGACCCCAACAGAGTGTGTGTCCATCCTGAGGAAACTCCAGAGCTAATTCACTGTGGAGGATTCCACCTTCACAACTCTTAAAACAATACGACAAGTGTGTCGTTTAATTCTAACGAATATTCATTTGACTCAAATGTGCACAGAGCGTCCACAACGATAGACCACAGCTGCTTTTCAGCTGTCGCTAAGGGCGAAACTTGGACTTTTTTGAGGTAACATTAGCGATTACTAGAACCGAAAACATTTTTCAGCATCTTTTAGCAGTTATTTTAGGCCAAAAGACGACATAATTTCAGGAAATATATCAAATTCTCCCTCCGTTTCTTTTAATAAATCTGATGTTTACGTTGTTTTTTTGGTGTAAAATGTAAAAACGCGTTGAATAAAGTCCTGTGCCTGAAAAGTCTGACCTTTTTTTGGATCCTTTAGCTTGAATGCCTTTTCTTTTCTTTTCCTTTCAAGGACTCATTAAATTCGTCGTCCTAACACTTTGGTTTGGCCAAATGACAACGTTACAGTTCAGTACAATCCTTAATTTGCATTTAAGGAGACTTTAAGAAACCCTCCAGAGGTCCAGAGGTGAAAGAGACCGACTGCCCGACAAAGTAGCGTAAAAGGAGGTTAATGGTAAGCTATGGATTAGAAGCTCAATAACCTCAGTGGCTTAGATACTTGGTCTGAACTCCTGGTTCTGGCAACCGTCAGCCTGTTATCCTCCAGACGATCTCCTGTTTGGTTGGCCCTGTTCCTCCATTGGTGGTCTGGCCCCTGACTCCTGGGCCCAATTCCAATTCCTATCTTAACCCTCAAGCTCAACCCTTAATCTTAACTGGCCCTCAAAACCAAGTGTTGAGGGTTATTTTGTCACTTAGAAATGGGACACCCCTTAAATGCAGATACGTCTTCAGACTGTAGGGGGCAGAATAACGTCCAGTCTGTTGACTCCAGTTAGTTATAAGATGATACTCATACAAATATTCAGCTGACAGTTACCACACACCACGACTTATTGAAAAGTAAACCATAGCAAACCATCGCTTGTCCGCACCGGCCGACTATTGACAAAAGATCGTAAAATAAAAATAAATGTTACCCAACAATGACGTCAGTAATCCATAATATGGGCCTAAACTAAGATAATACAATGGTTTTCATCATTTTTATATCCCTATTATCTCTTGTTTCGCTGCTTTTGGCGCCATCTTTGTTATGTCAAAACACCCAATGCATTCTGGGTAGCCCTTGCTCCCAAGGGTGGTCTCGGAAAATCTCAATATTGAGGGCGATACAGCCCTTAAACTTGGCCATCAACTGAATTTTTCTGAGAATCGGGCACTTGCACTCGAACAGGGGTTCTCAAAGTTACCTGAGGGCCAATTTAGGAACCCAACCGACCAGATTGCAGTTCTACAGTTTAGTGTTAAGTAATATAAGCGCTAATATAATGTAATTTAAGCATTACCCAGTATTTTGGTCATTGTTCTTACCTTCTAATTACAGGTTAATACCAAGTAACACATTTCTGTTACCATATATTTACTGGGTAAATAGCTAGTAATTGGGGGCTGTAGCTACCTGCTTATTACCAGCTTATAACCCAATAACACACTAAAATGCACCATATAGAAATCAGGTAAATACCCAGTATTTTTGTTTACACTTATTGTTCTGTATCCAGTAATGTCCAATAAACATTTAACAAGTTTAGTAGCTCCTGGATTAAAACTATCAACTGTAAATTCATTGTGGGTCGCCAGAAATGTTTCTGCGGGCCGTCATTGGCCCCCGGGCCGCACTTTGAGAACCAATGCACTAGAGGGAGCGCGCATTTTTGAGATTGAGGGTTAAGTAAGGAATTGGAATTCACCCCTGGTTCTCCATGGGTGGAATTGGATGGAACGATGGAATGGAATGTGGAAAGTGAAATGCACGAGCTAGGAATTCCTCAGTCGCCTAATTAGTTCTCAAATGCATGAAAACAATCGAGTCAGTCTCAGCTTAATGCAACAAGCGCACTCTAGCTCGTATCGTCCTTTTGACACCACTATTGCACCTGAACAGTCAGCTATAGGAACGGAACGATCAATCGTCTGAGACGGAGGGAAGAAGAAGAAAAATCAGCAACAAGCTCGATCCCCCGAGGGGGAAACCAGTCAGCATTCTGCCTCAGATTCCACATCTTACGCCCAGAGAAAATCAAACCCAATGAAGTCATTTCCAGCAAAATCGATGGAGCATCACCACGGGGGAATAGTGACCAGAGCGGTCGACGATGGGGGTGAATTGAAATCCCATTAGTGATCATTGATTTTGACCTGATGAGGGGGGGTGGTGGAGCTGATTGTCAGCGAGTCTGTTAAACGTAAGAGACGATCACAAACATAATAACAGGAGCAGGAGCTTGGACGACGCCAGGTCAGAGGATGCGTCGTAAAAAAAAAACAGTTTCCTCCAGCTGTCTCAGAGAGTCTCTCTGGTACGATATCGTGGTCCCACCGTTTGGTTCGATCTCTAGCAAACCTCAAGAAGTTCAAGTTATTAATTATAATCTAGTTTCCTGTATATGAGGTAGATAGTTATCTGGGTATTTCCATTAAATACTGCCATGAAAAAGGATCACAGTACCACGAGATTTACAACTGTTATAACTTAACTCATCTCACATATCAACATATTCATCCCTCGTTGTCATGAAACACCGCCAACATACATGACATCCAAAGGGACATTGGACCTTGAGACAGATGCAGATATGTTGCCTTTATCCCAGGGGTAAATGTTCCCATGGTTGGTATCTATCATTGTGGAAAATAAAGAAGAAAC
Source organism: Microchirus variegatus (assembly GCF_963457635.1). Taxonomy (NCBI): domain Eukaryota; kingdom Metazoa; phylum Chordata; class Actinopteri; order Pleuronectiformes; family Soleidae; genus Microchirus; species Microchirus variegatus. The sequence continues at coordinate 3,567,987 of NC_139811.1, forward strand.
AACTGGCCGAAAGCATTCCTACAAGATGAATAAATTAGTGCCACAACCATTTGCATCAGTCGTTCACACAAGCTAGATGTTGCTAGATGTTAGCTCCTGTGGGGTTATGGGTAAGTTTGTCCTCCTGTGAGTAACCGTAAGGAGTAACTGGTAAGAATCTTCCAACTGACGACGTCGCAAAATCATATCTCTTCTCAACTTCAGCGGATTCGAGCGGAAATACTTTGAGACAAACGGCCACAAACTGAGCAGGAGAGAAAGAGCTGCTGGGTGTCCTCCTTTGTTGTCTGTTGTCGGTCCAGAACTCAAGCCTGACCAAGGACTTTACCATTCCATACCAGACCAGACCATACGTTCACTAATTGAAGCCCTAGTGAGTACTGCATGTCTATCTATTAAGTACAACATTCACTTTATCATTTAAGCTTTTTAGTGTAGATTCAAAACTAAATGGTCATCAATTAACTTTATATTTTCAATAACAATCACAGCGAATGTGTGGAATCACTGACTCAACATTGACAAACAAGAAATGTGGGTTCTAAAAAGGGTGAAATATATCCCACAGATTTTCGTGGGGAACATCGAGATTAGTTGTCACAGTTTTATTTCCGACTGTATTCAAATAAGACAAGACTGAAACCAACGGAATCTTCCTTAATTCTTTTAACTGTCCAACAAACATTCTCAAGTCAAGTCCAAATGTCCAGGCTCCTGAACCAAGTAAATGATCTGACTAAGAACTAGTTCATCTAACTACCATGATGTCGTTTTATCTGGTCTTATAATTGATTTTACTTTTACTCCTTTGCTATTCGTTTGCATCTCTGTTGAAGTGAAAAAGCCTAAAGCCAAAACTCTGAGTGACGTCCAGGCAGAGACACTGTTAAAGACACCGTTAAAGACACCGTTAAAGACACCGCAAATACTCCTCAGCCCAGACGCACCCAAACAAGCAGCTTGACTCCGGATGTCACTCTGTGGCTTCGGCCAAAACCCAGACTTGAACCACACTGACAATCTGGAGAGACCTTAAGATTAAAGTTCACCAGTGATCCTAATCCACTGTGACACAGGATAAGAGGATTAAGACTGTGTGTGTTTCCAGGTGTGCACAGCAGCTACAGGATTATACCCAAGTCCGGAAGTCCAGAATAAATAACATCATTATTATCACAGTTAGAATATTATATATTATTACTTAATATCCCTCTGAGATTAGCTAATACTTACTATACTTAATACTAAATACTTTCCGTTATTTTCTACATTTTACATTTCTGTATTTTATTATTTCCTCTCTTTGTAAATATGTTGTTTGTAATTGACTGAACTTGTTTATGTGCATGGCTCTTTCTGAGGTTTCTCCCAATTTTCCCCTTGAACAAGGTTTTATGGAGTTTTTCCTCACTGAATGTGAGGGTCTAAAGACAGAGGGTCCAAGGACAGAGTGTCTAAGGACAGAAGGTCTAAGAACAGAGGGTCTAAGGACAGAGTGTCTAAGGACAGAAGGTCTAAATAAAGATGGTCTAAGGAGAGAGGGTCTAAGGACAGAGGGTCTAAATAAAGATGGTCTAAGGACAGAAGGTCGAAGGACAGAGGATCTAAATAAAGATGGTCTAAGGGCAGAGTGTCTAGGGACAGAAAGTCTAAGGACAAAGGGTCGAAGGGCAGAGTGTCTAAGGACAGAAGGTCTAAATAAAGATGGTCTAAGGACAAAAGGTCTAAGGACAGAGGGTCTAAATAAAGATGGTCTAAGGACAGAGGATCTAAATAAAGATGGTCTAAGGACAGAGTGTCTAGGGACAGAAGGTCTAAGGACAGAGGGTCTAAGGACAAAGGGTCTAAGGACAGACTGTCTAAGGACAGAAGGTCTAAATAAAGATGGTCTAAGGACAGAGGGTCTAAATAAAGATGGTCTAAGGACAGAGGGTCTAAATAAAGATGGTCTAAGGACAGAGGGTCTAAGGACAGAGTGTCTAAGGACAGAAGGTCTAAGAACAGAGGGTCGAAGGACAGAGGGTCTAAGGACAGAGGATCTAAATAAAGATGGTCTAAGGACAGAGGGTCGAAGGACAGAGGGTCTAATGACAGAGGGTTTAAGGACAGAAGGTCTAAGGACAAAGAGTCTAAGGACAGAGGATCTAAGGACAAAGGGTCTAAGGACAGAGGGTCTAAGGACAGAGGGTGTCACTTGCATGTCCAATTTACTGAATCCCCATATTGCATGTTTTTGGACTGTGGGAAGAAGCTGGAGAACCCAGAGTAAACCCACGCACACACGGGGAGAACATGCTAACTCCATGCAGAAAAAACCTTGTCCCGCGTCGTATAATTAGCTTCATTGAATACTGACCTCAAAAGAAACTATGACGATGCAAATGTTGAACGTTAATCACAGCAGTGTCCCAGATAAACGGTGAGAGATGCTGAGTCTAAGCGAGCGAACAAGAGCGCGCTTGTTTTCCTCTGTCACAGCAAAAAACTGTGAGTGAGTGATGTGATGTGAGTTTCCACCAGAGTTCAAGAGAGGCGAGTAAATAACCTGTCAGAGTGCATCCACTCACATCTGCCACAGCTGTCTGAGACGCTGGGTACAAGCAGCAGTGAGCTGACAGAGACTCAGACAAAGCATGCTAATATTTATGCTTAAATTAGCTTCATTATATGTTCCTTATGCAAGAGGAAGAAGTAGAACATGAGCTTCGAAGGACTTCAAAATGTGATCGGGAACTTTGAGCTGTGGAGGGTTAGGATCGCACCTCTTTTGGTGCTTTTCCACACTCTTCTCCATTTGTTTTTAAACTTTTTTTTAACTTTGCAAAACAGTCATTATTAAGAGTTAGTGTGACGCTACGGTGACGCAAGTCACATGATCACAGAGGAGCTGACGAGGTGTCAAAGAGCAGTTTTAACTCCAGTGTCAGAAGTTAAGCTGTTAATGAGACCATCTGGAGGTAATGTAGGTGTACACACACACACACACATTCTTGTACTTGCTGCATATTGAGGACCGGGTCAAGGTGCTGACAAAGTGAGGACCAGCATTTTCACTTTATAAATCGACACAATTGCAAATATCTACTTCACGAATGACATCTATAAAGAACTACTGGGTGCAGTACCATACAATGTCTGCAGGTGGAGCCCCAGAGCAAAAAGTGTTTTTGTTCCAAATTGAGGACCTCTGTTAATAGTTTAACAGTATAGCACGTTTACAGGCTGAGGAAGTGATTTGAATGAAAACAAAGTAAGGACTGGCCAAAATGTCCTCACTTCGTAAAAAAGACCTCACTTTGTTGGTTAAAAACCCCTCACTGGTCCTCAGTATGCCACAAGTACAAGAACACACACACACACACACACACACTGACCTGTGTGAGGTCAGATAAATGACACGTTTCAAACACGTCACATCGAGACTAAGAACCATTCACACCCACAGTCAGTTTAGATTGACCAATTAACCTCTGAGTGCAGGGTTGACGTCGAATTCAAGGACTTTTCAAGGACTTTCCAGGATCAATTCCCTCAAATTAAAAGGAGTGAATGTGTCGACACAGCTCGTGGTCGTGCACGACGGCGTCCGCGCTCTGCATCTGGACGCGCGATCGTCCTCGGCCTGAGACGGAGATGTTGGACTCTTGGAAATCATTGGCCTTGAACACCTAAGAGCCTGAAATAGAAGCACTCCTTGACCTCGTCTTCCTCCCAATGTTCAGTCAGCTGCAAAAACCCCGGCAGTTATTTAAGGCCTTTAATAACTCAAAGCTATAGAGAAACAGCACAGTCATTGTTTTTACCCACTAAGGAACTCCCAAAGTCAGAACCGTTGTTTTCTACAGTCTGAGAAAGTCATGTTTTAATGATAATATAAGATATTATATCTATGATATCTTATGTGCATGTGTTCTTGGACTTGAGGCTTTTTTGGGATTTTCTACCTGGAAAAAGCAGACGCGCCATTGTGCAAAAATAGGGTTTCTTATTTCTAAAAACGCATATTTCCTGCTATCTGCTAACACGTTGTTTGTCACTCTTCCATTTTAATGTTTTGGCTTCTTCTTCTTCTAACACGACTTTGTTCATTGTTGTCGCACAAACAGCATCGTAAAACGTTACAAAAAAAGCCGTTTACCTGTCGACGTCGTCCACGCGAGGCTGGAGTCTTCTGAGTCATCTGAGTCATCTGTTCCTGGACCTGTTTCCTGTTTTACTTTGGAGTTAATCCCACCCTGATGTGTTTCACCTGTGTCTGATAAGCCCCGCCTCCTTTGTGTGTGTTTACTCTCTGTTGTGTTCGTTTTGTTTCTTGTTACTTGTTTGAATGCTATTTCTTGGTTGTCTGTTGTTTTTCCCTCCTGCATTAGCTTGTTTTTGCCGTTTTATCTTAGTTACTTTCACGTGTTACTGCATTTGGTTTCTCTACAGCTGCGTTTCCGTCATGGTACGGTCCGGTTTGGTATGTACGGAATGGTTTGGACTTGGTTGGCAGAAAGGGACTGGGGGACACTATCAAGGGCAGGTGTGAGCGATAACTGAAGGATCACCAGGTGAAGTGCATCAGGGAGTTAGGGGAGATGTGTCAAGGACGACGACGACGAGGTGACAGCGTAACAGGAAGACATGAACGTTACCAAAATAAAAGAGGAAGTGAAAATCAAACTCAGCACCAAAAAGGTGACATGAACTTAACGTGACTCTAAACCAGGGCTATTCAACTTAAGGCCCGGGGACCAGATCAGGCCCTTCAAGCAATTTGGACCGGCCCGCGGCCCATTAACCCATAAATAATAAATGTATTATTAAAAAGCCAATAAACCCATAGCTTCGCCTATTTCTGACACTTTCTGACACTTTGCGTCCCTTTTTAGCAAATACTAGTACAGCTGTAATTGGACGCAGCCCATGTATGTACCAGAATATTTTATATATATACTATGGGCTAACTGTTGTAATTGTACCTGAATATTATTGGTACTGTTACTTATATTTCTGCAAAAATAGCCTATTGTGGCCATTGCACCTTAAAGGGATAGTTCGGAATTTTGGACATAAGACCTATTTTCCAACTCAGCCGGTGTGATGGAGACGTCTGGAGACGTTTTCAAGAAATTTCATTCAGCTCTTCTAGTTGCCGAGTTCGCTGATGCTATGGCTAGCGCAAGTCAATGATACAAGTTAGCATGGCATTAAAAACACTCATACCGACTCCACAGTGCACCCGAGGCAAATCGATTGTAACGGCAGACTATCGATGTACATATCTGTGTTGATAGAATGATATTTGAAAAACAAAACTAACGTTGCATCGCATGGATTTTTGAGGGACTACTTTCTCAGCACTATACTTCCGGCAGCGGAATCAGTCCGCCGCTGCTGGAAGTATGACGCGCTGCTGCTGCTGCTGAGACATAAATCCTTCAAATTGCAAGGTTGGTTTTATTTCAAACATTCTATCAACACAGATATGTACATCCATAGTCTGCCGTTACAATTGATTTGCCTCAGGTGCACTGTGGAGTCTGTATGAGTGTTTCTAATGCCATGCTAACTTGTATCATTGACTTGCGCTAGCCATAGCATCAGTGAACTCGGCAACTAGAAGAACTGAATGAAATTTCTTGAAAACGTCTCCAGACGTCTCCATCACACCGGCTGAGTTGGAAAATAGGTCTTATGTCCAAAATTCCGAACTATCCCTTTAATGTTGTTTATATTGTTACCTCTTATTTTGTAAGAGCCAATTGTGACTGTTGTACCCAGATGTTGGTGATACTGTAACTGTAACCTTTTTGCACTATAAACTAATTGTATTGCGCCTGAATGTTGCTGGTTTTGTTACTTACCTTTTTAGCACAAAACTAGCAGCTATTTCAATACACAAGTGCTAAATAATTGAAAACATTTTGCATCTGTTTGTATCCATTTACTGTACATGCACTGGCTGGACAACCTTCCGAAAAGCTGGCCCTCTAGAAATTTTAGTTGAATAGCCCTGGACTAAACCAACTAACACAAACTGACTACACAAGCAAAAAACACTAGCATAACTGGTGCCTCGTGACACAGGGTGTGTAAAAAAAGCATCAATCCCTATTCCCAAAAAACCTTGCTCAACAGAATTCAAAGATATCCGACCCATTGCACTTACATCACTCACTCACTCACTATAACAAATCAGTGCTTATTATGTCCGATCTGACAAAACACACGTCCACTTTTTTCCTGAGGAAGCTGTTTTACTTTCTCCCAAAGCAGACTCCCAGCATCTCTGTCGTCCCCGTGTCGCCGACACCTACCTGCTCTTAATGTTGGGGTTCATCCTGAGAGGAAAGAGTCCCAGGTCCACGTCTTTGCTGTCGGGGTTAAACTCCAGGGCTCCGGACACATAAATCAGAAAGTAGTCCCAGAGCTCTGGTAACTTTTGTGAGGAGAGAATCATGAGAGGATCTTCAGGGCTTCAGGTTCTTCTTCTTCTTCTTCTGCTGCTGCTGCACCATGCAACCGCCTCCTTCCAACTGGCCTTTGAGAGATCTAAATTGACCTCATGTGTCCACTCAGCACCTGTTATATTTTGCTGACTGACTCCTCCCCCTCTGGATGGACGACACAAGCAGAAATGGAGTGTGTTCTTCCAATCTCCCTTTTCCTCACCACCCTTTTTCCAACCAAATTCATATCAGAAACAAACTATAAACCACTATATTCTGAATAAGAACTAAATAATATAACTTATTCAGCTAGAATCAAGTTTAACCCTTTTAAATTTCAAATTACCATAACTCCTCGCTACTTCGTGCAATTTTAATCATTCGAACCTGAAAGCTGTGAAATGGGGCTTTCTGATGCTATTACATGCATTACGGTAATGACTGGGTGCTTTCAGGGGCAGTTCGAAAGATTAAAATTGTACGAAGTAGTGAGAAGTTACGGTAATTTGAAATACACATGCGCCACGATTTTGTTGGCTGCCGTGGCTGACAGTCACAACATCATCATGATGGTAAATTTTAAGTCATTCCAAGATACTTTTTGTTTTTGAGAAGAAAGTCAGCTCACTCTCAAAGTGCATCAAGGCAAATGAATCTTTTCCTGAATTTCAAAAATTCATTAAAATTATTCCTTAAGAGATATGCGAATATTTTCAACGGATCCTTGTTCAGGGCGATACCAACTATTATGATGGTAAATTTCAAGTCATTCCGAGATACTTTTTGTTTTTTTGAAAAAAGTCAGTGTATCAGGGCAAATGGATCATTTCTTGATATTCAAAAATTCATTAAAATTATTCCTTAAGAGATATGCATATATTTTCAACTGATCCTTGTTCAGGGCGATGCCGACTATTATCATGGTGAATTTCAAGTCATTCCGAGATACTTTTTGTTTTTTTGAAAAAAAGTCAGCTCACTGTCAAAGTGTATCAGAGGAAATGGATCATTTCCTAAATTACAAAAATTCATTTAAATTATTCCTTAAGAGATATGCAAATATTTTCAACGGATCCTTGTTCAGGGTGATACCGACTATTATTACGGTGAATTTCAAGTCATTCCGAAATACTTTTTCTTTTTTTGAAGAAAGTCAGCACTATGTCAAAGTGCATCAGGGCAAATGGATCATTTCCTGAATATTCAAAAAATCATTAAAAATATTTCTTAAGAGAAATAGGAATATTTTCAATGGATCCTTATTCAGGGCCATGCCGACTATTATGATGGTAAATTTCAAGTCGTTCCAAGATACTTTTTTTTTTTTTTTTTTTTTTTTTTTAAAGTCAGCTCACTGTCAAAGTGCATCAGGGCAAATGGATCATTTCCTGATTGTCAAAAATTCACTAAAATTATTTCTTAAGAGCTTTGCAAATATTTTCAACGCATCTTTGTTCAGGGCGATAACGACTATTATGATGGTAAATTACAAGTCCTTCAGAGATACTTTTTGTTTTTTTGAAAAAAGTCAGTTCACTGTCAAAGTGCATCAGGGCAAGTGGATCATTTCCTGATTTTTAAAAAATTCATTAAAAATATTTCTTAAGAGATATGCGAATATTTTCAACGGATCCTTGTTCAGGGGGATACTGACTATTATCATGGTAAATTTCAAGTCATTCCAAGATACTTTTTGTTTTTTTGAAGAAAGTCAGCACTATGTCAAAGTGCATCAGGGCAAATGTATCATTTCATAAATTACAAAAATTTGTAAAAAATACTCCTTAAGAGGTTTGCAAATATTTTCAACGGCTCCTTGTTCAGGGTGATGCCGACTATTATGATGGTAAATTTCAAGTCATTCCGAGATACTTTTTGTTTTTTCGAAAAAAGTCAGCTCACTGTCAATGTGCATCAGGGCAAATGGATCATTTTCTGATTTTCAAAAATTCATTAAAAATTATTCCTTTGGAGATTTGCTAATATTTATAACGGATCCTTGTTCAGGGTGATGCCGACTATAATGATGGTAAATTTCATGTCATTCCGAGAAACTTTTAGTTTTTTGCCAAAAAAGTCAGCTCACTGTCAAAGTGCATCAGGGCAAATGGATCATTTCCTGAATTTTAAAAAATTCATTAAAAATATTCCTTAAGAGATATGCAAATATTTTCAACTGACCATTGTTCAGGGCCATGCCGACTATTATCACGGTGAATTTCAAGTCATTCCAAGATACTTTTGGTTTTTTTGAAAAAAGTCAGCTCACTGATTATAGATACTATGACTATCTAAAGCTTCTTTTTCAAACCTATTAAATGGCTATTTATGATTTAAAGTTGTCCATATTTTGTTGAAAATAACAATAACACAAAAGAAACACCTCATGAAATTAAACAATGGTTCAGTGAGTCACTGTCAAATAATAATCCCTGCCCATGTGATGACCTCATGTCACACAGCATTAACTTTCTCTTCATCAAAAACAGCGTAAACAAAGCGTTATTTATCCCTAACCTTCACCAATAACCAGTTATAATGTCTCACTATTGTGTCTGTAACAGCTAATTATCATTTTAAAGATATTTTTAGTCAATGTATTAAAACTTCATTTATCCACGTTATTTAAAACATGTTGAAATTTGGATTGAAATCTCCCTCAACCAGGGAAAGAGAGAGGGGTGAGGCCCCCCCTCAATCAAAAAAAAAGGTTATAAATCCACCATTTCCTGTCAGTAAATCCCTTCACTGTAGAAAACACACAACACACTCAAATAAATACAATTTAAACCAAAAGTTGTGTTGTTCTCCAGTTCGTTAGAGGAGAGGCTAAAAGTGACCGTCTCTGAATATAATCAATAACAAACAACTGTTACAACATTTTCATATAAAGACAAGGACTTTTACTTTGAAATTCAGCGAAATATCAACATGAATATATCAACAAAAACCTGAAGCAGGTTCACGTCGTCACTCACCAGTAGATGAGCGAGAGTCCGTCGAAGCGCTCGAGTTCTCTGCCTCGCTGTTTCAGCAGAGACATGTTATTCCAGATATGGTCTGCAGGTGTCTGTCCAGCTGCTGCTGCTGCTGCTGCTGCTGCTGCTGCTGCTGCTGCTGCTGATGATGATGATGATGATGATGCTGTTGCTGCTGCTGAACAGCAGAGTGTCTCCGTCCCTCAAACTGTGTGAGCCGCTGTTTCCTCCGCTGACTCTGACTCTGACTCTGTGGATGTGTCAGCACTGATGCCTCCTCTTCAGATCAATGTGACGGACACTGTGTGTGTGTGTGTGTGTGTGGGGGTGTGTGTGTGTGTGTGTGTGTGTGTGTGTGTGTGTGTGACCTTGAACATGTGGGTCTTGCCCATGTTCAAGGACCATCATGCATCTGTAGATGTCAACGTCTCCATGCACCACAGCTCTGACTGTGTGTGAAGTCCATCAGAGACGCTGTAGGTTCACAGCAGGGTCAACATCAGCTTTACTGTTTCTGTGTGTGTGAAACTCTCATATATTAGCAAACTATATGTGTGTGTGTGTGTGTGTGTGTGTGTGTGTGTGTGTGTGTGTGTGTGTGTGTGTGTGTGTGTGTGTGTGTGTGTGTGTGTGTGTGTGTGTGTGTGTGTGTGTGTGTGTGTGTGTGCAAACTGGGTTGAGATCATGTAACATTTGTATGTAACTGCTGATTTGTCTCCTGCTTTTGCTGGCGACTCAAAATAATGACTCATTAACTCAGTTTAATGGCTCACTGACTCAAAATAATGATTCATTATCTCAGTTTAATGACTCAAAATAATGACTCACTGACTCAAAATAATGACTCATTATCTCAGTTTAATGACTCACTGACTCAAAATAATGACTCACTGACTCAAAATAATGACTCATTAACTCAGTTTAATGACTCACTGACTCAAAATAATGACTTATTATCTAGTTTAATGACTCACTGACTCAAAATAATGACTCACTGACTCAAAATAATGACACCGAGTCAAAATAATGACTCACTGACTCAAAATAATGACTTATTATCTCAGTTTAATGAATCACTGACTCAAAATAATGACTCACTGACTCAAAATAATGACTTATTATCTAGTTTAATGACTCACTGACTCAAAATAATGACACTGAGTCAAAATAATGACTCACTGACTCAAAATAATGACTCACTGACTCGAAATAATGACTTATTATCTCAGTTTAATGACTCACTGACTCAAAATAATGACTTATTATCTCAATTTAATGACTCACTGACTCAAAATAATGACACCGAGTCAAAATAATGACTCACTGACTCAAAATAATGACTTATTATCTCAGTTTAATGAATCACTGACTCAAAATAATGACTTATTATCTAGTTTAATGACTCACTGACTCAAAATAATGACACTGAGTCAAAATAATGACTCACTGACTCAAAATAATGACTCACTGACTCGAAATAATGACTTATTATCTCAGTTTAATGACTCACTGACTCAAAATAATGACTTATTATCTCAATTTAATGACTCACTGACTCAAAATAATGACTCACTGACTCAAAATAATGAATCACTGACTCAAAATAATGACTCATTATCTCAGTTTAATGACTCATTATCTCAGTTTAATGACTCACGGACTCAAAATAATGACTCATTATCTCAGTTTAATGACTCATTATCTCAGTTTAATGACTCACGGACTCAAAATAATGACTTATTATCTCAGTTTAATGACTCACTGACTCAAAATAATGACTCATTATCTAGTTTAATGGCTCACTAACTCAAAATAATGAATAATTATCTCAGTTTAATGACTCACTGACTCAAAATAATGACTCATCATCTCAGTTTAATGACTCACTGACTCAAAATAATGACGTATTATCTCAGTTTAATGGCTCACTGACTAAAAATAATGACTTATTATCTCAGTTTAATGACTCACTGATTCAAAATAATGACTGAATGACTCAAAATAATGACTCATTATCTCAGTTTAATGACTCATTATCTCAGTTTAATGACTCACTGACTCAAAATAATGAATAATTATCTCAGTTTAATGACTCACTGACTCAAAATAATGACTCATCATCTCAGTTTAATGACTCACTGACTCAAAATAATATCGTATTATCTCAGTTTAATGGCTCACTGACTAAAAATAATGACTTATTATCTCAGTTTAATGACTCACTGATTCAAAATAATGACTCAATGACTCAAAATAATGACGCATTATCTCAGTTTAATGACTCACTGATTCAAAATAATGACTCAATGACTCAAAATAATGACTCATTATCTCAGTTTAATGACTCACTGACTCAAAAATATTGAAAATATTTACTTTGAAAGTCAAATCATAGGTATAGTAGCATCTCTGAATTTCCGTACCACTGTATCAGTGTGTGTGTGTGTGTGTGTGTGTGTGTGTGTGCGTGTGTGTGTGTGTGTGTGTGTGTGTGTGTGTGTGTGTGTGTGTGTGTGTGTGTGTGTGTGTGTGTGTGTGTGTGTGTGTGTGTGTGTGTGTGTGTGTGTGTGTGTGTGCCAAGTCTCCATTTACATTAATCCCAGAGCAGAGCCCTGAGGTTAACGAGCCTCTGGCCCAGCGTCAGTGATCTGACTCTGTCTCGTGGATCTGGGACAGAGTCCACAGACTATTGTAGGAGCTGGAGAGCAGGTAATCCAGTCGAGATTCACGACGTCGCGCTCTCAAAACCTGTCTGCCAGACTATAATCCAGCAAATTGACATGTTTTGGATAAATCCAAATAATCACACACTGAGTCAAATCTCAGTCTAAATCTCTACATGAATGGATTATAATGAATATTTTTGCTTATGTGGCAGAATAATTCATTAAACACGGATCATGGACCCTTTTTACTTCCCTTTTGCCCCCAAAATCCTTTGAAACATCAGTCATTTTCTGTGATGATTAGCCTCCCTGTGCTGTGAGAACATCTGTAATACAACAGTGTGCTGTGATTAATGTCTGCAATTATCATCATTATTATTAGGGTCCTCGTTACACTCGTGAACGAGGAACCTATTGAAATTGTACAAATTCTTATTATTATTATTTTCCGTGTTCGAACGCGAATTTGACCCCCTAAACGTGGGTGAAAACGAACGAAAATTTGCACGCACATCAGAACTGGCGAAAACTTATATATGATAATGGACTCGTGACAAACCATGGCAAAATGGCTCAGTAGCGCCCCCACAGGTCAGGTCCCTATGGAGGTGGAAAAAGTTTAGTTGCACCGAAGTACTTGAAAATCAGTGGATATATTGCCCGGCCCGAGACGGACAAAAATTCCTCTTGACACCATGACCTCAACTCAACAGGAAGTCCGCCATCTTGGATTTGGCGTTTTCCTGGGCTTTTCGCAAGTTTCGTATCTGAGCTTGCCGCTCTGAGGCCGTTTATCCTAGGAAGATGAAAAACGCGTCAAACTGTACTAGACCCTTCCACGATCAAACCTTTGGAGAATATTCCCCAGATTTGAAAGGGCGCGCAAACGGCAGCCATCAGAACTTTGGCGCATTTCGAGGGCTCGCCGCCAAACACGAAACACGCTATAACTTTGCCATACATTGCCCGATCGGCATGAAACTTCACAGGTGACACGGGACAACGTCCCCCAACATGTCCACGAACGCGAATTTCTCGCAAAAGCTATGTCGGCCAACTTGGATGCGTTCTTCTCCGGCGCAAAACTTTGAAATGTATCTCCTCCTACAGTTTTGAGAAAACCCTCACATATCTTATATCAGAACGTGCGGTTTCTTCGTGAAATGCTGGCTATGACTTTTCTAAGAGTTTCGAGTTACCATGGCGACACAAATCGCAAAAAACAACAAAAATTTGGCCTTTTCAGTTTCACATACACACGAATGGGAAAATGAGATAAACCAACCCCTCTTTGGAGCCTCGCAGTGTCGTCATACTTTGACGTAGAAACGTCATTGAAATTTTCAACGGGTCACAACACTTGGGACTTTTACCATCTAAGTCGACGTTTCCATACATATCACGATTTTTCCACAATCGCAATTTACGTTTTGCCCTTTTTCTGAGCTCTGAAATTGAGTGGGCGTGCTCTGGTCTCACTGTAAGAAAAGTATTAACAAAAATATCCAAACAAACTTCTCTCCTGCCCACAATTTCCAACTTAAACAAACATTTTTTACATCAAAACGTTGCTATGGTTGTTGTCTACCCCTATGTGTTGTTTTTATTTTCATACGACTTGCGGTTTTTCTTCAAATCACCTAATTGCGCAGAGAGTTCTGGTCAGCGCTCTCATCCACGCCCATGTTAAAAACTGTGATTTGGAGTTTGGAAATTTCTCGACGACAAATATTTTAAAACTGTCGTTACTCGGTCAATTCTCACCCGTTTCTCACGAATTTCGACGTGGGCGCAGCTGAACGTCTTGTGACGCTCACGAACCGAAAATTTTAGCTCTATCATCTATCGTTCATGAATTATGACAAGTTTAAAAGGTGCTAGTTTCCCTGTTTCTTCTGGGTTTTCAACAGTTAACGACAGGTGTGTGTGTGTGTGTGCGTGTGTAAGAGAAGGAGGAGAGGGAGGGGGAGGGGGGGCTTGTCAATCATTCTCTCTATGTAAATGTACTTCTCCACCAAAAACTTTGATGCTCAACTCCTCCCACAGTTTTGAGAAAACCCCCACACATCCTATATCAAAACGTGCGATTTGATCGGGAAGAGCCGGTTATGACTTTTCTAAGCGTTTCGAGTAACTGTAGCGACAAAAATCAGCTAAAACTGTTAACGAGTTTCACATACACATGAATGGGGAAACGGTCGAAAACAGAACGCAGCCCACTTTAGAACATCACATTGTCTTCATACTTTAACGTAGAGACCTGAAACTTGATATGTGAGTCCAGGGACCTGTCCTTAACATGTCTGCAAGACATAACCTGCACACAGGAAGTAGGTCACCTGAAACCGGAAGTAACCTATAAATCACCTACATACAATTTTTTATCAAATTAAAAATAAAATTCCTTATCCCATTGTCATGCTCTTCACAACATTACACATTTTGACTTAAACACACTGGAACTTCCCTCCCTAACACATTTACACCCTTAACCCAAACATCTAGCAGGCTGTATTACACCCACACAAACCTGATTCACATCCTGTTAACCAAGGTCACCAGCTGCACAGACAACACTTAGAGCACCACACACACCAACTTTAAACTATACAAACTTTCTCATGTTCTCAGAGCCATCTTGGACTTGCTTCCGAGCTGTTGTCTCCTGTTGACTCTCTCTTTGCAAAGAAATAAACCAATGCTTCAGCAATCAACTTTTGTTGGAACTTTATTTCTTCATCAAAAACCTTGCAACAACTTTTGCCACAACACCCATCTTAATCCATACGATAACGAAATAACTGCAAAAAAGTTCTTCCGCCACCACTCTGCACCTTTCATCAGAAGACACAGGTGATGCAGATGTGCGCTCTTCAGCTGCTGGAGACACAGGCACACCTGAGACATCAGCACACTGGCATCTCCTTCCTCCCTCTTCCTCCCTCCCCAGCTTCCACAACACAATCAGTGACAGTAATGAAAGTTACATGGAGTAACTCGGTGAGCTGTCTGCTTATTCTGTGTGTAATGTGTGTAACAGGATGATGACGTGTGACACTGACACATTTATAGAATGTTGAAATGATCTGTAAATTCAGATCCCATGGATAAGTCATGTCTCAACAAACATGTTACATCAGAAAAACAACACCCACACGATCAACTATCAATGCACAGCCAGTTTTTAAAGCATCAACATTAATATGAGAGCAGCTGCTGTGACCCTGACATTTAGTTACTTTGTGTTTATCTCTAATTCCAAAACACACAAACAAACAAAATATATATTTTTTTTTTCTATTAAAATTGATACATTGATGCATTCATCACACACGTTCCTTCCTTTTCTTTTAGTTTCCTCCTTTGCTGGTGCATTCCTTCTTCAGGAAGAAGGCGTCAGAGAGGGCGTTTTAGAGTCATTTGTATATCAATGTGTGGGTGGAACGAGGGCGTGGTGTGTTACTCATTCACCTCTACTCAGTTTCACTTTTGATGGGATGTATAAAGAGAAGGTGCGCAGGACTCGGCATACTCAAGGTTTTATAAATCTGAGAATGTCTTTGCGTACGTACTTTTAACATTTTGTGAGCACGCCCTCTTTCAGTATGTAAGCTGCACACTCTTTTATATGAGGCCCCTGGAATGCCTCAGCATTGAATGATCAGATGTACAGGACCTGTGAGAAATCAGACAGGAACAGGGACAAAACACCAACAAAGACCAAAAACAAATACAGCCATAACACCTAAAAAAAACCTGCTACATTACAAGTGTATTAGTCTCAGCAGATATTCAGAATAAACACTGAGGTGAATCAATAGAAGCCTATCCACAAAACAAGTACTCACACAAAACTATGACCAAATTGCTATGGCTTTCATGTAAAATCAATCAGCAGGGCACCGCAGGGAATTGAACCCTGTCCTGGTAAACCAGGAGTCCAACACCAGTGCCTTTTGCTTTTTGACACTACACAGAAGGAAAAGCAAAACCTGCCTTAACAACAGCATATTATGACATAATTGCATAAAATGCTATTATGTCATAGAAAAAATGTTCTGCTGTTAAGGCAGGAAAAAGAAACCTATCCACACAACAACAACAACACATACAACAACTTACACTGTTTGACTCACCTAATGGAGCTTCCCTGGACCTGTTCCACCTCATGACTGGTCAGATGTACCTGTAAGACTTGTGAGAAACAGGACAGGAACAGGGACAAACAGCAAAAGAAAAACACAACCTAACACAGCCACAACACTACAAAAACACAACCAAACAGCCAAACACTACAAAAACACAACCAAACACATCCTCAACACTGAAAAAACACAACCTAACAGCCACAACACTACAAAACAACCAAACACAGCCACAACACTACAAAAACACAACCAAACACATCCTCAACCCTGAAAAAACACAACCTAACAGCCACAACACTACAAAACAACCTAACACAGCCACAACAGTAAAAAAAACACAACCTAACACAGCCACAAGACTAAAAAAAAAACCAACCAAACACGGCCACAACACTAAAAAAAAATCTACCAAACACAGCCACAATACTAAAAAAAGACAACCAAACACAGCCAGCACACCTAAAAAAAGCCCCACTGCATTACAAGTCTATTAGACTCTGCAATGAGTAACAATGCACAGTGATGTGAATCCAAACGACCTTATTTACACACAAACAAGAACACTAACAAACCATGAGGACAAACACATATCTACAAGTCCTCTTCCTCATCAAAACCATCAACAGACATCAACGCACACAAAATCCCCTCATGATCACTAAAGTAAGTGGGACAAACAACAGACCCAACAAGATACTGTGAGGACTTTAAATAGACATGATCAATTAAAGTGCCTCTCTCTGTGGTTGGTCCCGAGACGCCCTGAACATAGCCTCGGTCGGTTACAAACTTGCAGATTGATGATGATTTCAAAATGTCATCGTTGAAATCCCCCATGATTGCGACAGTTTGGCACTGTGTATCCAGCCAATCGATTAATTTGCCAAAATGTTCTTTAAACAAAGACATGGGATATGAAGGTGGTCTGTAAATCACGGCTACCAATATCTGATAACTAGTAAATTTAAAGATTAAACATTCTAAATTTAAATCAGGCATTCGGAGTCTTTCGTATGCCACACTGTTTGAAATGTACATGCCAACTCCGCCATGTTGTTGTCCTTGCAAAGCAATTAAGGCCTGATTGTTGCTCGAGTAGGATAAACTGCGAGGACAACTATGGAATGTATAGCCATCTATGTTTACGTTTTGGGCTGGTGGACCAGCTGGTAGCCATGTCTCTGTAACAGCAATACAGTTAAGCTGCAAATGCTGTGTACATTTCGCCAAATCTGCAAGGTGAAGGGTTAAGTTTTGGACATTCATCAAGAACACAGTGAATCTGTGTGTGACGAATACGTTGTCTTCGAATAAAGGTTCAGTCAAACTTTCTATGACGAACTTGGGCATATTGTCAATTGCACCCTTAATGTTGTCCCTGCAATATATCGCCTTCTCTTTAAAATCTTCAATTATCAATCCTGACAAAGTTCGAACACGACTTAATGCGACGTAGGCTTGCCCAGCTGAAAAGACCTTCTTAAGACAAACCACAGCGTCGTCAACAGTAAGCCCCTGAACTTTGTGCACTGTAACAGCCCATGCCAGCTTAAGGGGAAACTGCCGCCTCATTCCGCCCTGTTTCGTAGCCCTTTCCTCTTCTGGTTCGATGGCTGTGGAACCAATCAAATCTATGGGAAGATTTGGTGACTGCTTCCTCCTCTGGACACCTACATGCGCTTCATCAAACTTCACATAGATTTTAAGAGGAAAGCGACTAGTCTCCGATGTAACTATCTCTGTTACAGTGCCACAAACTCCATTAACAAGACCATCCATCACGTCAATGTTCTTAATCAACATTACCCGCGCATCCTTGCCGAGCAACAACGTCTCAGCCAAACAGGTGTGAGACGTTTTGATATGATGGCGCCCCTTCAGCTCAAGCTTTCCTGTTTTTTTACTGTTGACATAATCTTGAGCAGCTATCTCCACATAATCGGGACAGGTCTCCTTTAGCTGCTGAATGTTGTGCCCATTTACTTGCAAATTTGTCGGGTAAATGTGTAAAGCTGGGCTGACTTCACCGGTTTCACAGTTTTTCAACACGTCAACGTCACTCTGCAGCATGGGGACGCCCTTTGAACGAGTTCTAACTCTGTTCAACAACTGTGCAAACTCACCGTCCTTCTGTCGCACTATCTCAGTGAGTTCTACAACCGTGAAGCTCGACCACAAGTTTACGGGACCACTGTCAACGTACAGGGGTTTACCTCTGACCGGAGGCAGCTGGAAAAAATCTCCCACGGCAATCACGCTGACATTCGCAAATGGGGAATAGTCACCGGTCTGTTTAATCTGTCTCAATCTGCCGTGAATATAAGACAAGAGGTTATGGTCCACCATTGATATTTCATCAATTATCACTAATTGCAAATCAATATATTTAGCACGCAAAGCATTGAGCTTCTCTTCACCCAAAGGGGTGTACGGCAAGCTCACATCCTTTCCGATGCTAAAAGTGGTGTGAATAGTAGACGCATGCAAATTGAATGCTGCGATCCCAGTGGGAGCAGTTAACAAGACACAAATGTTGTCTGGTTGACGACACACTTGCGACAATAACCTTGTTGCCTCGTACTGAATGGCCTTGATCAAGTGACTCTTCCCTGTCCCGGCACCACCTGTGACAAACAAATGGAACGGATCAGGGTTTTGCCCGTTGATCTTGGCCAAACACCATTGACGAATCTGATAGAAAACAGACAGCTGGGTTTCATTCAAAGACCTAATCAAAGCCAATCCGTCACTTCTGCACAGGATGTTGGATTTCTTTTCCAAATGTGCAACCTGCTCAGTAGTGACCGCCAAATCTGGTATGTTTTCCGTTTCGTTTTCTTCCACATCCCGTCTGCTCTCCATCCGTTCCTCATTGGTCTCAGCTCGCTCGATCTCTTGCTCTGGGCACAATTGCGCCCAGGCATCTTCGAATTCATCGCCGAGGTCTACGTTTTCCTGAATATTTGTCAATACTGCCGAGTCGATCTTTTCAAAGCTGCCTCTGTTTTGGTCAACCACTGATTTGACAGACTGCAACGACCCATCACTCAACCCGACGTGACCATCCTCGTAAAACTGCTGAAAGGAATCGAAAGCTGAAGGCTTCAACTGTACGTCGAGACGATAGGGCAAAAACAACTGCAAAATAGTCCTGTGAAATAATTCAGGATTTTTGGTCTCAGAAACGCGCATGTAACGAACAACTGCCGGTTGTGTTCGTGTCCTTTTAGCGATAAAACCGCAATTGTTGGTCAATCTAATTGGGTTCTTTGATTTTTGATTTTTGCTCAGAATCCGATATTCTGAAGCAAACGTTGCTATGCACATGTCGTTAAATGTGCTGTCGTTTGGACGATTCTTGTAGCGCTCAACCAAACTAGTCATCCACATGTTTGACGTGGTAAGTTCATTTGCAGTTGCCTTTTCCTTCAACCGACTTATAGGCAGGCTCATTTTCACAACATTTTCCCCTGTCGGAACAAACACGACATTCCTAGAGTTTTCCCTGAGATGCATGTTTGTCAGTCTATAAACTGCTTCCTGAGCACACACATCTCTGTTGTGAAGATAAACACTGCCTAACTTTTTCAGCGCTTCTTTCGCACAAACGTTACCTTTCGCAGCCTCTTTCTGCGCGTTGGCCAACAACAATCCCATCTCCCGCTCTGCCTTGGAAATGTAAGAAATGATGTACACAATGCAGGCATATGCGTCGACCACATACTGGATGTCCAAATTTGCATTCCAGCATTTTAGCAGTGGCTGACTATACTGATTAATCCAAACTGATTGAGGCTGCCTTTTCAACACAATGTGCGTTTTCTTGGCACAGCGTTTGTATGCAGCCTCAAAAAGGGCTTGACTGATACCCAAAGATTCTAACAAATGTTCTGTGCTATCAAAGGTAAGGTCCTCATTTGACACCGCCGTCTTGATAGCCGTCAAAATTTCACAGGCAATCTCCCTAGGCATCCTCTGAGGCTTGTCCTCACCCCGTTTCCCACAGGTGCATCTTACCTCATTTGTGTCGACATCAACATCCTTACAATGGCACGCGTTTTTGTTTGCCTCATCGTCGGCGTTGCGGCATACAAATGTCCGTGAGGAGACCGGTCTGGGAAAGTTGAACCGACAAACCGTTTTCTTCTTCTTGCAAGTTTTGGAATGCCTCTTTGAATGCTGCTGCACAGATGTCACGATGTCCAGTAACCCTTCGTCTCGTGAAGGCAGTTCACAAGTTACATACCTGTCGATGAATTGAACTACCTCTTCGTCTGTGTTTTCGTCAATCTTGGGGGCATTTTCGATCCAAAACAAGCAATGAACGTGAGGCGAACCTCGCTGCTGAAATTCCACTCGGTAAAAGAAGTCGATAATTTTACCGATTGGATGCGATGGAGACTTGAGAACCTCGTTCAGAAAAACGTGCCAGCGGAAATCAAACATCCTGGCTGCAGTGACAGGATTACGTCGGAGCAGGTCACATCTGTCTGCCCACTCCAAACTTTCCAATGTCTGAGTTCTCCCTTCCTGCTTCAAAATAGTTTTCAGAAGATTAGTCCACCGTAGATCAGCAGAAGAAAACGAGCAGAACCACGTCGGAATACCCAGCTGACGAACACAAGCAATCAAGTCGCGCTGTACTCCTTGCCAAAAAGCCGGGGTACCTCTGATCGGCTTCAGAAAACGATACCCTTCGTCAAACTGCAAAAGTTTCTTCAAAGATTCTGGATCTTTCAACAAGCTTTTGCTCACCCTTTGTGTCGCACCGCCTCCTTTCCCTTTTCGCAAGGCAATCGACACACTGGATACAACCTGCTGGATCTCCGACATATACTGGCCAAAAAAGATGTATTCTACATTCTGCGCAAACCTGCCATCAGCATGTAGAATCCTGTTATTGAGATATCGTGACATTGTCAAACGATATGGCCTAGTCTCATGATAGGTGTTACGTCCGAGGGGAAACAACACTGGGTAGCATTTGGCTTCATTTGCGAGATCCGACAGCATTCTCACAGGATTGTTCCCTTCTCCTGGAGCCAGATTCAGTATGTCGTCGATGTAGTGATCCAAGACTTCCTGTCCCACATCAACAGGCAGGAGACAGGTGTCCTGGAACATACAGTGCCGCTGGCGATCATGTAAGAGCTCATCCTCAGCATCTGCTTCACCACCATCCACTGTGTCACCTCCTCTTTCCTCCTGGCTCAGCACATCATCGAAATAGCGATCCAAGGATTCCTCTCCAACATCAACAGGGATGTCCTGTAGCACACAGTCCTGCTGTCCATCACACAAAAGCTGATCTTGAACATCTGCAGATGCTTCACCAGACCCTACTCTGGCATCAACAACCATGGAACAAGTGTCCTGTAACATACAGTCCTGCTGTTCATCATGCGAAAGTTGATCTTGAACATCTGCAGATGCTTCACCAGACCCTACTCTGGCATCACCATCTACTTCCACAGTCTCTTCATCTGGTTGTCTCTGTAACTCATTGAGCCACTCCTCATTGAACTCAATGTCTTTATAATGCACATTAGCCTGTTTTAAGTAGCGCAAGGCTTCTCTAATGCGCATCGTATCAACATACTGATACCTGTAATGCCCTTTGTAAGTTAGCTTACGTTTGAGCTTTACAGGTAGCAAAGACCCTTCCATAGTGGAACGGGGCAGCACATTGCTAGTCTGAACAATGTTGGCTGGAACACACGTAACAGGACCGTGTACTCCGTTTTGCCCGCCCTTTGGCAACGCCAACATTTTCATAAAGGGAATATGCAATGCAATCAAGTGCTGCTCTAAACTATTTAAACACGCCAACACGGGTGGAACAGGATGAAGCTCTAACCTATTTATTGCACATTCAGGTGGCATGTCACCCCTCTTAACCTTACGATGACATGTGAAACAAATCCAAATCTTCCCTCTAGCTGTATCCACCCACTGACACGGCATCACACACTCATCACTACAGCGATGTAAAAAATCTTCTGTTATGCATTTTTCAGCAATAGCAGCAGATTTTTTACTCTCTCTGTAGTCATCTATGGAACAAACCCGAACCTGATGTTTAAAAAATGATCTACGACAGGAACAACACGCAAACTCTGGACCGCTTTCGACTTTTTCCGAAAAATTTTGCTGTACGACATCAAATTGCTCCAATTTGTCTTTAATTTGTTGCATCCTACACTTGGTACGTGCAGCAACATTTCTCTTATGGTCAGGATCCCCATGATACTTTTGTTTACTAATGGCTTTTAGATTCTGCCTGTGCTTTACATCTTTTGAGTATTTTAGTATGCTCAGGGATTTTACATTCTGCCTGTGCTTTACATCTTTACAGTATTTGAGTTTGCTCAGGGATTTTACATTCTGCCTGTGCTTTTCATCTACATTATATTTGTGTCGACTCATGGATTTAGCAGTCTGCCTGTAATATTCATTTCCCCGATATTTCCTTTTAATCGTGTCAGTTGCCGTCATCCTATGTAAAACATTTTCATGATATTGGCTTGTCTTTTCAGTGATATATTTCCTGCTCATGTGCTTTGTAATGCAGAGTCTAATATTTTCTACACTTTCTGTCTCCACCTGACATGAAAATGTTTTGGTACTCTGTCTGAGGTTGTACACCTCAGAAAAAGACACATTGTCTTTGCAGAGCCCATAGCAACCATCCTGCTGAGGCACACAAACACAAACAACAAGGTCATAATGATTGCCGCCTTTATTGTCCAAGTAGATGCCCTCTGTAGAACTGCAACCACTGCAAGTATATTCAAGCCACCGGCCATCACAATATGTGAAGATATTCACACCTAAACAATCTGCCGTGGCTTGAATCTCAACCTCAGTAGCCCAGCTTCCAACATAGTGCATCCTACTGGCTTCAACGTACTGAGAGACTGAAGAATACTCATCTCTTAAGATTTTCTTGTATTCTTCCGAAGCCGATTGCAGCTGCTTCACAGCAGCATTTCGGATCTTCTTGTGGCTCTTCTGTGAACCACTCACAGCTTGGGACACTGCTCTGAAGAAACAGTTCCCATCAGCCACAATGCTCTCAGTACTACATGGACTTCCCAATGTACCAACTGATGTAGACACTGGTGGAAAGGGTTTCACATACCCCACATTCAGCTGTCTACATACAGCCTGAGCAAGGTCTTTGCCAATTGGGTTGAACTCCAGCTGCCTAGGATTCACATCACCAACACATTCAACATCTGAATCATCCACAGTGACACACCTATCACTGCTTCTGACTGGGGCTGTGTGACTGACCGTAACACTGGCGATCTCAAATGCACTGCTGCTTCCCCCTAGGGCTGCAGCCAAAGCACAGATGTGATCCTGAACACCTTTGACACTGCTGAAATATGACACAACGCCTTGTCCATAACCAGAAATATCAGGCATTCCACCAGCATCACGCGAATGGGAATCGACAAACGCAAAGTGGCCATTCTGACAAATAATTGCATACGTACCGCCACACACCGTCAGAAGACATGTGTGATACGTAGCAAACACCTTTTCCAGTCCCTTTTCGAGAGTGTGACAATGACCACCCTCGATCAGGGACACATCCACAGCACCTAAAGCTCCACTGACCACTTCAGGATACTCAAAGTAACAGAGGTGGCCATCAATCACCGACTGTTTGGGCAGCTCTGAAACACACAAAATCTCGAACCCCTCAGTGATCACGTTGCCTTCTCGCAATGATGTGTACAACTCGTCACCTAAAAGGATAACAGTGTCCACATCTTGGGTTTGCCAGGAAAACACACTGTCGTCTGTGTGTTTGGCGAGGCTTATTAAAGCCACAGCCATACACTGGACTCCAGCATATTTAAATAGCGAACCGTCCCCCTGATGAAATGATCCTCGCACCGTACGACCATCCACCCTGGGAGGACCGAGATCCTCTGGCTCAGTTGCACCATCATGGTCAACCTGAGCCTCAACCGGAACCCCGAGAGACGTACTGGCCTCAAGTACGTCTACATCCTCGACCGCTACGGAAGGGTAAGAAAGAGTAACATCACCTTTGCTGGATCTAGGTGCGTGATGACTCTCCTCCTCCACCCCATCCATGGCAGGAAATGGCTCCACAGACACCTCGTCCACACGCGGTGCTGCCTCCACCTAGGAAAAAACAATTGAAAAGCAGTGTTTTTAATAATATATATATATATATATATAAAAAGACCCATGTCTTTACCTTAGTACTAATAAAATGCTCTTCTACTCAAGACAAGTAATTTTAAATAACTCTAATGTTGGACGTCGACAATAAAATGACAAACCTTCTGCCTGCGGGAGGCTCTCCTGCGTCGCTCCACCACCTTCTAATGACAGAAAAACAAAAAAAGTTTTAAAAAAATTCTGCAGTCTTCGTTCTTAATTATTGCCCTCTAAATAAATAGAGAAATATGTATTTAGCAAATAACTTAATCATGGACAGAAATGACTGATATAATAATATATTTATCAGCAAAATATATCAAGTTCTAACCTGATATTTACAAAAACAAAAACACTATGAAATTACGTTTTAAAACATAATTTCCTTACCACCATAGCCCTGGTTGGTAATGGCCACTCCTCCTCCAGGTCCACCTTGGAAAAACAAAAAAACAAATCAAGAAGCTTGTATGAGGTGTATGTTTTTCCACACTTAATTCCCTTCGACACCTTTAAAACGTACATGTTGAATAAGGAATACAAAGTTTGAGGTCATAGCAACAAACACTGCACATTGTTCACACCCACGTAGGCACACACAAAATTTTCCAATTAAAAATAACACTGCAACAAAGTGGATTACATATACAAAAAAATAAACAACTGTAAAACATACTTAAGTAATACCTTAGTGGTGTATTTACTTAATGGCACATTTATGCATTACATTTCAATTGATCTGAATTCTTTATTAATATATGATATGATAATTTGTTCCACACTCCACGCAAAGTAGGTAAGAAATACAGCATGAGGAAACGAGACCTAAATATACAGATAGAAATAAAACAGTCAAATGGGCAATACAATAAAATCAAATAAAATATACAATTCAATAATACAATAAAGTGGACAATCAGGAAACATACACAATATACAGTTAAAGTTGGTGTTAAAAAGAAGTGAAATGAGAACGAGTTATCGTTTATTTTGTATAAAGAGTCTGATCAGACTGATCAGAGGGAGGAGTTGTACAGGTTAATGGACACAGGCAGGAATGACTTCCTGTGGTGCTCAGTGGCGCATTTACGAGCAATTAGGTCTCTGGCTGAAGGTGCTCCTCTGTTTGACCAGATCATTGTGGAGAGAGTGAGAGCCAGAGCCATACTGCAGTATCGCCCGCACCATCGACAGCATCCTCCTGTCTGACACTGCTGTCCAGGTTCACCCCCACAACGTCACTGGCCTTTCTGAGCAGTCGAGTCTGTTGGCACCTGCTACTCTCAGTCTGCTGCCCCAGCACACAAGAGCAAACACAATAGCACTGGCCACCACAGACTTGTAAAACATCCGCAAGAGGATTTGTATCCAATTCTGCTACAGTGTTACAACTGTGCTGTGATAATGACACATTTATGCATTTAATTGTAACTTTTATGAATTAAAGACACAGAAGAAATCACTTAATGGTGTGTTTTAAATAATGAACAACACATGTATGCATTTCATTAATTACTATAATATACATGACCATAGCAGATACTCCACCTTGTGGCCAAAAACAGAAACCACACATCTGTATTTGCTTGCCGGAACTAGAGCACAGATAACATTTTGTGGGCTACACTGCTTCACAGATCATTACATTATAATTCTTATCGTCATTTCATGGTGCAATGCATGTTTCATGGTGTTCTTCACACACATATATATATATATATTTTTATTACATTTTCTGAAAAAGCACAGACAACAAAACAAGGCCACAAACAACAGATTACCCAGTATGTGATATACACAGTACAATGTATGTACACATATATACACAATTTTGTTTTTCATTCCAATTTGAATGATGAATGATTGACACATTCAAGCAATTATTTAATATTGCTTTTCTTGTTGTAATTTTGGCACTTTCATTTCTCCGTAAAAGAAAAGGGGATTTGTGAATGCACACGTGTGTGATTGTGTGTGTGCGAGCGTGCTGGAAACGTACCATCGGTGCATCGTCCTGCATCATGGTGGATTTCGCCGACCTCTGAATTTTCACCATCTGATAGTACACAGCAGCAAGTTTAAATAATCTTGAAGTGACACAGTGATCTTGATAAGCAGGAGGTGGGAAAACGTACCTTTGCAGGTGGAGACTGTGTGGGGCTGGGTCCAAAAGTCCTGGTGCTCCTGGTGGGTGACGGTTTTCCAGGCTGCTGTTAACACATGATGTTAGATATCAGTAAAATGAAGCTCACCACCTAGTGTTTTGTTTTAATACGTTATGTTTTGTTCAAAGGAAAATGTGTCGAGTATGCTGCAAGTGTTTTAAATGACTAAACTGTCAGAAGGAACATACTTGCTCAACAAGTGAGTGTGAGCACGACGCTGCCGTTGCTCTGGTCACTCTGGTCGGTGCAGCTGTCCGAGTCACCTACAAACGCAACAAATCAAAAGGCATTTAGTGACACAATATACTCAGTTGATATTAAACAAACAGATAACTGTAAGCTAATTTAAACAGGCAAGAAAAAAAAAGTAAAGAAATGTAATCTAATGTAAAAACCTTGCTTCGCGTCCTCTTGCTTGGGGTTTTCTGCAGACACAACAACAACAGAGACAAAACCTTTAAGTCTACCTTCAACTTACAACAGTGATGCATTTGGACAATATTGGAAATTTTAGATTGCATAGGGAAGGAATAAATTCTATACAACAATGAATACAACTATGACTTCCTAAATAACTGTTAAGACACACAAAGTCTTAACTGTACAGTACCTTTGGAGTAGGCGGGCTGACAGCGATGTCGAGCTGTGATGGAACAAACTGATCCAACACATCCAAGACATCGCTGGAGAAGACCACAGGATTCAGTGGAATGGGACGAGCCTGTGACACGGCTGGCTGTCCCTGTAAAAGACACATGTAAAATGTAAATGTGTGGTTGCTTTCCTTGTCAAAATGGCAAAACTCTACACAGCTTCAGGGTCATCAAGTTACAGTGTGTGAAACCATTACCTTCCTGTGTGGTTCAACAACTGTCCACGCAAAGGGGTTGGTTGTGCGCGGGACAGTTGCTTCTCCGGTCACCACCAGCTTTGGAGAAAAGCGTCTCGGAGAGGATGGTGGTGGAGACGAAACCTGTTGCAGTGGAGCTGCATTTGGCGGTTCAAAATGATTCATTGCAACACCCCACAACAGCTGCGCCAGGATGTCCATCCCTTGCTTCTCACTGAGGTGCACCTGCAAGAATGTGCATTTAAAGTTCATTTATGTCCAAGAACTGGTCAAACTTGATATTAAACATTACATGTGCCCTTTGCCTCAACATTCTACTTACATCGTCTCTGCACCACAGCCAAGTCTTAAAAAACTCGAAGTGCTCAAAGGCGGACCAGTACGGGACACCTTCAAACAAACCAACAAACATTCATCGATCAAACAATTAATGCAACTTTCAGCATTTGAGGAAGGACTGATTAATTTTATCAGGTTTGCCAACAACGACATTCGACAGGTATCTGCTCTTCAAATTCTATCCATGTGTACATACCCATTTTTGCTGCCACACGATGATACTCCTGAGTCAGGAGTACTTGCATGCCAACCCCAACGTTCCGTCTCGGAACAAACTCCAAGACAGACAGCTGTGAAAATAAGAAGTCAGTCAGTACAAGACATCATAGCCATTGAAATGAAAGAAATATCGCTTTAAAAAAAAAAAAGTACATTTTAAAACACAAGAAATTCACCTGAGGCCAGCGACTACGGATAGTAGTCAGAAGCTTGTTGAAGTCTTCCCCTGATCGGGTGATGGTGGTGTTTTTGGCTGTCAAGTTGTTGCCAGGAGCCAAAAGACAGACCAAGTCAGGGATCCGATCCAGTTCAACGTTCCTGACCTCAGTCCTCAACTGCGCTGCAGTGGCCCCCGGTGTTGACATGAAGCCAAAGGAGTACTTTCCTTCAACCTTTTTGGAGAATCCATCTACGAAGCCTCGTAGATGGGAGTCACCAATGACCAACACAAACTGCAACATGAGAAGAAATGTTTTTAGAACAAGTGTCACAAATAATTCATAGAATAAAGAGCTCTGAGCATAAACCATACAGAAAGACATACCTTTTTGTTTGGTGACTCGGCTGGTACAACCATTTTGTGTTGCAGCCCAGTGAACTCTGAAACTGCCCATGGTTGCACTCGCCTACGATGACCAGTCCCGTGACCTATTTAGAAACGGGGAAGAGGAAAAAAAAGGGATGTTCAACTAGTAAACATTATTTATATAAAGACAATAATGCAAAACACACAAACACACACATACACCCTCCACAGAAATAGGTTACTTACAGGCACGGGAAGGTGCATCATCCAAAAGAGCCGCGGGCCTGGCTGGTGGCGTCCCTTCCTGGAGTCCGTCCGGGTCCAGTTTGGTCCAGCGCAGCTTCTGGGCCTGGGAGCGCTTCCCCTTCCGCGGCATCCTGGAAAAAAAAGAAAAAAAAAGCAGCCAAGGAAACAATAGACTAGACTAAACTAAACAAATCTAATCTAATCTAATACAAACGGACTAATCTAACTGCTTAACTGATGAATAAAATGTAAGAATAGAAAAGCTCAACAAACACTGTGAGGTGATGAAGGTGATGAAGATGATCGATGTCTCTGATGCAGTCTCTCGCCAGAAGCTCAAGCCAACCAAAAGATCCAACGGTAAACTGGTGCAATCCGAAAGTCTTCAAACATATGAAAAAAAGAGACAGAGGGAAAAGCAGGAAAGATTATGTTGTGGATACAGCAAACATTTACAAAGAGCAGAAAGATGACACATCACACTGTCACAGGTAATGACACGGCCTTAATTCTTCTTATAGGTTTCTAGCCATTTACTCAATTTCACATCGTAAAAAAGGTCTCCACCAATTATACAATCAACACGTCATTTAAAAACAGACAAAATAAAGATATAATACTTTACAGCTTGTAACAGTGGTTCAACAGGACTTTCCACAAAAAACACCTATTTCCACTTTTGTAATTTTCTGTTTTTTTTTATAATTTCCTAAAGTAGTGAGCAGGTGCTTCATGAGCTGTAGCTTAGACCGTGTGTGTGCAATCTCTCTCACACACACACAAAAAGAGACAGACAGAAATATACCACTTTACACATTCTGTACGGTAAAATAGCTTTCTTTAAAAATTAACCATATAACACACACACGGGAAACCTGCGAAATCACTCACAGACAGGCATATCACAGGAATGAAAAATATATCCATTTACACATTTTCTGTACAGTAAAATAAGCAGGGTGAGTTATTCACCTGCTTATAGGCTGAATAAGCAGGTGAATAACCCATGGAAGCCTCTCGCTCTCTCACTCACACAGAAATATACCACTTTACACTGCACTTTACATTTCTGTACAGTAAAATTACTTCATCGGAAGCCTGCAAAATCAGTCACAGACACGCATATCTCAGGAACGAAAAATATATCAATTATTCTTACAAAAAAGAACCAGACTACCAGATTTCCTTCTATGAACAACAAATTTCAGATAAACTTGGATTATAATCCCCCATTATAAAACACGCTTTACAGTGAAAATACACCATCTCCCCACATTATTCCAACCTTCTCAGATAAAACGGCCACGTTAACATAACGTATAATATAATATATAATAGCCATAATTGTTTAAAAGTTTTAACAAGCAGAGAAATAGAGAGCGCAAAAGTGTATACACAGTCTCACAGTCTAAACATAGCGCGGGCTTCAGATGAGGATCGAAAGCGTAAAAACTCGCTTGTGCCTTTAAATTAATCCTCACAAAAAATACAAAAAAACACACACTTTTGTTTGGTCAATATACAACAGTCAAGACATATTTCGCATTAAGCAAAAAGTACCAGACCAGCAGATCTCCTTCAATAAACAACACATTTAAGCCTCTCACACACACACAGGCATATACCACTCTACACATTTCTATACAGTTAAACAACTTTCTTCAACAATAAACCACACAAGACACTCACACACGGGAAGCCTGCAAAATCAGTCACAGACAGGAATGAAAAATATACCAATTTACACATTTTCTGTACAGTAAAATAACTTTCTCTAAACAGTTCCGCTTCATACCAAGGACATTAACAACGTCAAACACGCACACACACACAGTCCAACGAGCTACATCATGGCTTTAAATGAATCCTTACAAAAAAGAACCAGACCTCCTTCTATGAACAACACATTTAAGATAAACTTGGATTATAATCCCGGAAAACACACCTTACAGTGAAAAGACACAATCTCCCCACATTATTCAAGCCTTCTCAGATAAAACGGCCACGTCAACATACCGTTTAATATAATATATAATAACCATAATTGTTTAAAAGTGACGAAGAAACGAGCAGCGTACCGATGACACGCGCTTCACACACACACAGTCTAAAAATAGCCCGGCCCTCAGCATGGAGGACAGAAACCATAAAAACTCACTCATAGCTTTAAATTAATCCTTACAAAAAAACCTTGTTTGGTCAATGTACAACAGCACAGCCATGTTTCTCAAAGCAAACATTTCCAGATGAAATAATTCGCACACACACACACAAACGCAAGCGCACACACACACACGGCCTAAAAAAGAACCAGACCTTCTATGAACAACAAATTTAAGATAAACTTGGATTATAATCCTGGAAAACACGCCTTACAGTGATAAGACACAATCTCCCCAAATTTTTCGAACCTTCTCAGATAAAACAGCCAAGTCAACATACCGTTTAATATAATATATAATAACCATAATTGTTTAAAAGTGACGAAGAAACGAGCAGCGTACCGATGACACGCGCTTCACACACACACACACAGTCTAAAAATAGCCGGGGCCTCAGCATGGAGGACAGAAACCATAAAAACTCACTCATAGCTTTAAATTAATCCTTACAAAAAAAACATGTTTGGTCAATGTACAACAGCACAGACATGTTTCTCAAAGCAAACATTTCCAGATAAAATAATTCTCACACACGCGCACACACAAACGCAAGCGCACACACACAAACGCGCACACGCATACACACACACACACAGCTCCAAGCAACGCTAACAGATGAAAAATGCTTCCACACTGCGTCAAAAGGAATGAAAAATATACAAATCTACACATCCGTGCAAAGTAAAATATTTTCCTCTAAAAAGTTTCTCTGAAATAACCAAGTTCACCACGAGACCATGGACACACATGCTAACGCTAACAAGCTAAGGCTAAGGAGCAACACGAACAGCGTACAAACACATTTAATATCGACAGAACAACTTTCTGACATGAGCACATTCAAATTAACAGTAAAACAGCATGGTTTAATAATGAAAAAGTTGACCTACAGTTGTTCAAACATGTTAATGAGCAGATAAATACACAGAGCAGCACAGAGAGACACTCAGTCTCAGTCTAAATATAGCCCAGGCATAAGCGCGTGAAAACAAATTGGAAGCTTTTCAGAAAAAACGGCCACGTATAATATAATACATAATAGCCATAATTGTTTAAAAGTTTTAACAAGCAGAGAAATAGAGAGCGCAAAAGTGTATACACAGTCTCACAGTCTAAACATAGCACGGGCTTCAGATGAGGATCGAAAGCGTAAAAACTTGCGTGTGCCTTTAAATTAATCCTCACAAAAAATACAAAAAAAACCACACACTTTTGATTGGTCAATATAGAACAGTCAAGACATATTTCGCATTAAGCAAAAAGTACCAGACCAGAAGTTCTCCTTCAAAAAACAACACATTTAAGCCTCACACACACACACAGGCATATACCACTTTACACATTTCTATACAGTTAAACAACTTTCTTTAACAATTAACCACACAAGACACACACACACACGGGAAGCCTGTAAAATCAGTCACAGACAGGAATGAAAATATACCAATTTACACATTTTCTGTACAGTAAAATAACATTCTCTATACAGTTCCGCTTCATACCAAGGACATTAACAACGTCAAACACCAAACACGCACGGCCTAACGCTCAACGAGCTACATCATGGCTTTATATTAATCCTTACAAAAAAGAACCAGACCTCCTTCTATGAACAACACATTTAAGACAAACTTTGATTATAATCCCGGAAAACACGCCTTACAGTGAAAAGACACAATCTCCCCACATTATTCGAACCTTCTGAGATAAAACGGCCACGTCAACATACCGTTTAATATAATATATAATAACCATAATTGTTTAAAAGTGACGAAGAAACGAGCAGCTACCGATGGACACGCGCTTCACACACACACAGTCTAAAAATAGCCCGGCCCTCAGCATGGAGGACAGAAACCATAAAAACTCACTCATACCTTTAAATTAATACTTACAAAAAAAACCTTGTTTGGTCAATGTACAACAGCACAGACATGTTTCTCAAAGCAAACATTTCCAGATGAAATAATTCTCACACACACACACACACACAGCTCCAAGCAACGCAAACATATGAAAAATGCTTCCCCACTGTCACAGGAATGAAAAATATACAGATCTGCACATCCGTGCACAGTAAAAATATTTTCCTCTAAAAAGCTTCTCTGAAATAACCAAGTGCACCACGAGGCCATGGAGACACATGCTAACGCTAACGGGCTAAGGAGCTAAGGCTAAGGAGCAACACGAACAGCGTACAAACACACGTTTACTATCGACGAAACAACTTTCTGACATGAGCACATTCAAATTAACAGTAAAACAACATGGTTTGATAATGACGCACACACACACAGAGCTCCAAGCAATGCAAACACATGAAAAATGCTTCCACACTGCGTCACAGAAATTAAAAACATAGTGCACCACGAGGCCATGGATACACAAACTGAAAAACCAAGTGCACCACGAGGCCATGGATACACAAACTGAAAAACCAAGTGCACCACGAGGCCATGGATACACAAACTGAAAAACATAGTGCACCACGAGGCCATGGATACACAAACTGAAAAACATAGTGCACCACGAGGCCATGGATACACAAACTGAAAAACATAGTGCACCACGAGGCCATGGATACACAAACTGAAAAACATAGTGCACCACGAGGCCATGGATACACAAACTGAAAAACCAAGTGCACCACGAGGCCATGGATACACAAACTGAAAAACCAAGTGCACCACGAGGCCATGGATACACAAACTGAAAAACCAAGTGCACCACGAGGCCATGGATACACAAACTGAAAAACATAGTGCACCACGAGGCCATGGATACACAAACTGAAAAACATAGTGCACCACGAGGCCATGGAGAAACAAGCTAAGGAGCTAAGGCTAAGGAGCAACACGAACAGCGTACAAACACACGTTTCATATCGACGAAACAACTTTCTGACATGAGCACATTCAAATTAACAGTAAAATAACATGGTTTGATAATGAAAAGGTTGAGCTGCAGTTGTTCAAACATGTTAATGAGCAGATAAATACACAGAGCAGCACAGAGAGACACACGGTCTCAGTCTAAATATAGCCCAGGCCTCAGCGTGTAAAAACACATTATTGGAAGCTTTTCAGAAAAATCGGCGACGTTAACATTACGTATAATATAATATATCAGTCACAGACAGGAATGAAAAATATACCAATTTACACATGTTCTGTACAGTAAAATAACTTTCTCTAAACAGTTCCGCTTCATACCAAGGACATTAACAACGTCAGACACGCACACACACACAGCCCAACGAGCAACAGCATGGCTTTAAATTAATCCTTACAAAAAAGAACCAGACCTCCTTCAATAAACAACAAATTTAAGATAAACTTGGATTATAATCCCAGAAAACACACCTTACAGCGAAAAGACACAATCTCCCCACATTATTCAAGCCTTCTCAGACAAAACGGCCACGTTAACACAATGTTTAATATAATATATAATAACCATAATTGTTTAAAAGTGACGAAGAAACGAGCAGCGTACCGATGACGCGCTTTACACACAGTCTAAAAATAGACACACACGCACTGCACACAGACACACAGCTCCAAGCAACGCAAACACATGAAAAATGCTTCCACACTGCGTCAAAAAGAATAAAAAATATACCAATCTACACATCCGTGCACAGTAAAATATTTTCCTCTAAAAAACTTCCCTGAAAAACCAAGTGCACCAAGAGGCCATGGAGCACATGCTAACGCTAACGAGCTAAGCTAACTAGCTAAGCTAACGAGCTAAGGAGCAACACGAACAGCCTACAAACACTAGTTTAATATCGACAAAACAACTTTCTGACATGATCACATTCAAATTAACATTAAAAGGACATGGTTTAATAATGAAAAAGTTGAGCTGCAGTTATTTATACATGTTAACGAGCAGACATATACACAGAGCACAGAGAGACAAGTATTTCACTCACCAGATTAGCTGCCAGTCTGACGATTAGGGGAACCGCCCCCGACATGGGGGAACTGCCTGCCCCACATGCGGCATTCACAGACCAATCAGAGCTCACCTGGAAAAACAGACCACTGGTCCTGACCAATGGACAGGTGTCACAGACAAATACACAGAGCGACACTTTTTTTATTTTATTTTTTTCTGAAGAATTCAGGGAACCGCCCAAAATGCGGCAATTACAGACCAATCAGAGTTTACCTGGTCCTGAGCAATGGACAGGTGCCACACATACGCACTGACCGTGACTCTCAAGACACCGCATGAGCGGGGGAGGAAGTAGTAAGAAACATCCGGTTTACTTTTCAGAATAAATATATATATATATATATTTAAAAAAATAAAATAAAATAATAATTCCACCGGGTTAGAGTTAGGGCTGCATCACTAGAATAATATTATTACAATAGGTGTATGCAAACTATGACCTGCACACAGGAAGTGGGTCACCCGAAACCGGAAGTGCCCTGTCACTCACCCGTATAATGACAAATTGCCTCGAAACTTGATAGGTGTCTGCAAACTATGACCTGCACACAGGAAGTGGGTCACCCGAAACCGGAAGTGCCCTGTAACTCAACCGTATATCGACCGATTGCCTCGAAACTTGATAGGTGTCTGCAAACTATGACCTGCACACAGGAAGTGGGTCACCCGAAACCGGAAGTGCCCTGTAACTCACCCGTATATCGACCGATTGCCTCGAAACTTGATAGGTGTCTGCAAACTATGACCTGTACACAGGAAGTGGGTCATCCGAAACCGGAAGTGCCCTGTAACTCACCCGTATATCGACCGATTGCCTCGAAACTTGATAGGTGTCTGCAAACTATGACCTGTAAACAGAAAGTGGGTCACCCGAAACCGGAAGTGCCCTGTAACTCACCCGTATATCGACCAATTGCCTCGAAACTTGATAGGTGTCTCCAAACTATGACCTGCACACAGGAAGTGGGTCACCCGAAACCGGAAGTGCCCTGTAACTCACCCGTATATCAACCGATTCCCTCGAAACTTGATAGGTGTCTGCAAACTATGACCTGTACACAGGAAGTGGGTCACCTGAAACCGGAAGTTCCTGTAACTCACCCGTATATCGACCGATTGCCTCAAAACTTGATAGGTGTCTCCAAACTATGACCTGCACACAGGAAGTGGGTCACCCGAAACCGGAAGTGCCCTGTAACTCACCCGTATATCAACCGATTCCCTCGAAACTTGATAGGTGTCTGCAAACTATGACCTGCACACAGGAAGTGGGTCACCCGAAACCGGAAGTGCCCTGTAACTCACCCGTATATCAACCGATTCCCTCGAAACTTGATAGGTGTCTGCAAACTATGACCTGTACACAGGAAGTGGGTCACCTGAAACCGGAAGTTCCTGTAACTCACCCGTATATCGACCGATTGCCTCAAAACTTGATAGGTGTCTCCAAACTATGACCTGCACACAGGAAGTGGGTCACCCGAAACCGGAAGTGCCCTGTAACTCACCCGTATATCGACCGATTGCCTCGAAACTTGATAGGTGTCTCCAAACTATGACCTGCACACAGGAAGTGGGTCACCCGAAACCGGAAGTGCCCTGTAATTCACCCGTATATCATCCGATTCCCTCGAAACTTGATAGGTGTCTGCAAACTATGACCTGTACACAGGAAGTGGGTCACCTGAAACCGGAAGTTCCTGTAACTCACCCGTATATCGACCGATTGCCTCAAAACTTGATAGGTGTCTCCAAACTATGACCTGCACACAGGAAGTGGGTCACCCGAAACCGGAAGTGCCCTGTAACTCACCCGTATATCGACCGATTGCCTCGAAACTTGATAGGTGTCTGCAAACTATGATCTGTACACAGGAAGTGGGTCACCCGAAACCGGAAGTGCCCTGTAACTTCGCCGTACATTGACCGATCAGCTCCAAACTTGACATGTGAGACCAGGGATCCGTCCTGAACATGTCTGCGCAGAGTCCAGGACTTACCCGGCCTGCTGGTGGCTTTTGGCCTGGCGGTCGCGCCGGCGGAAACGAGGACCCGCCCATCGCTGCTCGCAGCTTTAATTATTATTATTATTATTATAGTGAAGCAGACTCCTTATCCCTTCAGCCATCAAAGTTATTTTCAAATTCAGAACAAAACAAGCTAGCACAAGCACAGCTGGAGGCAGTCTGCTTTTTAATCTAACAATAATTATATGGAGGGAAAAGAAAACACGACAGATCCTCCTGTAAATGATTGTACGGAGCTTCTAAACAAATGAAATGTATGGAAAAGGAAAAATGTAGTTGGGAAAGTTCTGTCAAACCCTGATCTTCTTCTTCTGTGTCTTCTCCGTCTCGTCCTATCCCTTTTCTTCTCTTCTTTTACACCCACTGAATACACAATTTGTAATTGATCAATTTATCATCAAATAAGTCCAAGGGAAATCCACGAGGAAGTCACCAGAAATATACTATTTAACTCATCTTGAATGGGTTTCTTGGTGGAGAACCTCTTCTGTAGATGAGCTTCCATGGTCCTGAGCCTGAGTGCAGTCAGCTGGTGATGTAGCGCCCTCCTCTGGACAATCAGGTAATATCTGTCTGGAGTAGGACCAAGACTCTTCCTGGTTCATATGATCGGTTCAACCATTTCTGATGAAAATGAATAAATAATAGTGCAAGTACATGTTCAGCTTTGATAACCACACACGAAATAACTCAATAATGCAAGTTGCTGAGGTGGAGGGCTTCCATCACAGGTTCATAATATGCTCCACAGCGCCCTCTACTGGTGACATTATACTCACACACACACACAGGCATCATTGTATTGAGAAGGCTACAGTGTTTGAAAAAAATGTCTACATCTGGCCAAACAGGTTCACACAGGCAGGTATTAAGTATGCACACACACACACAC
This sequence comes from Microchirus variegatus, assembly GCF_963457635.1. Taxonomy (NCBI): domain Eukaryota; kingdom Metazoa; phylum Chordata; class Actinopteri; order Pleuronectiformes; family Soleidae; genus Microchirus; species Microchirus variegatus. The sequence continues at coordinate 3,605,804 of NC_139811.1, forward strand.
ACACACACTTGGCTGGATGGAAATACAAGTATGAGGTGTGGCTCGCTTGCACTGTCAGGTTTCAGGAGTGAAGAGGTTGTGCTGCAGGAATGTGATGTGACTGCACACAGATCCACACGGCTGACGTCCATCAGCAGCAGCAGGACGACCACCACACACACACACACACACACACACTTTACTCTCTCTGTGAAACTGAAAGTGGTCAAAATCAGCAGTAAAAGTCACTTCAGCATCAGTGCAGGAGTCCACGAGTCTGTGAAATGTTTGGAATTTGGAGAATCGTATTTGCTGCAGTTTCCTCGTCAGAATATCTTTGACCTGGAGGTTTTCACTGAAGGCAGAGAAACCTGAAAAACAGCCCACATGTCTGCTTGTTTACGCAGTCAGCAATGAAGACCGACAGCATTCAGACGCAGGTATGACTTTTGTGGAACCAAGAACCTTCCAAAGACATGAAGAGCTTAAACATAAAGTCATGGTTCAAATGATAGGGGAGTCCTACTTTCACTTTCTGTACAATGAGATTCCTAAAATAAATAACCTTTAATAATCTTTGAGTGAGGGTACAGTACTACGGTGGCCCTGAGGTGCAAAACGCAAACGCAAAACACAGACACAAATCAAAAACACAAACGCAAATCAAAAAACACAAAAACATTAACTCAAAACGGAAACGCAAAAGCATAAAACACGAAAACATTAACTCACAGCACAAACACAAAAGCACAAAACATTAACTCACAACACAAACACAAAAGCACAAAACATTAACTCACAACACAAACACAAAAGCACAAAACATTAACTCACAACGCAAACACAAATCACACAACACAAAAGCATAAAACACGAAAACATTAACTCACTTTTGTGTTTGCGATGTGAGTTAATGTTTTATGCTTTTGTGTTTGTGTTGTGTGATTTGCGTTTCCATTTTGAGTTAATGTTTTTGCGTTTTTTGATTTGCGTTTGTGTTTTTGATTTGCGTTGTGTTTTTGATTTGCGTTTGTGTTTTTTGATTTGCGTTTTGTGTTTTGTGATTTGGGTCTTTGATTTGTGTTGTGTTTTGCGTTTGTGTTTTGCACCTCAGGGCCACCGTACAGTACAGTATGTTTTGTTTTTTTTGCATTACCATTAGGGATAGTATCAAAATAAGTGGCCCAAACTGTTCCATTCTTTAGCACCCCTCCCTTAGGGTACCAGAGTAAAATGGTACAGTCAGACCAACACCACACACAACAGTCTCTTATACGATCTGCAAACGCCTGCAGTCCATTCTTGGCGTCTTGTTGAGCCCGTACTGAGCCACAAACTCCCCCAAAAATATCACGGTGTAAATCCAAACACTGCATACAGTAGATTATAGAGGCAGCAGCAGAGGAGAAGTGGATTAATCTCACTTAATCCCCCCGTGTTTGGATCCACCTTTCTCTTTTTGGCTCTGGATTTGTTCCTCCACCATGTTTACCAAGGAAAATATCAGGCTCTTTAGATGCTAAAGGCTCCTAGTGTATTGCACCTAGCTAACATGAACATTAGCATTGACATTACCACGTTTTAGGGCGATCCGATGAGTTTAAGAGTGGAAAAAGAAACCATTTACACATTTCGTGTTCCCACTAGCCACACAGCACGATATTCGCCCCATTCCTTTGATACTTTGTTACCACAGCAAACAATGCTAGTGGCCTAAAGTATGTTGGGGTTTTTTCCATCTTCAATCCCCGGCTAATTGGTCCACGATGATAACCTGCAAACGCAAGTTATTGCGCCACCTCCTGGCAACAGGAAGTAGTGTCTTCAGTAACAAACATGGTGCGGTCTATACTACCGTTCACACACACGTGAGATGCCAGACGATCACATGGTCGACCTTTTCTCAGGGATCCGCCCGGTGCCCTGTAATCGGATTATATACAGGTAAATAAATGCTAAACGCTAACATTGGAAATCCAGTCAAAACAGTCTGACACTACAGTGTCATCTCTTCACTTGGATTGTAGTATACAGTACAGTGCTACATGCTAAGCTACTGTATGTGTGTGTGTTGGTTCATGCTGTTGTTGTTGGTCCTCACAAAGATATACATACGGTATTTTTTTCTCTGTGTGGTAAAGGTTAATACAGCATATTTATCCACAATATTATTATTATTAAGGTTTATTTAGATAGGGACAGATACAAAAACATAGACAATTTTGAACAGTCATCTGATGCATGCATCATAGTGTTTTTAGCTAAAGCTAATTCACAACACTTGTCCCTAGTAGGGCTTTTGAAATATAGAGTGGACTTTGTGTTCAGGTGTGTGTGTGTGTGTGTGTGTGTGTCATCCCTGCTTATCAGAGGCTGCAAAGGACTTCAAAGAGCTATAGGCAGATAATCCACGCATACATTGCACCAGACAAAGGCAAATTATCTATAGTCTACATATGTATTAAAAAAAAACAATAAAAATGCATGAATAAAAGCCAATGCTTTTGCCGTACTTTGATATTAATATTAAATATACATTATATGTCAAAAATCTACAGTTTAGGAGCCTAGAGACCCATGCAAATCTATTTATTTATATATATGTGGGTATATAGGTGTATCTAATGATGATATTTGTTGACTCGTGCAAATATTACACAGTTTAGTGTAATTATATATATCAAACACTAGCTACTGCATGCTAATTCTGCCGTTAGCGTTCTTCGTCCACCAAAATTTTGTCCAACATGCAGGATTTGCTAATTGCTCCAGACTCCTCCCCCTCTTTTATGAACACCTGAGCTCCACACCACATCCCATCCCCTGCACTCTGCTCTCATCCCACTTCTTTGGCATTTCAAAACCCGGGATGGGCGGAGTTATCGTCATAATTACCTCTTTTTAATGCTGCTTCCTCTGCCTGGGAGTTAAAAATTTTTATCTTTAATTTAGTGTGTGAAAACAATGAGTAACAATGTTGTTGACTGTGTCACTGTCACCTGAGCACGGATCACTCAATCAATCAATCAGAGAATCAATAAATCAAACGTCTGAGTTTGTAGTAGTGTGACTTGAGCGGCTGCCATGTTTGCGCGGCAGGGTGGAGTCGTGCAGATGCCTGCACACACTACACACTCGTGTGTCACGGCCAGTGAATGTGTGTGTGTGCCGGAGCGGCTGCGCGGATCTGTGTGGCTGCATATTTGACAGTGGGTGGAAATATGTTTGTTAAACCTGAAGAGTGGGGACACTCCTGTCATTGACAGGCGACTCCTGCCTCTCCACGCCCTTCACCCCTGATACGACAGAGAGACCAAAGAATCCTGTAGTTAAGGACACAGCAGAGAGACTGCTGAATTAAGTCCTGGAGATTTTTAAAAACATGTTGGTGCATCAGAGGCAATTAAATAACATTTTAAAACAATTTATACGAGATAATCCACAGGTTTGCGACCTTTTCTATATGTGTGTGTGTGTTTTCTCTGGGTTCTCTCCACTTGTTGTCCCATATGTGGGGATAAAGCTGTTGACAATGAATGAATGAATGAATGAATGAATGAATGAATGAATGAATGAATGATCCAAACACACAAGTGGAAAAAAAAGTCCAAATGTGTAGTTATTTCACAATATTCCATCATGATGAAGCAATAAAAGCATTTTTGAGGATTTATTTATTTTATTTCACGTTTATTTGACAGGGACAATGCACAATATATAATTGGGCCAGATTTTAACCACAAGCCTAATTTACATCTGAACAGGAGTTGATGTTGTAAAACAATATAAAAGACAACATGTAAGGAGTTGGGACAATGACCCAAACGCACAGTGGCGGACTTCCAGTGATCACAATCACAGTGATACAGAGTAATAAAATTAAGTAATGAGAAAAGAAAAAACATACAAATAAGATGAAAATAAACACAAGAGACAAGAATCAATGACTAGAAATGTTCACAACGTTGGTTTGCTTTCAACCATTTCTTAAGGCCTAACTTAAGGATATTTGACTATAATTTCAAAATAAAAGTGTTTGTTTTGATGCATGACAATATATCATTCACAATAATAAAAAAATATCAGAAACAAACTGATGTTTTAGCCATTGGCCCAAGCAGATTACCACAGTTTTTGGGGGTATTTTTTTGGTATATTATGCATGTTTTGGCAAACAGGAATATTGTTGACGGGCAACAATTTGATATTTTTTACAGGGAAAATGTTTGCTTTACGTCATGTACAGTGCGCTAAATCTGCATTTTGGTGTGAGGGCATACAAGCAAAGTAAGAGGGTGCAGCACTTGCAGAACCTGCCTGAAACCTTCTCAGAGTCCACCGAATGCCCCCCCCCCCTCTCAGCTTGGGGCCCCTGGGGCAATCACCTGTCTTGCCCACCCTCTAGCAACACACCTGTTTTAACCCTTTAAGGTATGCACAAGTAAAAAAGCGAAGGAAAAATTGATTTCTTCACATTTTTAATATTGTTTACTTACAATAACTAAAATGACAAAGAGAAGAGATATAGTGACTTAAAGTGTGGTCGACCGAATGGTTGAGTAGTACCTAAAGGGTTAAAGAGCAAAGTATTGGACGATTAAAGTAAATAGAAAAAAGACACATGCAGGATTTCACACACACAAATACTTAAACAACCTTGTGCAGTCGTCACCTCCCTGTGCAGCAATGTGTTTAAAGCGCCATACGTGCCATACCTGTCATACCAGCGCTGAACCCACCTCCTCCACCTCCTCCACCTCCTCCACCTCCTCCACCTCCTCCTCCTCCTGCAGGTGTAGTAAAACTACAGCCCCGACACACCTTTAAGTCACCCGGGTCACACCTCCCTGTGGAATGTGGACAGCAGGACACCTGACTCACAATGCATTTCTGTCCCTGTGTCACACCTGGACACAAGTGTGTGTGTGTTTATGTACACACTGTGCCACTTCTTCTTCTGCATGTCAATAATCAGGCTCTGTCAAATGTAATGTCGACACTTGTCAGTGTGTCAAATCGCCATAGAAACCGGGGGTTCACGTGTGGTTCTTGAGCGATTGTATCTCACTAATCTCAGCTGAAGAGCGATTAGACGTTGATAAATGTGGTAAAAGTGCAAACAATGGTCGCGTAAATATCGCGCCCCTGTGGACGCCTCGCCCCCGAAGTTTATGACACGGAGGTCAGAGACGTGAGAAAAGTTGTTTATCTGATCTGGGATCTGAACGTCAATTTAACAGGTCCAGTCGTTGAGGATATTAGAGCCAGGGAAAACTGAGAAACCTTCAGAGACAAAGCAAGGGAAATGGAATAAATGCATGTTCATGTGTGTGTGTGGCCGCGGTTCAGCACATTCATAGCTACAGGCTTAAACACTCAAGGTGACAGCTCTTCTCGACCAAGAGTCAAGGCTTTTTCTTGTTTTATGGAAGGATGTCAAAGGCCACTCATATCTGAGGAAAGCAGCAGCTGCTGCCTGTGGATGCACAGGTGGTTTTTACTGTAGCTGAAAGTGTTCAGGTTTAGGTACAGTTTGGGTTTTTTATGTTTCCATTAGGGAATAGAACCAAAATATGCAGCCATTCCATCCACTGTATCACTACATCACATGTCTTTTGACTCTCAAAATCCCACAAAGAAAGCTAACGTGTGAAGTTGGCTGGTCGCTATTTTAAGCTAATGCTAGTTAGCATAAATGTTGGAGGCATAGAGGCTAGCGCTGTCTTCGAATCAATGATGTAACGTAGTACAGAAAGTAAAGAAAATTTGACTTGATTTGACTCTTGCAAGAATGACTTTGGAGTAGTTTGAGATTTGAAGGTTAAGACTTCCATCCATCCAGTTCACCAGTCCATCACAGGGTGTCCAATTTAGCATGTTTTTGGACTGTGGGAGGAAGCCAGAGAACCTGGACAAACATGCTAGGAGAACATGCAAAACAGCATGCAGAAAGGCCCTTGTTCCAACCAGGGTCTTCTTGCTGCGAAAGGAAAGAGCACAAAGGTCAAGACTTCCATCCATCCATTATCTACCGCTTTATCCTCCACCAGAGGGTCGCGGGGGGTGCTGTGCCTATCTCGGCTGACATAGGGACAAACCATTCACTCTCACACCTGTGGTCAATTTAGAGTGGCCAATTATCCTAATCCCAAAATCTGCATGTTTTTGGACTGTGGGAGGAAGCTGAAGAACCTGGACGAACATGCTAGGAGAACATGCAAAAAACACCATGCAGAAAGGCCCTTGTTCCAACCGGGTCTTCTTGCTGCAAAGGCAAGAGCGCAAACAACTTCGCCAACCCTTAAGGGCCTCAAGGTCAAGACTTCCATCCATCCATTATCTACCGCTTTATCCTCCATCCACCAGAGGGTCGCGGGGGGTGCTGTGCCTATCTCAGCTGACAATGGACGATAGGCGAGGTACATCCTGGATAGTTTGCCAGTCCATCGCAGGGCCACATATAGAGACAAACAACCATTCGCTCACACTCTCACACCTACGGTCAATTTAGAGTGACCAATTCACATAATGCCCAAATATGCATGCTTTTGGACTGTGGGAGGAAGCTGGGGAACCTGGAGAAACATGCTAGGAGAACATGCAAACTCCATGCAAAAAAGGCCCTTGTTCCAACCAGGGTCTTCTTGCTGCAAAGGCAAGAGAGCAAACCACTACACCAACCCTCAAGGCCCTCAAGATCAACCCTTCCATCCATCCATTATCTACCACTTTATCCTCCACCAGAGGGTCACGGGGGGTTCTGTGACTAGCTCAGCTGACATAGGGCGATAGGCGAGGTACATCCTGGACCGTTCATGTGTGGGACTGTGGGAGGAACCTGGAGAACCTGGAGAAACATGCTAGGAGAACATGCAAAACACCATGCAGAAAGGCCCTTGTTCCAACCACTACACCAACCGTGTGGCCCTCAAGGTCAAGACTTATGTGTGTGAATTAAATCCACCTCTGACTTGTTCTACACTTCTCACAAAGACAGCTAAAATGAACTTCTAGCGCTCCTCCTTTGAGCGGCGAGCTCGTTGATCTCGTCCCACCCAGCAGAGTTATTTTGCACCACTGAGGAGGAGGAGGAGGAGGAGGAGGAACCCTCGAAGGGAGGAACGGTGATACGAGACACCTTCCAGAGAAACGCGACATTACATTCTCCCGTCTGTCAAAATGCCAGCGCTGGCACGAGGAAGTTAATCGGGATGAAGAAGATGTCTATATCTGAGCAGATAAGCATCAGGAGAAAGAACTGCACACCTGTTTGTGTGCAGTTCTTTCTCCTCGTATTAAAGACCACCTCAGAGCCTCAGATTACAGCTGTAAACTTGAGATTATATTGCTGAACGTTATACGGCCTTGTCCCACTTCACCTTCATCAGACCGGGGCAGTGTATCAGCCAACTCCGGATGAATGAAACTCACGATCAGAATGCTGCTGGACCCGTTCGACAGAGCAGTCAGACATTCCAGTCGTGGTGCGGAGCAGCCCACTGGACTCCACCCTCCTGGAATGCTTCACCTGTCATCGCAAAGACAGGCAAACCTTTGTCTCAGGAGTATTGTTGCTGCGCTGAGGAGCTAATGACGATAAATAAAGACAATTCGTGTATGAGGATCAGTTTTACCGAGGGGCTCTTGCGTTTCTGTGTTTTATTCACACGGAAACAGCGTTCTGAGAGACCTGAAACCCTTGTGTTTTCGTGTAGTTAAGCAATACTACTGTCACGCCGTAGTTCCAACTCTCTCATTTGCTCACATTTTAACAAACGAGCAACAGTTTGTGGCAAATTTTACTTATGCACACCAATTAATTTACTAAATTTGTCCTTTTTTTTGTTAAAGATCATTTTCCCCTGCTCAAACACACCTGATTCAAATGTTCAGCTCATTAGCGAACACTGCAGAAGCCTGAAAACGAGCCATTTATCTGAATCACCTGTGCGACCTTCTCAAACATCTACTGTAGCAGAGGAACTCAGGGCTGTGTCACATAAACCTAGAGAGTGGTGGATTAAGACAGGATTTTCTGGTTATTCTGGCTGGATTATCATGCATTGACTTGGTTTCACCAGGGCACTGGCACAAAAGTTACCATGGAGATGTTATTTTGCTCCCAGGCTTGAATTATACACCAAGCTAAAAAAAAAAACTGAAACTGAAGGAATTATTGTACGTATTATTCCGACAGATTAATCACGTTTTTGAGGCCTTTCCCACGCCCCCGAAACACGCCCACGATTTCTGCGACCGTATCAGACCTGGTGAAAATGTACGTCTGAAAGTCATTCGAGGGAATGTGCGTCAAAAAATTGGATGTGGGAGGGGCCAATAAGTGCGCCGCCCCCTGTCTGAATTCATCCTGAACAGCACGATTATCTTACATGCACGAAAATACTGACATCATCTTGTCCTAGTTCACTTTATTTTACCGTACATTAATTGATCTGCACGGAACTCGATATGTGAGACCAGGAACTTATCCTGGACATGTCTGCAAAAAGCTAAACTCCAAACAGGAAGTGGAACGCCGAAACAGGAAGTGGAATGTAACTTTGCCGTGCATTGCCCGATCTCCACGCTACATGATATGTGAGTCAAGGGAACTTCCCTGAACACGTTAATGGACACGCCTTTGACCCGACAGGAAGTCAGCCATTTTAAACAGGAAGTTCCCTCTAACTTTACCGTGCATTGACCGATCTGCACGGAACTTGATATGTGAGACCAGAGACCTATCCTGAACATGCAAAAGATCCCTTAGAACCCTTATTTCTAAGAGTGTACGGTAGAGTCTGCTGCTGCTGAGTCAGTCACTTTTAGCTGTTTTATTTTTAATCTTTGAAATGAACTTTGAATTATGAAGCCATATTTTGTGTAATTTGTGTATTCTTTCCTCATTTGGAGAATCAATGCTGTTTCATGTCTCTGGTAAACCGCATTTCCAAAAGGGTTTGGCTTACTGTTAATGTTTAAGCATGAAAGGAATGCAGAGCTGAAGTCGGGGGGCGTCACTGCTGCGTGATAACACTGTTAGTCTTTATTCAAATCTGATTCACTCTTTGAACCTTAGAGTGCAATGTCAGTTAGTTAGTTTCATTATTACTGCTCTACTCTCCGAATGGAGAAGTTCAAGTGTCTCAGTCGTGGTTATCTTCTTGGGGAGGATGGAGCAGGACATGGACGGATCGACAGATTGCTACAGAGGTCCTCATTGATTAAATCAATAAAATGAGTCACCGGTGGTTTCGATTGACAGCTCGACCTGCAGCACTCTGTACTCTGACTCTTGAGCTGTGAGTGCTGATAATAGAACAAGTGAACAAACTGAGCTTCCTCCTCCGATATCTCACGAGCTTCTGTCGTCTCCTGCTCGTCTGCAGCTGTGGAGATTGCCTTTTAATATTATTAAACATGCTTTTAAATACCCTAAAATACTCCTCTGTACTCAAATGAATTCAATGCTGATGAGGGAACCAACACTTTTGAGGGCTTTTACTTTGAAATGGATATGTGACAGATAGAGACGCTGAAACTGTGAAGCTAACAATGTGAACCTTATGATATGGAAGGATGCTGGAGCCAGCTGCAGCCTGGTTCTGGCGTCTAATCAGAACTCCTCCCTCTACAACTGCAGGTTGTCTGGAACACCTCGGCTGGGAGGAGACCTTGGGTCAGACCCAGAACTCTGCTGAAGGAATGACAGACCTGCATCTCATCTCGCTTGGGAAAGGAAAGCCTCAGGATTCCTCGTAAAGGAACAGGAATGTTTCGTCTGGAAGAACCTGCTTCACCTGTTATTACCGATGCTGTTACATTCTAACTCTGAGAGGCAGAGGAAACTGGATGGATGGATGATACGTGTGGATGGGCAGAGGCGCAGCTTGTGAACAGGCATGGCGGGCGACTGCTTGGGGCCCCCGAGCCGATAGGGGGCCCCCGACACTCGGAGCCTGAGGGCTGTTTTTTACTGAAATGTGCAGTGACCAGCCGCCTCCACGTCCCCCTTAAACAACAATGGGCGATTTGCAATGACATCTCAGTAGGAAACCTCCCTAAAGGGGCCCCACCTCACTTTGTTATTTACAGTGGAATGCATATCTTTTTTACTCAGTTTATATATGTTTTTTTTCAGTTATTTACATAGTATTTTATTGTTCTATATATTTATATTGTTTTATAATGTGGGATCTTTACAGTGTAATGTATATTTTTTACTAAGTTTATATCGTTTTTTAAAAGCTATTTACAGTATTTTATTGTTCTTTACAAAAAGTCATACATTTTTGCGTTGGTGTCAGATAATTTGTAACATAATGGTGATAAACACTGGTTGGAAGGAAGGGCCCCCTGGGAATTTTTGCGTAGGGCCTTACAGACTCTAGAATCGCCCCTGTTGATGTGTGGGTGTGTTTATGGTATACAGCCCTGTTGACCCGCTCCATCACACCTGATTCAAATGAACAGCTCGTTATCAGGCGTCTGCAGAGCGTGATGACGAGAAGCTGAAACCACACATGGAAATACAAAAGTGCCCTTCTTTCCGCGCTCTGGTATTAATAGTAATAGTAGTCGTAGTAAAGCGCTTACTCTCCTGCACCAAAGTCCATTATAAAAATGTGGGATTTTAGTTTGCAGGGATAAACTAGACTGCTCTACTGTTGCCTCAGTTTGGTGCGTTTGTGTGACTGGTGTAAACGTGACCAAAGGATTTGACACACAGACATCGCTGAATCACTGACGAGGGTTCGCGTGGATCAACAACTCCCGTGTGCTGGGATGTAAAATCGTTGATTTTCGTCGATGGACTTTGTTGGTGTGGGAGTGAGCGATTTAGAAAACTATAGAGCTCTCAGTTGGCAGTTGAAAAAAAGTGAGAACAAATATGGTATTGTCGACTTTTTGTCGAAGTGTGGCCTTTTGTTAAAGGTGCCATATGTAAGAATGTGGCCAAAAACGGTTACTACGTTCAAATCCAAAACACCGAGGTCGTTTAGGTTTCCTTTTCTGACGTAACTGGCAACCCGTGGTTGCTCGGCAGCTGAGACTCTACTGACTGCAATGATTGGTAGACGGCGGTAGGTGGCGTCACATGCCAAAACATGATTTTAAAACATAAACATGATTTGCAGTCTGCAAAAAAAATGTTTTAATGCAAATATTTTGTCTGTACTGTTGTTGTTGGTGAGTTCAGTTTGTTATATGAACATTATTCCTGAGTCTCTGTGACATATTAGGAGGATTTTATGGCCAGTTGGTTTAGATTTATTACATAATGCACCTTTAAGTGGCTAAAATCTGTTTTTCATTGTGTCCCCACTGACAGCCTGATTCACCCTGTGTCAGAATCTGTACATTTAACTCTCCCTTTAAAGGCTATTTGAAGTTTAATTATAGTGAATGCTCACACTCATAGAAAGGTATGTACATGACAGATATACATCTAAGGCTCACAAGCAGACAGCATTAAAACAGTAGGAGGACACAGTCGAGTTTAACTGGTTCAGCGAGTGCATGCTCTGCTCACCACACCCCACACACACACACACACATACACAGTGAGAGAGTGTGTGTTTTAATGTTGATTTTCTTCAATATATCTGTACTTAAGTGCATGTGAAGTGATCAGTGTTCTAATGTAATGATGTACAAATCCTTCATACAAACTGTTGTACTTTAAGACTTTTACTCGAGTAATAGTAATAAAAAGTGTAAATGGTGACATTGACTTCTACCAAAGTCTTTTTCTGCTGAGATGTTTGTACTTTTGCTCCAGTCTATTACGTTTATGTATTTTGTACAAAGAAGTGACTTTGGAAATGTGTTGCTAACCACCTTGAATGGTTAAAATAAAAAAAAGTTGGCAGTGTAAATAATATGAAGAATATAAAGTAAACTATAAACTCTAGAACCAATGTACACACACGCTTTAGTGAGGACCAAAGCAGGTCAACATTTGCTGTTCATTGATGTTTGTACCAAATACATGTGTAAACATTTGTGTAACAAATATGTAGAGAACCCAATGTATCAGAGCTCCTCCTACACACACACACACACACACACACACACACACACACACACACACACACACACACACACACACTTTAGTGAGGACCTGTTTGTTAACCCTTTGAACCCGATGATTATTGCTATTCACACACATTCACTCATACGTCCTTATATACGTGCAGTTCATTTTCTATCACACACACTTTCTAGTATATTTCCATACACATAATTATGGTCCATATAAACCACTATGTTATGCATTTTTATTCTACTTGACACTCACCTGTACTTCTTTGTACTCACATAAATGTCATCAACATTTCCATATGTTTTGATTTTGGCACAACATTGGAATAATAAACACGGGTAAGACGTGCAATGTTACCTGTCAGCTGTAAAGATTACTGTAACGCACAGTCTTTTACGTACATGTTGTTAGTGGACACTGTGTGTGTGTGTGTGCGTGTACACAGAGGCTCATCAATGACATCTCAGTAGGAAACCTCCCTAAAGGGGCCCCACCTCACTTTAACCTGTGTGAAGTTGGAAAATGAAGAGGATTATTTTACAGTGTAATGCATATCTTTTTTACTCAGTTTATATATGTTTTTTTCAGTTATTTACAGTATTTTATTGTTCTATATAGTTATAGTGTTTTATAATGTGGGTTCTTTACAGTGTAATGTATTTTTTTTACTAAGTTTATATAGTTTTTTAAAAGCTATTTACAGTATTTTATTGTTCTATATATTTGTATTGTTTTATAATGTGGGTTCTTTACAGTGTAATGTATTTTTTTTACTAAGTTTATATAGTTTTTTAAAAGTTATTTACAGTATTTTTATTGTTCTATATATTTGTATTGTTTTATAATGTGGGTTCTTTACAGTGTAATGTATTTTTTTACTAAGTTTCTATAGTTTTTTAAAAGCTATTTACAGTTTGTTCTTTACATTTATATTTTCACATACTTTTTAATTACAAGGTTTTTCCATGTTTTTTCATTCATTTTAAAAAATATATATATATATATATTGAAGTTGGTTGAACACTGGTTGGAAGGAAGGGCCCCCTGGGAATTTTTGCCCCGGGCTCTAGAATCGCCTCTGCGGTGTAACAGGGTGTGTGTGTGTTGTTAGGCCCCGCCCCCCTCCCCGACGACTGACAGGTACAGTGAAGGAAAAGTGAGTGGAACAGGTGATGAAGTGCATTTCCGCTGCTGCAGTGTGAGTGTGTGAGTGTGTGAGTGTGAGTGTGTGTGTGTGGGAGGAGACGCTGTGACATTGACGACGGTGTGGGGACATAACTTCATACTTCACCCAGGACGCATCCACGCAGCGGAGCAGTCGTGGACCGAGCAGCAGCCCGAAGTGTAGCCGCCTCCCTGGGATTGTCTTTACCGTCGGAAGCCCCCGTCCGCTGCCGGTGACCTGTCACCACCATGTTCAAGAAGAAGAGCAAGTCCACCTCTATCACGCAGCCCAAAGCGACGTAAGTAGAAATGGCGACTTCTGGAAGCTTCTTCTCGTTGTTGTTGTTGTTGTTTCTGTACGTTTGTATTCAGTATCGATGTAGAACGACTAACGTATCATTAGCACCTGTACGAACTTCACCTTAACTTTCTCCACCTGCAAAAAAAAATGAAAACACACTCGCCGAATTGAAGAGTATAATGTAGTTATTCAAAAACAGTGTCGCCTTTATTCAGTTAATGCTTTATTTACAGCACAGGTGTGATTCTTTCTTAGTAAGGCATTTATTTCAATGGAGTTTGGTTCTGTCGAATAAGGCGTGGGCGTATCAACTGGATATTAACGAGTATAGTTTGACTGACAGATGGTTTGGTGGTTTTGAATGTATTTCAGTCACTGACATACACACGCCGAATTAAAGAGAATAATATAGTTATTCTAAAACATTGCAGCCTTTATTCAAATTATGCTTTATTTACAGCACAAGTGTAATTCTTTCTTAGTAAGGCATTTATTTCAATGGAGTTTGGTTCTGTCGAATAAGGCGTGGGCGTATCAGCTGTATATGAACGAGTATAGGTGGACTGACAGATTGTTTGGTGGTTTTGAATGCATGCATTTTTTTAATGAAATACACACGCCGAATTAAAGAGAATTATATAGTTATTCAAAAACAGTGCAGCCTTTATTCAAATAATGGCTTATTTAGAGCACAGGTGTAATTCTTGCTTATTAAGGCATTTATTTCAATGGAGTTTGGTTCTGTAGAATAAGTCCTGGGCGTATCAGCTGTATATGAAGGAGTATATGTGGACTGACATGGTTTTGAATGCATTTAAGTCAATGACATACACACGCCGAATTAAAGAGAATAATATAGTTATTCAAAAACAGTGCAGCCTTTATTCAAATAATGGCTTATTTAGAGCACATGTGTAATTCTTTATAATTTAGGCATTTATTTCAATGGAGTTTCGTTGTGTAGAATCAGCTGTATATGAAGGAGTATAGGTTGACTGACAGATGGTTTGGTGGTTTTGAATGCATGTCACTTGTTCTGGAGGTGTTTGTTTTGGTTGTTGTTGTGAAGTAAAAGGGCGAAAAGAATGAAATGACAGAAAGTTAACGTGGGGCTTTAAAGCGAGCCGAGGGTGTGGCTGATAGACAGCAAGTAGTAAAGTCGTAGTAACTGGTTTGATAAGTAGAGTTATAGCAGTGCACGAGGAAACACCCCGCAGCTTACCATGTCAAATGGGATTATCTGCTGGTTTCTTTGCTCCATTTGACATTGAAATGCAAGGTTTTGCAGCATTTTCTGACATTTTATGCACCAAAATGTCATTAAACTGTCATTAAACACACACAGTTACTTAAAATGTGTTATTATAACAACATTATCGCTGAAAATCTTAGATTTAAGGGACTTTTTGTCACCTTTGCCCCCCTTTTTTTTTGCTTCAAACTGAAAAATAAATGTTATTGCTATTGAAGAATGATAATTAGTCCAAGCACCTTCAAAGACACACGGAGGGTTCATGCTCTGTGTCACTCAGCAGGTTTTCAGGAGGAGGTTTAGGTTCAGGGGCCTCACCGCTAAACAGCCATCAGCGTCAAATACCAAAAGGTTGAGCTCAGTTATTTTTCCGATGATAATAATCCTTAAATGTTAGGTGTGTGTGTTCCTCCCTCTGTCACACCGCTGCCACCAAGAGAACAGGAATGCTCCTGTAGACGACTCACTCACTCATATAAAACATGCTCGTACTTATCTTAGAATTAAACTGCATCTATTGTTTTGCTTCTACTCACCACTGAGCGCGGTGGAGATAGTGAAAGATAAAATGTGCAATCTGTAGCCAAACCACTTCCAGATAACAGCGACAGTCAAGGAATTCTAATAGTGATACTCATCTTTTTGTCAGGCTGAAACTGGTATGAAAGCATTTTGAAGCAGGTTCATGTTGGCAGGATGTGTTTTAGGTGGATTATGGGTCAAAAAAGACCAATGAAAGAAGAAAGACATGATCATTTTCAAATTAAATCACATTTTACTGCTACATCTCAAGGCACTTGACAGAGTCGGACTTTACAACACACACATTCAAAGTGTCAAAGGATGCAGAGATTGTCTCCTGAGAGTCATAAAAAGTGCATTTATCTGTTCCTCAGGAGGTTTGTGCTCCCAAAAACAGGAATATTTTTAATGAAAAGTCATTTATTTCTTAGCAAAAATGCAAGCCACAGTGTTTTAGGAGCAATTTTACGCAGATGTTCACAATAATATTCTGAATTGCACTTGTTTTTGCTGAGGATAATCATTCAAGGCGTCAAAGGATGCAGAGATTGTCTCCTGAGAGTCATAAAAAGTGCATTTATCTGTTCCTCAGGAGGTTTGTGCTCCCAAAAACAGGAATATTTTTAATGAAAAGTCATTTATTTCTTACCAAAAATGCAAGCCACGGTGTTTTAGGAGCAATTTTAAGAAAATATTTTGCAGATTTTCACAATAATATTCCGAATTGCACTTGTTTTTGTTGAGGATAATCATCACGGCACATTTTTTATATGAATTCATGTCCACATGGGTGAAGTAGTGAGCAGAGGTCAGAGGTCAGGGGAAGATAAAGATGTTCAAGTGACCACAAAGAGACGCCAAACAAACACCACAGTCGTTTAGGTTGATGTCGTACGGTGTAACAGAGACAGAGCTGAGCTCTGGGTTTGCAGCAGCAGTCGTCCACACCCTCACGGTGACTTAATGCTAAAGCGCTCTGGTTCTAATTTGACTTCTCTCCCTGTGGAAACATGTGAGCTGTGTTTGTTCATGTGATGCTCCAGTGCCAGTTCCTCCCCAGAACCAGCAAAACCACGGCAACGGTGGACATGGAGCGAGCGTTAAAAACACGAATACAAAATACAACATTTGCCCCCACACTGTTTGAAAAGTGGCACCAAATTTGCAAAAAACATCCTAACTTTCCAGTGTCAGAATAAACCTGTTTTTTTTAACATAATAAACATTGGTGGTAGTTATGCAACATCATCGCACTCGGGGGGCGTGTGTGTGTTTCGTGCAGAAAAGGGCAGGACCCGGTTTGTGTCATCTGTTTTGAATTTTAAATTTTGCTGCACATGTTGGACACAAAACCAGACTTTTAAACAAAACAAAAAAAAACATGTAAACATGTTATTCTGACTGAAATTGACTGACTAAGGCACTAAGGCAGGGTTTCTCACTCCTGAGTCCTGGGGAGCCACTGTCCTGCATGGAGCAGGAAAACACCATAAAACATGCAGGACAATGGCTCCTCAGGACTCAGGAGTGAGAAACCCTGACCTAAGGTCTCCGTAAAGATGGCATGTTTCCACCGGCTCAACTCTCCTCGGCACGGCACGGTAAAGCTGCGTTTCCACTACCAAAGTACCTGCTAACGCTGAGCAGCTACTACGCGCGACGTCGCCAGACTGCCGGCCACCGATTGTTCAGAGAGTGTCGTCACGGGAAGAGTCGTGCAACGCGAGAATTGAGCCGAACGAAGCCGAACAGTAGATCAGTTAAAAAGGACTTAGCGATCCTAAAAAAAACGTGAGTTAATTTCCAAAAATGACCAGTGAAATGTCTAAAATCTCGATATTTGAGTCTGGTGTCTTTCATAATTAGTTTGCATGAACTGATTCTAATGATTCCACTACGCTGAAAACAACTGCTTTACAAGTCACTTGCTTAAAAACAAAGTCACCGCAGTTTCATGCAGCCGGGCGGCGATGACTCCGCCCACGTTAGCGTAGAGTAGCTACGTAGGTTTTTTTTGTAGTGGAAAACCAACGTCAACCGCGGCGAGGCAAGATGAGGCGAGGCGGGTAAGAGGTGCACAAACGCGATTGTGGCAGTTTTCTCGGAGCGATGGCGAGCAAAGTCACTTGAAATGGAAGGAACACCCAAATTGTTTATTGTTTATTTTGTGTGTGTGCAAAATCACGTTACGTTCTCATAAAGACAATAAAAGACCCTTGAATCTTGAATCGGCTGCCATGTTGGTTTGCACGCAAACGCTTGCTAGCGATAGCTCACTAGCTCATCATCGTTAACCCGGCCTCTAGCAAGCTAGGGGGGGAAAATAAGCACATTTGTCATTGGTTCTCTTCTTTAGGAGGGTCTGTCGTTGGCCAAAGTCAAACCAAATCACGGTCAGACTCAGCCGAGTGCTCGTGGATAAGGACAGTCGCACGGTCAAGCTAACAGCCGTAGCTCAGTCTTAAAGGTGCATTATGTAATAAATCTAAAGCAACTGTCCATAAAATCCTCCTAATATGTCACAGAGACTCAGGAATAATGTTCATATAACAACGAAACAGTACAGCCAAAATATTTGCATTAAAAAAATATTTTGCAGACTGCAAATCATGTTTATGTTATGAAATCATGTTTTGATATGTGGCGCCGCCTACTGCCGTCTACCAATCATCACAGTCGGTAGAGTCTCAGCTGCCGAGCAACCACGGGGTTGCCAGTTACGTCATAAAACGAAACCTAAAAGACCTCGGGTATTTTGAATTTGAGTGTAGTAACCGTTTTTGGCCACATTCTTACATATGGCACCTTTAACTCGACGTGGAAACTCGCAGTGACACCCAAATATTTGCTGTTTTCGCAGCTTTGTCTTTAAAGGAGTGTCGTGCTTACACAAGAACCTGTTGCTTTGAAGGTTTTAGGTGTGAAAAGTGTCTGTTTATTATCCCCCAGTTTGTTTTCACAGAAACCTCCTGCGGGGTGTTTTTCACTCGGATCGGCCTCGTCTGAGTCGAGAGGAAACACCCGTTCAAACTTGTTTAGTCATTGTTTTATATCAGAAGCAGCTGCAGAGGCTTCTGTCACTCAGTTTTTTCCCAGTTATATAACCTGTCCGCACTAATGAGGAATGGGTGTGGATGTGAGGTGACACATGCACACACAAACACAACAGAAAAATCATGTTTCCAAAGCAGTGTATTATTATATTGTTGTGTTTTGTAGTTCATGACGACATGAGCATGCAATGTCACAAATATCCTCACCCAGATAAGTACTTAATAATTATAAAAATGCTGCTTTAAACAACAAAACTGTCTCCAAAACCCTTTACTTGATGGTAAGAAATTCGATTTTTTTGTGTGTGAAAGTCAAAAAATAAGATCTTTATACATCATATAAGGTCATGGATTGACGAGAAAGACGCCGGCTCCCCCTTGTGACGCTTCAGTGTATCTCAGCTGAACAGCATTTTAACATTTAGCTTTCTCAATTATCTCAAGAAAGAGAATTTAAGCATCATCAGTGTATTGTGAGGGATTTTTTTTAAACACAATAAAATTGTATTTCATCTTATCATCTTGTACATTGCAAGCTGCGCTTGCCATTTTATTAGATTAAACTCTAATAACTCCAATATCTAATTTAGCCAATCACATGGCAGCAGCTGCATTTAGGTACAAAGACATGGTCAAGACACAGTCTGTGTATTGTAGAAAGAAACCACTGCGATTTTCACACACAGAACCATCTGTAGTGTTTACAAAGAGTGGTCTGAAAAAAAAAAAGAGAAAATATTCCTCATTTATGCCAGAGAAGGCAGCAGAAACTCAAAGAACCACTTGTTACCAACTGAAGTATGAAGAAGACCAGCAGGAAGTGTGCCTAATAAAGTGACCGTCATAATATGGCACTGTTATTTCCACATCTATACAAGCATTATCTTTATTGTGGGACATTTTTCCGTGTTACCAAATGTCCTGCCGACGCCCTGCATATATACATTAGTGACACTTGACTAGTGACACACACACACACAGGGTCAGACACACACACACACACACACCCTCACAGTGGGCGATACCTGTCACATTGCTATGAACAGGTGTGACACATCAGACCCAAACCTGCTGAGCCAGTTTGATTTGACTTTAAGGAACAAAGTCAGGTGTCCGTGTGTGTGTGTGTGTGTGTGTGTGTGTGTGTGTGTTGTGAAGCTGATGCATGTATCTTCTCACTGTTCTCATTTATCAGTGGATTCATTGTACACGGTTGGGAATCCCAGGGTCAAATTCTCATGGTTCACAGTAACATAGTAATATTTGATGGGAGTGTATTGTTATTATTTATATCGTCAGGAAAAAGATAAAATAAATGTTCTTACATAGCTATATATATATATATATATATAGACATATATATGTCTATATATATATAAACTACTCTCATCTTACTAAGACATTGTCACTCTCTCTCTCTCTATGTACACTGTCTATAAGTCCACATTTCTGAAGGCCTTGCCAAAGGGAATTACCCACAGTTCATAGTGTTTTTGGATAAACAGACCAAACAGCAATATTGTAATAAAAATAGCTTGGAAGCGTTGACTCTTTACATGACATTTAAGTCAGAAGCTGTCAGAGCTTCCTCCTGTTGTCAGTGTTTATTCCGTCCAGTGCTTCTCTCGGAGCGCTGTGTTTGCTAGGAATACTCTAGCAGCGTTGTTTGTTAGTAAGGTAACGAATTACGCGGTCACGAGAAAATGTTTCTAGCTTGATTTGTTTTTTTTAAAAGGTGCATTATGTAATAAATCTAAAGAAACTGGCCATAAAATCCTCCTAAAATGTCACAGAGACTCAGGAATAATGTTCATATAACAAACTGAACTCACCAACAACAACAGTACAGACAAAATATTTGCATTCAAAAAAAATATTTTGCAGACTGCAAATCATGTTTATGTTTTGAAATTTTGTTTTTTTTCGCATGTGGCGCCACCTACCGCCGTCTACCAATCATTGCAGTCAGTAGAGTCTCAGCTGCCGAGCAACCACGGGTTGCCAGTTAAGTCAGAAAAAAACGAAACCTAAAAGACCTCGGTATTTTGAATTTGAACGTAGTAACCGTTTTTTTGGCCACATTCTTACATATGGCGCCTTTAAGTAACCGTGGTACCGTCTGCGTTTGTGTTCCAGTGCTCCCTCCACGGAACTGAGCGTCCTGATCGAGAAGCTGCAGAAGAATGCCGACAAAGTGGAGAAGAACATCTACGACGTTGAGCAGAGCCTCAACAAGGTAAACATCTGTGCACAGATGTCCACAGATCCTGTTTTATTGTCTGTTTACCAGGTAAAAGTAGACGTTAATGGGACAAAAATTACCTTTGCAACACTCATACAAACAGTAACAAATGGAGTGAGATTACAGAGTAGATTTGAAGATTTGTGGATGTGTGGTGGGAGTGAATTCCAGAGATGGGGAGCAGTGTACAGTCACCTATTTGTATGATTTTTTTTTTCATAACCACAGAATAAGCCTTTTATATTCGGGTCTACAGAGGCCACAGTTTTGGACCACCATGTAACAAATAACACAAAATAACACTCTATGTCAGAATACTTTGGACTTTGACGACTCGTGACTCTGTGTCCTCTGTTGCAGGATGTCAGCAAAATCAACGAGGGCAGGCAGCCGCTGTATCAGGATGACACCAACAAGAGAATCCTCAACTCTGTGGACCTGCTCGCCGGCCTGGACGAGGACGCCGTCAACGCCAAGCGCCTGAAGCATCCGCAGGCTGAGATGATCGAGCAGGAGTGAGTCACACACACACACACACTCACACACACTCACACCGCTCTATCTAGGCTATTCTGAACCGCACGACATTATATTCTAGTGTCGACAACCTGTGTTGTGTTGTGTGAGCCTAGAGTTGACATAAGCTTATTCATTGTGATTGATGTATGTGCTTATTTAGCATGAAGCAGCTGCGGGAGAGAGTGAGGAAGCTGAAGGAAGACCACGACCGCATCTACCACCTGGTCCGCACTGAGGGGGTGCCCACCATCAACTGGGGCAACATGATAGATGAGAAAATGGTAGGAAGCACTTAAAAACACCCTGATATTAAATAATTACAGCTGTTTTGTCTTGTTTTGGTCGTCTACGTAAAAGAGATTTCTACCAAAAAAAAGCACTCCTATAGAGGTAGAAGCGGAGGTATCATTACCAGTTTCAAGGCCCTAAAAGTTCACTGCACACACAGAGATCGAGCAGTATATCGCAGAATCTGACAGACGTATAAAATCTAACCCTTATACTGCCCCCTGGTGCCTTTAACGAGTATGGAAAGTAGCGTTGGAATCTATTATTACGCTGACGTTTGCATCCAGGGAAACTTAGTCTACAAAGATCTCGCCCCCCTTAACGTCAATCAAAGGGCCAAATCCAGTGCACTCTTGGGGCCAATTCCAATTCCTATCTTAACCCCCAAGCTCAACCCTTAATCTTAACTGGGCCTCAAAACCAAGTGTTGAGGGTTATTATGTCACTCAGAAATGGGACACCCCTTAAATGCAGATACGTCTTCAGACTGTAGGGGGCAGAATATCGCGAAAGCTGCGTCCAGTCTGTCAACTCCAAAAAAGAAGAAGAGGAAGAAGAACACATTTACGTCAGGATTATTTATTACGATCCGTTTGTCAGTCAAGTTATTAGGTTGTCAGTTAGTTATAAGATGATACTCATACAAATACCACAACCATGGACATATTCTATTGACACAGCAGTGTTGCCTGCCAAAATGGTGACGCTTTGTTTGTGTGACAACATCAGGATTTTAGTCAAAACAGCAGCTTTAAGTTCACATGGAAACTCAACTGAACTCAAGCAAGTCCAGTCACTTACAGTCAACCATGAAAACCTTGAAAGACGGGGAAAATATTCACAAATGCCTGTTTCGAAAGGTGTTTTATTTGTGTATTTTATATTACTTGTAAGTGTGCAGGAAGGGTGGGGAGTGGGCGGAGACGAAAAGGTGGGACAGTAGTGAGACCTGCTGCGATGTTATTATGGATTGGAGATGCATATTTTCACGTTTTCACTCCGGTTGTCGAACTGGCCAAACGAATAGCTTTGAAACATATCGTACTTTATAGGTGAGCTTCTCGTATTTGGTCTGGAGGGCGCTGTGAGCTTTGAGCAGCTCGGAGAAGTCGGCGTTGATCTGACTGTGTTTGGCACAGAGGTCGGTGTATTCGCTCTGCAGGTTCATCAGAGCCTTCGTCATCTGATCCGCCTCCTGCTCTTTGAGCCGGAGCTCGTCGTCGTCCATGTGGAAGTTGAACTCGGGCCGACGCTGTTGTCCCTGAGCTCTTGGGACGACGTCGGCGGCCAGTAGAGGTTGTTGTTGTTGTTGTTGTTGTCTCAAAGACTCGAAGAGTTCGGCGTGGTAGTGCTCGTGCGTGGCTCTTCCTGTCGAATCGGTTTGATTGAATCTCTTCTGCAGCACGACACCGTTTGTCTGTTCCTGTCTGTGTCCTCCCTCCAGTTCGGCCTTGCTCTCCGACTGATGGATCATCAACATGAGCTTGGCGAAGGTCGCCTGATTCTTGGTGACGGTGTCGTCCTTCTCTGACGTCACTTCTTTGTGATACTGCGAGACGGAGCAGTGTTTAGCTGTGATTCTGTCATACGTGGTCTCCACGTGCTCAAACTCCGCCCAGCTGTTGTCCTTCTCCAGCCTAAGTGTGGATATGTCGTACATCAGGCTGTCCGGCGCCGCAAAGCCTTTGTTTTGCGTCTCTATTTTCTGATACGCTCTCATGAGGCAGGCGTTTTCCTTGACCTCCTTCTCCAGTCTTCTGTAAGCCTCTCTGTTTTCCTGGTGTTGTGTCTGAGCGACATGCCTCTCGCTGAGGGCGTCCTCCAGTTCTCCTCGCAGCCTCGTGTTCTCTGAAGCCAGTTGTTGGGTCTTCTGAGACAGACGGTGCACTTCGTCCGAGTTCCTCCGCCGCTGGGACACCGCGGCCTCGCAGGCCTGCAGTCTCTCGTTGAGGGCGTCCTCCAGGTTGCCTTGCAGCCTCCTGAGCTCAGAAGCCAGCCGTTGGTTGTCCTGAGTCAGAAGAGCCAGTCGATGCGTGTCCTTCTCCTGTTGAGAGTCGACGTTGCCTTGAAGACCCTGAACTTGAAGGTCTAAGGCCTGGACGGCGTTGTCTTTTTCGAGATTCTCTCGCCGTTGCACGTTAAGTTCGTCAGTCAGTTCTTTGATTTTCGCACAGTTCCTCGTCAGCTCGTCTTTGAATTTCCCAATCACCTCCTTGTTGTCCTCGAGATCGGCTGACATTTTGCTCATTTTCTTTGCATATGCGTGCTGTTGCACTTTCTCTGAATGCTTAAGGTCGGCCAGTTGCGTCTTCATGTGCTCCATTTCGGCGTAAATACTGACTTTTTGAGTTTCTTCTCTCTTCAAAGCATTTGCAAGATCAGCCTTTTGCTTCTCCTTCTGCTTCAGTGCGTCTTTCTGCGCTGCCAGATCTTTCTGAACGGTCTTCAGATCGTCTGCAAAAGCATCCTTTTCTTTCTGCGTCTGCTCCAGGTCTTCTGTTTGTCGGGCTAGATTTCTTTGAATCGTCTTCAAATCCTCTGCAAGAGCGTCTTTGTCTTTTCGCTTTTGCTCCAGGTCTTCTGCTTGTCGGGCTAGCTCTCTTTGAGTCGTCTTCAAATCCTCCTCAAGAGCACATTTGGCTTTTCTCTCCTGCTTCAGGGCTTCTCTCTGTCGATCTAAATCTCGTTTAACCGTCTTCACGTCCTCTTGAAGTGCATCCTTTTCTCTTTGCTCCTGCTCCAGAGCTTCTTTCTGTCTCGCGAGATCTCTTTGAATCATCTTCAAATCCTTCTCAAGAGCAGATTTGGCTTTTTGCTCCTGCTTCATCGTTGCTCTGTGTTTCGCCGAATCTCTTTGAACCTTTTTTAAATCCTCTTGAAGCGCGTCCTTCTCTTTGTGCTCCTGCTTCAGGGCGTCTTTCTGTTTGGCTGAATCTCTTCTCAGCGTCTTTAAATCCTCTTGAAGCGCGTCCTTCTCTTTTTGCCGCTGCTCCAGGGCTTCTTTCTGTCTTGCTAGATCTCTTAGAATCGTCTTTGAATTGTCTTCAAGATCAGGTTTGGCTCTTGTTGCCATGTGTAGATCTTCACGTTGACCATCAGGTACCGAATACTCAAAATGATCTGACTGGTCAATGATCCCTTTTGTCTCCTCGCCATTACCCAGATGACCATTTTTCTCCTCAATTCTCTTTCTATTTCCTTTCTCAATGGGCCACAAAGCATCCTCCTCAATCTCCTTCTCTATTTCCTCGTCAATCTCCTCCTCAGGTTCTTCCTCAGTATTGGCTCCTCCAAGAAGTTCCATCGCTGTCAAAGTTCTTGTCCATTAAAATACCTCTGCTGCGCTAGGGACCGACCCTGGAACTTTGACTGTTTTGATGTGATGTAGCACTCGGTCTTCCGTGTTTTATGGCGGTTGGCATCGATAAAAGCTTTCACCATCTTTGATTCGTGACATCTTAAACGAGTGCCTTCTGAGATCAAAGATCAAAGCACTGACTCGTAATATTCATTATGCTTACGATTATTGCTTGTTGACCAGTCGTCGTGAAGAGTCTTCTGGGAACTGAAGGCTGAGCTTGTGATCTTCTTCTCGCGATGAGAAGTTGGCGTCTTCCGTGTGTTTTAAAGGCGGCTTGCATCCATGATGTTTGGATTACTGCCATCTTCGTGAGTTCAAAAGCCCCTGCACTGCCCGGTCCGTCATCTTTCTTTCTCGAGTGCTCGTACCAATATTGGTGCGGTTAGCTTTTTTGAAGAAAAGCAGGAAAGAAAATCCCTGTCTGAGGAGCGAATGGGAAGATCAAAGGCAAATATCCCATAGGAGTTCATTGTATTGGTCACAACTCTTGGAAGGTGTGGGAGGTGACTACACCCTTTTCCAGACAGTTAGCCAGGATATGTCCCTCAAGAAAAATCACTGCAGTTTCAAAAACCGCTGCAGAGAACACCAGCAAACACTACTAAACACCACCTTTAATGAAATAATCTAGAAGAGCAAAGTCAAACCTAGAGGTTTATGACCTTACAAGCTGTTGTTATTATGTGGAGTGGACTGAGACGTCTCTCTGTCTTTGTCTCCTTCTACAGGACAACCTTTCGAACAAGGGCTTTGGACAGGACCTTCCATCTGTGGAGAACGAGGTGGAGGAACACAACATCTTCCACAGTGAGGTGGAAGCTCTGGCCCCTCATATCTCCACCGGCGGCGACAAGGTAAATGCAGATGTCATATATTTACATACGTATGTAAATTAATTCATTCATATATACATATACGCTTCATTAAACCTGCATTTGGGTTTATTTGATAACTGTATAGCACTCTGGGTCAACTGTGGTTCATTAAATAACTCTTAAAATAAATAATTTTTAAATTAAAGATGAATTAGTTGCTTGATGCATGATCTGAGTGTTCTTAACCTTTCTCTCTGCTTCCTTTTTTGTTTTGTAGGAATACGTCAACAGCCTCCAGACCAAGTACAACAAGCTACTGGTAAGAAATCCACACACCTTATAGCAAATCCTGAGCCTCTTTATGCTAATTATACAAATTCTTAACCCCAAAAAATCCCTAATATACAATTGAATACAATTAAGTGTCACCATAAAATATATACATATACATTATTAAATTAAAATTAAATGTAGGTAGGGCTGCTCTACAAACCAAAACAATTCAGTTGTAATGATTTATTTTACGATGCGGCGTAAGGAAACCAGAAAATATTCACATTAAACCACTTCTTCCCTGACCCTCTTTTTGGAGTCCCTGCTCGAAAATGACATGCCCAAATTAAATAGAGTAAATCTCTGCAGTTACAAGCTCTATGTGGATTATCTTGGTATCAAAATACAGATAACACTTGTGAGATTCCACCAGAGGTGTACGTGTCACTGTAGATGCCACTGTGTCAGAGTAAATGTACATGGAACACAGCATAACTGAAGGATTTTTTTCTCTCGCCTAAAAAAATATTGCATTTTAAAGCAAATATCACCTTTAAAATATGCAGTAGGAGCTTAAAAACACATGGAGGTCAGGTAACAACATGTGGACATGAGCTGTGCAGTCTGATGCTGTTGAAATGAAGCAGAGTGAAATTACAGAGGTTTTAGTAAAGAGATGTCTCGGCGTTCTCTCTGTTGGCACAGTTTGGCACCATCTGTGCCATTTGAGATTTCTTAGGTACCAAATTATTAAAAACACATTTAATTTTATGTACATGTCACTATTGGTCTAAAAAGAACTCGTCACGGACACTACCAACCATGAAGAAGAGGTTAAGTAGCTGAAATATCAGAAAGCTACACTCAAATTTACTCGATTTATGATTGATGATCAAAATTGTCGACGATTAAGTAATAATCCAATAATCGTTGCAGCCCTAAAAGCTAAATAAATAAAATAATAAAACGTCTCTCAATGTTACACCATTAGTGCATTCATACCGCAGCGATTTCCTCTAACTGCACACATATGAGACAGGTGGCGCCCCCATGTGGCTTGTGTATGCATAAGTAACACGTGGTGATCGTGAAACACCTAAAAACTCCTCACTTATCCGATCCGTGTGTCTCTCTCTTGGATTTAGGCCACTTCAGGTTCCCGTCAGCGTAACCTGCTGAGTCTGCGCGACTACATGCAGCGCTGCACCAACGAGCTCTACTGGATGGACCAACAGGCCGAGGAGAGGGTCAACTACGACTGGAGCGACGCCAACCTGGACCACCCAGCCCGCCAGAGGCAGTATGAGGTAGCTGGAACACACACACACACACATGTATGTGCAGAGCAACAAATACATAGAGTCTATGGTTTATACAGCATTGTCTCATCCCAACAACAGAACTTCATCAGCAAATGTCTGGAGACCAAGGAGGCGACCATCACGAAGCTGAACGACGACGGAGAGAAGCTGATCGCTGCAGAGCATCCAGGGAAAAATGTCATTGAGGTACAGACTCGTCCGTTATTTGACTTTATAGATTGCATACACAGTACTTTATTAGTAACCTGACATGTTATTGTTATTTATTTGGCAAATAAACTGAATTCAACTTTTTTTCTCACTGAAACACATGTTTCTGTTCAGAAATGTCGGCAAATAACTATAATTTGACACCTTAATCAAGAAATAATAATAATGTGCTTTACATTTTCTTTGTAAAACAGCACATTTGAAAATTCAATAATTAGATTTTAGCATTAAAACGTGTGTATATACTGTGTGTATATATATATATATATGATATATATTTATTTATTTATATGAGTGCTGGGCACTAGCTTAATGCACAGTAACGCGTTTCTGTGACGACTGACCGAAAAAAGACGCTCCTTTAGCGCCGTTACAAACAAATAACCAGCGTACCTTTGTACTGCGTATGTGTGCCTCTGTTTTTACATTTTAACAATCAGGAGTCACGGAAACATGATTTCACGCGCGTCTTTTTCCATGGAAACGAGTCAACATGTGTTAACGTGCGTTAACGTGGACGCTATACGTATAATCGATACGATATACGGTATATGTATAATCCCATGTTTAATCCCATCCAGGCTCACATGGAGGCAGTCCACGCCGACTGGAAGGAGTACCTGAACCTGCTCATCTGTGAAGAAAACCACCTCAAACACATGGACGAGTACCACAAGGTGAGACACAGAGGACACGGATGAAGACACACACACACACACACTCAGACAGGCGAAGCTCATCACCTTCTCTACGTTGTCTAGTACCATAAGGAGGCTCGCGACACCCAGGACCTGCTGAAGCGTCTGGACACCGAGGTCAACCAGAAGTACAACCCTGAGTTCAAAGACGTGTATCAGATGGAAGGTCTCATCAGGGAGCTGGATGTGAGCATGAACATGAATATACAGTATATATATATATATCTATGTGTATATATGTGTGGACCATTTCAATAACAGAGGGAAATAAGCTGTATATGTGTGTGTGTGTGTGTGTGTGTAGGACCAAAGCAAGGCCATGGACCACTTTGACGAGCGGGTCAAGGCTCTGCAGAAGCGCAGCCTGCAGGTGTTGCCTCTCAAGTACCGCAGAGAAACTCCGCAGAAGCTGCTTCCTGTCGAAGCTCTGTGCGAGTTTGACACGGACGAGGTACGTCCACTTCTGTAGCATGGTAGCGCTAAGAAATACTACTTTTCTCTCTGGACTTTGGTGTGGGAGAGTGAGTGGTTTACAAACACTGAATCATCCCCCCCAAATAAGGTGCTCTGCGATAGACGGGCAAATAGAAATTTGCTTCAGGCTATGGAAACTTTATACAAGCGGTGTGAACCTGTACTGACACGCATTTTATCACTCTTATTGTGCTAATTTTCATTGCTACAGCAGCTCTCGCACCAAGTCACCACTCGTGAAGATATTATTATTATTATGAAGCCTGAGGAGAGGCATGTTTATTTTTAACTGTACCTGAGTCTATTGTCACGTTACTGACCTCTGCTGTGACTTTGCGGTCATTTTTGACGGGTTAACGTGCATCGAAACTCTTGAAACTTTGCATAGAGGTCAGGTCTGGTGGTTAATTAAATTTTATTTTATTTTATTTTTATTTTATTTTATTTTATTTTATTTTATTTTATTTTATTTTATTTTATTTTATTTTATTTTATTTTATTTTATTTTATTTTATTCAACCAAATTAACCATTTGTTGTTATTAACATAAATGTGACTTTAGTCCCAAAATCATGAACTTCAGGTCTGGTTTTTAATGTAATTGTTTAATTGTATTTAATTTTATTTAATTGTATTTAATTTAAAAAATTTAACCAAATTAACCATTTGTTGTTATTAACATAAATTTGACTTTATTCCAGAAATCATGATGGTCAGGTCTGGTTTTTAATTTAATTTAATTTAATTTAATTTAATTTAATTTAATTTAATTTAATTTAATTTAATTTAATTTAATTTAATTTAATTTAATTTAATTTAATTTAATTTAATTTAATTTAAC
Organism: Microchirus variegatus; assembly: GCF_963457635.1. NCBI lineage: Eukaryota > Metazoa > Chordata > Actinopteri > Pleuronectiformes > Soleidae > Microchirus > Microchirus variegatus. The sequence continues at coordinate 3,635,164 of NC_139811.1, forward strand.
CATTTGTTGTTATTAACATAAATTTGACTTTTGACTTAAGTCCCAAAATCATGAAGGTTAGGTCTGGTTTCTAATTTAATTTAATTTAATTTAATTTAATTAAAAAAAACTCCAACCAAATTAACCAAATCAACCATTGTTATTAACATAAATTTGACGTTATGTTTAAGTCCCAAAATCATGTTAAAAAGGCCGACTGGCCAAGAAAAATAACATTGAATTCAAAAACCTGTTACATTTGAATGAAAGCTGTATTTTTTGCTGTGTGATGTGTGAATGACCTTGGGTTAAAAAGTGCAGCTGATTTCCTCATGTTGTGATTGTTGTGATATATCGTGCAGGGGCAGATTGTGCGTGGCGAGCGCTACACGCTGCTGCGTAACAACGGGACCAAGTGGGACGTGAAGGACGCGGCCGGACGCAAAATCACTGCCCCGGGCGTTTGCTTCATGATCCCCCCCACTGACACCGACGCAGTGGGCACCTCTGACAAGTGAGTGCAGACAAATGTAATGCCTAAGTTAATGTTAACAAATTAGATAAACGCAGACATTTGAGTCTCATTCTTAGTCCTCTCTATTATTATATCACATCAGATTTAAGCTAAAAGGTGTATTCCAATTCCAATCTTAACCCTCAATCTCAAAAATGCGCTCCCTTTAGTGCAAGTGCTGTCCCGATTCTCAGAAAAATTAAGTTGAGGGCCAAGTTTAAGGGCTGTATCGCCCTCAATATTGAGATTTTACGAGACCACCCTTGGGAGCAAGGGCTACCCAGAATGCATTGCGTGTTTTCATATAACAAAGATGGCGGCGAAAGCAGCGAAACGAGTACGCTACAAACCAAGTGTTTTCTTTGTTAATAGAGATATAAAAATGATAAAAACCATTGTATTATCTTAGTTTAGGCCCATATTGACGTCATTGTTGCGTAACATTTATTTTTATTTTACAATCTTTTGTCAATAGCCGGCCGGTGCGGACAAGCGATGGTTTGCTATGGTTTACTTTTCAATAAGCTGGATGCAGCTTTCGCGTTATTCTGCCCCCTACAGTCTGAAGACGTATCTGCATTTAAGGGGTGTCCCATCTCTTAGAGACAAAATAACCCTCAACACTTGGTTTTGAGGGCCAGTTAAGATTAAGGGTTGAGCTTGAGGGTTAAGATAGGAAATGGAATTGGCTCAAAGTCATTTGAGTGGTGTCTACTTAAAAATGTAAGTGTTTTCTAAGTTTAAGATTTCCCGACCTAGTTATTTGCGTTGGCCCAATGTGAACCACTGCTCTTAGTACATCATCTTAATATGACCTAATCTCAACCTTTATATACCATCACCCAAATATATTTTTACAGTTACGTGTTTTCTGCATGAATTCCAACATTTTCGACTGTGCGTTTGCAGTCTGGCCGGTCAGCAAAAGTCTCTGAAACAGAAGATGGGAGGCAGTAAGGCGACTCTGCTGAAGCGCTTTGATGAGCTGAAGAGGGAGAGCGGGACTGGTACGTATCACATCCTCTTCTGCTTTTTCATTGGTCAGGGATTTAGGGTTCAGTCTCCTTCATCTACCACTGAGTCGCTGATATGCTGTTTGTGATTGTGTGTGTGACCACAGACAAGAATGAGCAGCAGTGCCGTCAGCTGATGGCCGGTCTGGATAAAGTAGTCAATGATGTGGACAAACAGGAGAAGGCCATTCATGCACGTGTGCGTCCACCACTGGAGCAGAACAGGCCACTGCAGGACAGCGCTGACCGCCTGCAGGATATGGCGGTATGACCTCTCTTATCTGCTGCACATGCACATTTTAACCCAAAATACTGATCTGAAGCGGACTGAACTCACTGAATGTGAATGTTCTTGTTTCAGGACATCGCCACAGCCATGCGCAGGATTGAACCTGAGAAATCCTCTAAAGCGCAGGATGCAAAGAGCTTCCTGGTGTCAAACCCGACTTGCACCAGTGCTCCTCAGCTCCACAGCAAAGTGGATGAAGCCAACAAGAAGTACGACAAGATCGAGGACCTCCTGCAGTGCTCTCAGGAGAAGTAAGAACCCGTACATCTCGGGTGTGGAGCTCTGAATCCTTTGTTTTGTGTCCCTCTTGTGCTCTAAGAGTTGTGCTTTTACCTTTGTGTGTTTAAGATTGAAGAATTCCAACCAGCTGGAGACGTCCCTTCAGAACGGAAAGACTCTGCTGTCGACCTACGAGAACAAGCTGGCCAGGGAGGAGGTTGCTCCGGCTGACATGTCCTCACTGGAGAAAACACAGCGGGAGCTCGGGGTAAGTTATGGAACTCTGACACGACTGGTGAAGAACTGTCCAAGTTCTTCATAGCAGTGTTTCGGGGCACCCTTAGACCTAGTGTTCTGGCACCTTCAAGCAGAGCCGTTTCTTGCTATATGCGGACTATGCAGCTGCATAGGGCCCCCACAGCCACCAGGGGGCCTCCAAACTGCAAGTTCAGACTCGTATTCAATTATATTTTTGAGAATTAAAAGTACCTGTCTTTATTTGCATGTATTGGATGCATTCATTATGCATATATTTGCAAAGCATGCAAGTGTTTGTGGGGTAATCAGAAAAAGAGGAATCTAAAAAAGTAGGGGCCCCCAAATAGTATCTCGCATAGGGCCCCCAAACAGCTAGAAACGGCCCTGCCTCCAAGTGCCAGACCTAAGCCATTGGCGACCCCTAGAGACAGACTGATGTCAGTTAGCGTTAGCTTCAATGATGATGAAGGAGTCTTAAGTGAATTTATTGAAGACACGACACTTTCATATCACATGATGATACATTTGCTGATTTCTCTTTTCAGGATATTGCTTCAGACCTGAGGTCCAAGAGGTCCGTGATCTCTGACACGGAGCAGAACCTACGCTTGGCCAAAAATAGCTGTGACAACATGGCCACCAAGTTCCAGGAGCATTGTCCAGACATTGATCGACAGGAAGCCGATGTCCAGAAACTCAACAAGCGCTTCAACAACCTCAACAGGCAGATCGACACCAGGTGAGGGGGGGAGAAGGCCCTGGAGTCTGGGATGAGTTTTGAGTTTATTTGAAAAAACTTGGCCAAGAAGAACAGAGGCAACATCAAGTCAGCCTGACACTCCCTCCAACAGTATTAGTAATAGAACCACCAGAGGAAGCTCACGCACCATGGTTGGTACGAGCACCATGGGAGATCAGCGGTCCCCAACCACTGGGTCGTTTGGTACCGGGCCGCACAGAAAGAATAAATAACTTACATTATTTCCATTTTATTTATTATCAGGATGTTTTATTTTGAAAATTGACCGGGTTGACGTATCCCGAGGGAGATCGCTGGCCAGAGTGTTTGCAGCGAGAGCCGCTGCAGAGATTTCTCTCAGAAAAGAAGTCACCGCTGGTCGCAAAACTCGCTTACTTGAAGTATTCAGCCTACACACCTACACAAAAATAAGTAAATGAACCAATGGCCAAGATCGCAGACCTCACTCACTCGCACTCTTTACTCTCTCTCACGCCCGTCCGCGCTCTAGGCACATACTGATTTTGATGAACAACAATCAAATGCTCAGTGCTGATCAATAGTTTTGTGCAAGCAATTTAAGGTCCCAACTCTTGTCCCAAATATGACAGGCTTCGTTCAGTGATTGAAACAAATATATCAACATTAATGAAACGTTTACATGCAGTGCACGCCCATCGCAAATCTGTTTTGTGTATCTTATTTTCAAGGTGGGTTTAAGCGTTACCATAGCGACCAGAGAGCGTTAGGGGGCCGGTCCGTGAAAATATTTCCTGACATGAACCGGTCCGTGGAGCAAAAAAGGTTGAGGACCGCTGGTCTAGATGACCCATATAATAATCTGTCTTATGACCTGGAATCATCTACTCTTGGCTCGTTCATTATCTGTATTTTAGTTTTTTTACGCCAGGCTCGTCCTTACCTGTTTTGCCGTGTGTTGCAGATCCCAAAGCTTGCAGAGAGCCAAGATGTCGTACAAGAACTACCGCAACGATTACGACAACCTGAACAGCTGGCTGTCTCGCATCCCCAACTACGAGCCGCGGGAAACCGACGACACGAGACAAGTGGAGACCAAGCTGAAGAACCAGAGGGTGAGAGTGATGAGCAACAGTTACATTTAACACACTGATGTTACAAGATCTATTAGAGGCTAAAATGTCTGTCTGACTGTTTTTGTTTGCAGAACTTGCTCTCAGATATAGCAAGAAAGGAGTCCGACTTGAACAACGTCTCAAAGAATGCTCAGCTTTACCAGACGGCTGTCAGAGTAAGATATTATTCGACTGTTTAATCACGACAGCATCACTTTTGATGTGTGGAAATACAGGGATTTTAATAAATGGTCTTACTGATCATTCCTTCCAGGACTACGAGATTGAAACTGAGAAGTACAGATCCCTCCTTGACCTGGAAGATGGACTTGTTCCTCAGACTTACAAGAGGAGCCGACTGGAGTCCCCTGCAAATACAGTCAAGGCAGAGGTGAGGCACGGCAGTCCAAGGGCCAATTCCAATTCCTATCTTAACCCTCAAGCTCAACCCTTAATCTTAACTGGCCCTCAAAACCAAGTGTTGAGAGTTATTTTGTCACTTAGAAATGGGACACCCCTTAAATGCAGATACGTCTTCAGACTGTGGGGGGCGCTGTACCTTCATTTGAATTTGTGCATGCTATTCATGACTCATTACTTCACCGTTTACAGGAAGCCGCCATCGAAGCTAAATTCACCGAGGCGAATGCTGTGCACAACCAGAGACTGCAGAATCTGGAGTTTGCCGACAGTCTTCTTAGACTGGTAAAGTATTTAGTTTGACATTGTTGTGTCGACAACGGTAATATCGATATCAGAGACAATGGTAATAATGGCAAATCATGTTTTCCCTCCACAGCAACCAGATAGCTCCATAATCCAGTCTACTCATGTCAAATCAGTCCATTCTGCCCCAGGAGAAGAGCCTTGGAGATACAGGAAGCAGCTGGAAGACGAGGTCCAGAGGAGGGAGCAGTTAGAAAAGGAACTTGAGCTCATCCAAACTGACATCTATGTCCTTGAAGGACAGAAGCCTCAGGATACCATTGTCAAGAAGGAGCTGATTAAGAAGGTTCCTGACCCCCAGCTGGACGAAGAGATCCACAAAGTCCAGCAGAGGCTCTCAGAGGAGCGACGCACGACCCATGTTCTGGAGAACGACCTGGAAGTGCTAAAGCTGAAGCTGCGTGGCCTTGAGACCGAGGTCAAAGAAGGGGCTCAGCAATACACGGTCAAGGAAGTCCTGAGAATAGAACGAGACCGTGGTCAGGAGGAGGAAATGCGCCGACTTCGAGAGGAACTGGACGAGTTGAGAAGGCAGAAGCTCATCAAAGACAACGAGCTGATCCAGATACACAAGCAGGTCACACTTCTGGCTGAGGAGAAGAACAAGGAGCAAGAGGTGATCACTGAAGAGGAGGTGATCAAAGTTCAGAATGACCCTCAACTGGAAACAGAGTACCGGGTTCTCCTCGACAGGAAGCAGAAGGAACTGGAAGGTAGGCAGCAGCTGGAGGACGAGCTGAAGTTTCTCCAGGAGAGGCTAAGAAGGCTTGAGAAGGACAAAGCAATGGCAGAGGAGAAAATTTCCATCAAGGAAGTGCTGAAGGTAGAGAAAGACGTTGCCTTTGAAAGAGAGGTCGACAACCTCAGGAGACAGTACGAAGATGAGAAAACTAGGCGTAGATCATCACAGCGAGAAAAGGCCGACCTCCAGAGGAAAATTACCAATCTGGAGGAGGATAAGTCCAAGGTTATCATTCAAGAGAAAATGCGGGAAATTGTCCGTCCTGACCCCAAGGCTGAAAATGAGGCGGCCAATCTGCGGCTTGAACTGGTGGAGCAACAGCGGCGCTACAGAGATGCAGAGATGCAGTTCAGGTCCCTGCAGGACGAGTTCACCATGCTGAGGAACAGAGGACCCCTGGTGGAGGTGAAGGAGATTATCAAAGAAGTCATCAAATACAAGACCGATCCTCAGACTGAAAGAGAACTGGAGAGACTTCGCAATGAAATAGTTGATAAAACCCACCAGACGGAGAAGTCCGAGATGGAAATCCGCCAGCTCAACGACGAGATTCAAAGATGGAAGGACACCAAACCCCAAGTGCAGACCAAAGAGGTGGTCAATGAAGTGCTGCAGTACAGAGAAGATCCCAAGACTAAGGAGGAGATTGAGATCCTGAAGAGGAAGCTGGCCGATGAACAGACGAAACGCCTCGACCTGGAGAGAGAACGTTCAGGCCAAGAGGAGAAGATCAGACTGAAGAAAATGGACCTTTCTCAGATCCGTGAGAAGATTGTTCAGCAAGAAGTGGTGAAAGTAGAAGAAGACCCTATCCTCAAGTCAGAGTGTGACTCCTTCTCACTAAACATCAGCAGTGAGCAGAAACAGAAGGACAGCCTGAGAACGGAGCTTTACCAACTGCAGAGGCAGAAGACCGACCTGGATCTGCAGCTGGAAGAATTAGAGCGCGAGCGCAAAGCGAGACGAGATGCGGAGCTGGAGATCCAGAGGCTTCGCATCAGACTCAATGAGCTGGAGATCCGAGACAAAGAGAACAGAGAGAAGGTGACGGTCAAACAGAAGGTGGTTCTGCAGCAGGATCCTCAGCAGGAGAAGGAACACTCCATCCTTAGACTGCAGCTCGACGAAGAGAAGCACAAGCGCGTCCTGCTCGAGAAAGAGCTGAACGCACTCATTCAGCAGCAAATCACCCTGGAGAAGATTGACGTGAAGGAAAGAGTTGTCCGCACCGAGAAAGTCCAAGTGGAGAGGGATCCAGAGGCCGAGCTCGAGATCCAGAACCTGACGAGGACTCTGGAAGAAGAGAAAAGGAAAAAACGAGAACTTGACCAGGAGCTCTCCATCCTGGTTACCAAGATCTCCGATATGGAATTCACCAACACCAAGTCAAGCAAAGAGCTGGTCTACATCCGCGATGAAAGCAGCCGAGTGCAGCAAGAAAACCAAAGGCTGCAGAATGAGATTCGAAAGCTCCGGTCCGAGATTGAAATCACCAGCAAAGAGACTCGTATCATCACAGAGTCTGCGCCGAGGGAGGAAGGAAAGAACCTGGAGCTGAGGCTCGATTCGCTGCAGAGAGAACTCACAGAGCTGAAGAACGTCACCACCACGAAGGAAGAGGAAATCGAAAGGCTGCAGAAGAGCCTGCAAGCTGTGAGGATGAAGAGGGAGCAGAGGGAGAGCCATCTCCGCAGGTCCATCGTTGTCATCGACCCAGACTCGGGCAAAGAGATGCGACCGGAGGAGGCCTACAAGCTCGGTCTGATCGACTGGAAAATGTTCGTCAACCTGCAGAGCCAGGAGTGCGACTGGGAGGAGATCACGGTCAAGGGTCCCAAGGGCGAGTCCTCGGTTCTCCACGACAGAAAATCGGGCAAAAAGTTCTCCATCGACGACGCGCTGCGTCTCGGCCACATCACAAATCACCACCTTCAGCAGTACAACAATAAAGAAATCACCATCCAGGAGTTTGGTGTTATGGTGTCGGGCAAGAACAAATAAAAGTCAACCTTCTAAAAGAAATTGAAAAGCTTTTTATACACTTGCTTTTTATTTTACTCCTATTCTGACTTAAATACAGTGGTGAGTTGGCATTATTTTGTTCTTTATCCATGATTCTTAAATGCACTATGTATTTATTCCCCTTTGCATTTTCAGTGTGTGGTTACTGGCATGAATAATATGGATGGATATTAATATTGTTGTGGCTAACTACGTAACACTGCGGTTGAAAAGGCTCAGGACAGCTTTTTTACTTCTTTGACTGGGTACGAGGGTTAAGAAAACACCTTTGATTTGCTGTTGATGCTGAAATTAACAAAGGTACTAAACGTTTGATTTATGGAATATGGATGTGTGCAATGCAAGCTTTAATAAAAGTGGAATCAAGCTAAAGAAAGTGTGTGTTTTTATTTATTTATTATTCTCATCCAATTAAAGACAGCGATGTCGATTTTTCACTTAACTACATTACATTCAAGTGCTTCATAGGATAAAAGCACAATAAAGAGCAAGCCTCATCAGCCCAAACATCACACACCAAGAATCCCAACCGACACATAAGATTTACAGATGACACAGTCAACCACAACAGAAAACACTAATGAGGTGAAATAGACTGAAGAAGGAAGAATTAATAAATAAAAGTCCAAATAAATGTGAGGATTCTCTGCTGCCCTTAAGTCTTCAGGACCATAATAGTGAAATAGTAAATGTATTCCTGACTTTGGGGATGATTGAAAGGCTGTTCCCCGAGAACCTAAGCGTTCTTGAGGTTTTTTTTTTTTTACTTTAAAAGCAAATCTGACAAATATGTGAGATGTCTGTATTTCCCAAATAATAAGATTATCCTTTATTAGTCCCACAATGTGGATAATAATAATTATTTGCATTATTTTATCATAATACAATAACATACATGCCATAATAATGAAGCTAATATTATATACATATATATATATATATATGTATATAATAAATCTACTGTTTTAGTGTTACTTTGTCACAGAGTAACTAATGACTATATATCTTTTATAATAAAATAAAAAATCTCTGTAACCAAAAATATACTCATTTTATAATAATTTTTCCCATTCTATCTTTATTCCAGATGAAAAAGAAGTCATGGTGTCATGGATTTTTTTTTATCATTAAATGTGATTCTATTTCTACAAAGTCAATAAGCCATGAATACAAAATATGTTTAGAGATGTAGAAAAGTATAAGAAAATACGGTAAAAATAATCAAAATAATAAAAAAATTCCTACATTATTATTATTATTATTATTATTATTATTATTATATATATATATATATATATATATATATATAATAAAGCAATGTTGTGCTGTATGATAATAATTAAAGTTGCTGTAAACTGTGGGGAAAAACATTGTCGGACATTGTTCCATTAACTATATGTTTATTTTACATAATTTTTTAATATTTACAGTTTTACTGTCCACAAATGTTGCTGTTTTTGGATTTTTTTTTAATAATACATCCATGGGTGTAACGCAGCAGAAAAGCGGATGTGACGTAGTGACAGGAAGGGCTGGTCTTCACGTGTGATTAGTGGGGGTGTGTACGTGTGTGCGCGCGTGCGTGTGTGTGTTGTCTTCCCCCCACATTCACTGTGACGTTTTATTAAAGTTGTAAGATGGCGACGGTGCATCTGAGGATCGGGGACCTAGTGTGGTAAGATCTCATGTAAACACACTTAAACGCGTCATTGCCTCGTTAACGACGCCGCGTTTCTATACACGGGAGTGACGCTGTTTAGTTTGACGCTAATGTTTTTCGCTAGCGTTCGGCTAAAGGCGATAAGTGGAAGTGTTCGCACACACACACACACACACACACAGGTTAGTTGATGGTCAACCCAAACAAATTAGCTAACCGAGCTGACTGTAAGTCAACAAGCGTCGACAGCTGCTAGCAGGCGGAACGAGCTCGGCGCTGAAAAACGTGCGGTTTTGTAAACTCAAACCGTGTCTTATTGGGGTTTAAAAATGCTTTCGACGACGCCTTCTTTGCTAACTTTTGTCCAACAGTGCGTGTTCGTTCCACTGTTGTGGTCTGTGACGAGCTTTGCTAGCTTAAGCGGATATCCACTGTGGGGAGGCTTCGCGTGTGCTCGGCTTCTTCCGTGTTCAGCTCCACTGAGTCGTTGTTCTTCTCTACGCAGCTCGATTTAAACCCATTCTCCAGCGTGAATTTAGGTGCCGACATTTTGATACGTCACGTCAACATTACAACACGGATAAAGGAGGACAGCTTTGTCGTGTACGTTACTTCAACCCCGTACTACGGAATATGTTCGGAGAAACAGTAGAAAGTTGCATTTAGCCCCTTTTTGTGTGCTATTTTCGAATTAAAATGTCAACCGATGTCCATTTTACATGTTTTTCGCCCCAATATCAAGTGCGTAGAGGGGAAAAAACTAACTCCATATACTAATATCACAAACTCGATATAATGAGTTATAAAAACAAGGTTTTTTGATCTTGTTGTTAAACTAGACAGGCCATATTTACACTATGTTCTGCATAAATTACACAATTAATATCAAATGAAAACAAAACATTCCAATACTTCAATAGTCATTTTTTTTCCTTTTCTGTTCTGAAGTATTCCTAGGAGTCTCACACACACACATAGCCCTATCTCTGATATTATATACTGGCTTTCTGGATACTGATATCATATTGATAATAATATGCATCCCTGAGTCGGACTCCACCAACACTCTGGAAAATACACCATAGGATTCATTCGTTAATTGCGATGTTGCCTTTTTTTCTGTATTTGAGTTATCATTTTTGCTAGAGCTGAAACGATTTATCGATAACTAAATTAATCGCAAACTATTTTGATAATCGATAAATCGGTTTTAAGCTTTTTTCATACAAGATTTCTGATTGTTTGTTTCTTAAATGTGAATATTTTCTTGGTTTCTTTGCTCCACATAACAAATAAATCATTCAAACTGAATCATTTTGGTTTGTGGACAAAAACAAAACTTTGGACAAACAAAACATCATCATTTCCAGCTTTGACAAACACTGATCAACGTTTTTTGACATTTTCTTGAACAAGCGGTTAATCGAGAAAATAATAGTCCGAATAATCGATTATGAAAATAATCGTTAGTTGCAGCTCTGGTTTTTGCCATCTTACACTTTGACAACCAAGAGAGTGGCAAAAACTCTGTTGTAACGCAGCTTTAAATGGTCATTAAAACTTGAAAAGCATTATATAAATACAGAGCATTTATTAAACTGGCGTATATTGATTCTCAGCTTGCTGAACATAGTAATTTAAGTGCTCTGTTTTAAGTCTGGTATTAGTGCCAGAAATATGCTGAGGTAAAGCAAAAGTTTACCAGGAGTAACTGTATATTCCTTTTTTATTTCAGGGGGAAGCTTGGCCGTTACCCACCATGGCCAGGAAAGGTAAGCAGCAGTAACTAGTTTCAGTATATTCAGCTACTTGCGCAACACTTTTTATTCTATTGTATTATATCATATATTTTGTGTTTCAGGTGGTAAGCCCTCCAAAGGATCTGAAAAAGCCCAGGGGCAAAAAGTGCCACTTTGTGAAGTTCTTTGGAACCGAAGACCAGTGAGTTTGCCTCTCATCCACCTGTTGTCACTGACCTGGCATTGTGCCCTCTCCACAAAATGTTTTAAAAGCTGTGTTTCTGTGTGCCTTCTTGTCCAGTGCCTGGATTAAAGTGGAACAGCTGAAGCCCTACCATGCCCACAAAGAGGAGATGATCAAGATAAATAAAGGAAAGCGCTTCCAGCAGGCGGTGGATGCCGTGGAGGACTTCCTGAAGAAGGCCAAGGGAAAAGAACAGGTGGGAAGAGGGTTTGTTTTTGTCACCAAATATTTATTATCATTTATTTGCTGTACCACTCGTTGCATTTGACAAACACATCTGACGTATACACCAGCCTAATGACAATTACTGAATGTAAAAAGAAAGAAAAGAGCGAGAGGAAGGAGAAAATCACCCAGAAGACGATATCATTAATTAGAAGTGTCCAATTAGGTTTCCATTGATTAATCGCGCTATCAAACTGCAGTCAGACTTTTGTTAGTGAGAGAATCGTGTAACCCTCAGCATGACATTTTCACCACTCACTCCTTGGACCTGCTGAAAATAATAGTGCTAAATGACAGGTCTGGGTTTTTTTTGACAGAACTCTGAGGGCAAAGGAGACTCGAAAGGAAAGAGGACGCCCAACAAGCCACTGAAAATACTGGAGGAGGACGACGAGGATCTCAGTGCGCTGAAGGACCCGTCAGAGAAGGTCTGCAATGACCCACACTGTGAAAGTACACATTTAGATAGGATTTATCATTCTGTTTCCTCATCATTCTGTCTTGTTTGAAGTGTTGTCCGTCATCACACCTACAGTATCGGGTCCAAAGTTGCAATATGCAATACTCAGCTTTACAAGTCGAGGTTGGCACCAAGGACGAGTGTCTGTTTGGTATCTACCAGACCAAATCACAACACAAATGTTGTCTGTCTTCATGAGCCATCCACAGTTTGTCACTTAGCAGCACTCAGAGGGTTGAAGAAGGTCAATGCTGCTTGCAACTTAACTTCGTTCAGTTATTCCACATTCTGGGCCCCTTACATTAGTGACGGCAGCAAGTTGTACAGCGGAAACCTGAGTTTAAGATTAACTTCCCTTTGGATTTTGTCCTCTTTAGAATGTGGAAAAATGTCACGAGGGCAGCTGATCTCACGTCCTCCCTCCTCCATGTAACAAACACACTGCACTATACCGCAGGCGCAGCGTGCAACACTTGTGTCAAGCGCACTTGAATATTCTTCACTCCAGTGCATGAGAGCTAGTGAAAGTAATGCAGGGTTTACAGCAAGTTCAGCTAAAAGGGGCAGCTAACGAGATGCATTCAAAGACCCCGGTCAATGTCATTACTTTTACGGGATCTACGGCCTGTTGAGCTTAGAGGAGCAGTTTCAAGATGCATTCAAGAAAAGTATTTTTTACTGCTTTTTACTTTATTTTGAATAGACGCAGTAACTGATATAATAAGAATAAATAATCAAATTCTCATGCCTATCCATAGTACGTATATATATATATGTCAACTCTTCGAGATACCGGCAGTGTTGCAGCAGCTGTGGCTGTAATGTTTTTAGACAAACAACCAGAATTCAGTGCCATTTGCTGCCTTTCCGTTATGGTACGGTTCGATTTGGTAGAGTAGGGTTTTGAAGGGTGAAGCCCTGGGTCCAGCTTACGTTTACTCGGTGGCCATGGCGTGTTGGCTGTGCCTGATGGCTGAGCTAGCGAGATGCGATGGCGGTGAACGACAACATCAGGCGCGACAATGGAGGCCACATCCAGCCGCCCTTTTTTTTCCTGCTCAGCTTGGGGTTGTTTGTCCCAATATGACGTCCAGAAAGACGGCCAGAAACACAGGAAAATCTGTCGCCCAATGGAGCCTGACCTTACTGCACCATTTTCCTCTGGTACCCCAAGGGAGGGGTGCCCAAAAAATGGAACAGTAGGGGCTGGTTATTTTGGGACTATTCCGAAAGAACCCAAGAATTGTTCCACGTGATGAAAACGGCCGGTTCACTCAAATGTACAACCCGCATCTCTAGCGGTGCCGGTAAATCGTTTTGAGATGGATGTGAATGGAGAATGGTGGAGAATCGGGCGTCCCCTACCTACAGCAAACAGGCAGCGAATTCACCCTTTGATTTTAGAAGGTGAATGTGTGTCTTTCTCCTCCTTAAGGACTTGACTGACTCTGACCCAGAGCCATCAACTGTTGAGAGGCTGGGGGCTGGACCTGCCTCAGGATTCAAATGGGAAAGCAGTGTAGGTGAACCCCAACAACACCCAACCTCCCCCCCCACCAAGCCTGCCTTGCCCTGCTTTTCTTTCCTCCTGACCTTTAACCTTTGGCTTTACTCACCAACAACTGCAGACCTTTTCCCTTTTTGACCTGTTGGGTGCTCACGTTTGACTCCTCCATCTGTCTTGTTTGGTGTGTGTGTTTGTGTGTGTGTGCTTTTGAAATGGTGGTCAACTCTGCATGTGGAGACCCCCACACCAGTGACCCACAATAGGTGTTGTCTCGATTAGCCCTGTGGCCAGAAACCAGGGTGAATGCCCACTTTGTGTATCTAATGCTTTGCCTCTCAGGTTTGTGCACGTGCACACACACAGAAACATTGCACCCACCATACAACCGGTCAGCTGATCAGGCCCTTTTTGTCCAAAAAGGACTGTTCTCAGCTGCAGTTAACGCACAACAAAATTTAATCTGTAGATGGGATTGAGACGCAGCACAAAAGTGAAGCCAAAAATATCCCTGATACAAATAAATTTGCTCTGCCACTGCTCTCGGCTCTCTACTCTTTATTGTAGTTTTCTGTGAAATATTCTAATCAGATTTCCCTGCCGATAACAACAAGAACTCTTTCTATAACTGTGTATATATAGAATCATAGTGTATGCAAAAACAATGAATTGACTGAAGTCTTATTCTGTTGCAGCCTGTGAAAGATGACCCACATTTCCATCACTTCTTGCTGAGCCAGTCTGAGAAGGTATGAGGCAGCATTTCTTTTTCACGTCCAGAGTCGGTGCTTTATGGTTTGTCAGTGTGACGCTCTGCAGACGGAGAGTTCGTCTCTGCTGTTGATTTAATTAGATTTCTACGGAGTGGGGCTTTGCAATATGGGGAGGGAAAAAAATCTTATCGCTTCTGTCTTTTGATATAATTTCATATAAATCAAATCGGGCTATTTGGCTCATAAATGATATCTGGACGAGATAAATGGCGATATAAAACTGCACACGCTGCGTTCCTCTGGGCCTTTAATCTAGAGTTAAGGATATTTACATGTCTCCATTATAGTGTTATGCGACTGTTTTTAATTTTATTTAAATCAATATCATATTTAGTGTGTTTCATGAATGTATTCAGTATCATAAAAGCCTCTAAAACCATGAAAAGTCATCGCGATATGACGACATCCACCATCTCAGACCACGTCTCATGTTGTGATATTGATATCATATCCATGTATTGCACATCCCTTCTCCAGAGATTAAAGCTGTAGTTTATAACTTTTAAAGATAAACAAACACATTGTTGGATTCAAACCATTCCCAAATAAGTTCACACAATGGTTTAGTTAAGTCTATCCGCTCCACATGACTCACCCCGTGTTTCTCATTTTAGCAGTTTTTTTTGGTTTTTATGTCTGCGTGTGTGACACTTCAGTGTCGCCCAAATCAGCAGTTGCCATGGTTACTGTTAGTTGGCAGCAGCTTCATGTTAGCAGGAGGAGGTAATGCCTGCAGGACGTCACACTGGGGTGTGTGGTTAAACCCTGGACTCCACCTTAAAGGTCAAGATCGTGGCCTTGTTTTTTGATCAACACTCTGTTTACAACACCTCTGTATAGTATTTTTTTTGTCACTATTATCTGGACTCACTCTAGGCCAGTTTTGCCAGTGGAAGCTGCGTCGCCACATGACACAGTTCAACCCCCACACCCCCGTTAGTCATCCCTGATGTAGGTCTTTTGCAGTTTAACTGAAACAGCCTGCGGCTTAACTGATAAATCCCCCTGTCTTTGTCAGCCCGTGGAGGGGGATTTGCCCGAATGGCATTTCTGCACTCGGCTCAGGTCTATAACTGCAGACTCCACAGAGAATACACTTTAATTACGTTGTTAAAATGTCCAAAATCGAGGCAATTGTTTAAAAGTTTAGTCGTTGGTCTTGATTAATCACATTTAACTTAACAGCCGTCAATGTCGAGTATCTTTTACCAGTGTCTCTCGATTGGGAGTTGGGCCAATAAAATTTTTTACAGTAAATACAAGAAGAAGCCTTAGAATGTTCCCCGTTACACGAGCGTGTTAATCATTTCCTGTTCATTTGTCTCCCTGCTCACAGCCAGCCTCATCCATGGAGCCCATCAGCAAGCGCCTGAAGGTCATTGAAGAGGTGAAGTAACGAGTTGTAACTCTGGTTTTTTTTTTTGCACATGTAGAATCATCACATATATGTAACGTTTCTGTTTCTTTCTGGCCAATAACTGTCGTTTTTCGTCGTCCATTCTGATTGTGCAGGACACGGGGTCAACCTCTATCCAAGCAGCAGACAGCACAGCCATCAATGGCAGCATCACACCCACTGATAAAAGGTACGAACACACTATAGTCACTATAGCGTTACTGAAGCGGGGTTTTCCCATTGAGGTGTTCAGGACAGCTCGGGTTGAACCATTTGGAGATAAAATAAGAGTTGAGGTTGAGATGCTTTGGAAAGCGGGAGACCACAGAGAAGGATCAGGGACTTTGTGAAGAAGGTAAAAGAAGAGGACATGAGGGGATAGGGCAAGATGGAGGCCTTTGTTTAACTGCAGCGATGATGAGACACAACAGCACCTTCTAATAGACTGTTATCGAGCACAGGAAGTCTGGGAAAAACTTAAAAGCAATGGTTTTAACATGGACATCAATTATAAAACAATAATTTACTCACTTATAGATAAAAAAAAATAAACCAGAAAGATGAAGATCTCATGCAGTTGGTCATCTGCATTGTAGGGTCAAAATTATGGAAAACTCGATGTGCAATGGTCATAAAACAAACTATACTAGACAGTAACACAGTATATAAACAAGTTTTATCAGAACTTAGGAGGAGAAAAACTTTCGATAGGGATCAGATCCTCCCATGGGAAAATTAAATTCTTTAAAATGTGGACCCTTTATATGTATTTTATGTATTTTGCACTGTTTTTTGCACTTTTTATATTGTTGTTTGCACCTTATACACTGTTTTGTCTTTTATTGTTTATGTATGTTTTTTACATCTCACTTATACACGAGTGGCGTAGAGATGTAATGTGTCATGTGTTTATTGTTGTGTGAAATTCAATAAAAGTGTTTAAAAAGCAAGATGGAGGCAGATGATCCGCTACGTAAAGGGAGGAAGCCAAAAGACAAAGTAGTAGTAGTAGTGGTGGTGGTTTCATGTATCTGTTTTCTTGTGTTTTTAATCATTTGTTCTCTTTGGGACTCTTCCTTCCAGGATAGGGTTCCTCGGTTTGGGGCTGATGGGTAGTGGCATCGTCTCCAACCTGCTGAAAATGGGTCACGTGGTCACAGTGTGGAATCGCACAGCAGAAAAGGTCTGTAGGGCAACTTCATTATTAGTAATGCTGATGTTTTCTCTATTCGAACATACATAGACTTCATACAGTACTCCTTCACAGAGGTATCATCTGTGTGAGCTCTACAACACAAGAAGTTTTATCTACAGGAAATGGTGCGTTCAGTGTAAGAAACCAGACCTCAACCTCTGAGTCTTTTACATTTTAAAAGTAAGAATGCTGGGAAATAATCTGGATATATATGCTGTGTATAAGAACTATCCTAAACAAAACGTCCACGTCTGACATCAAAACAAAGAGGATTAAAAGTAAAGTCACTTACAACAGAAAAAACATTTTTTTTAAACTGTGACAGGAAACCTGATTGACACATTTTTCTTTCCTGTGACTCTTCCACAAATAACGGCCGTGTGTCAGGCTGTTTTTTCATCAGTGAAAATACCCAGAAATCAAGAGCATTGTCCCATATAGGACTGAAATGAATAATCGATTATTTTAATCAATCGTTTAAGTCATTTTATCATCGATTTCAATGTTTTTTTATCATTAAAACAAATAAGCGGAGTATTTTCTAGTTTTTGGACGAAATGAGACGTGAGAACATCGTCATTTCCAGGTTTGGGAATCACAGGTCCATATTTTTCAACATTTTATGCACCGAACAATGAATTGAATATGGTTGGCATGACTGATGTGTTTCCATGTGTGAACTGCAGTATTTGAAATGTGGCAGACGTCTTCATTTGTAACTTCAGGTGCACATTTGCCCACGATGGCTGCCGGTTAGCATCTGTTTTAGCAAACGAGAAACGAGAAGGGATGCACGATATTATCAAAACAATATCGGTATTGGCCGACAACGGCTTTAAGATGGTATAAGATCCCCCCCCCCATGTGACCAGAGATGAAAACAATATGCAAACTAATATAATTATTAGTTAGTTTGATGGCAAAAGAGACAATCACGCGTAACATTTAACCAATAAAACACATTTTTCTGTTCAGAAATGTAAATAATTAGACATTACTGGCATTGAACTCTTGTGTTGATGTCTCTGCTGCCTCCTGTGTTCCAGTGTGACCTGTTCATTCAGGAAGGCGCCAGGTTAGGCCGCACCCCTGCAGAGGTGGCCTCAATGTGTGACATCACCTTCTCCTGTGTCTCTGACCCAAAGGCTGCCAGGGATGTGAGTATCAGCTGAACTGAAGCTTCTTGTCATAAAGTGTCTCTGGATTATAGGTGAAAAACCGTGTGTGTCTGTCTCTGTGTTGGTCCAGTTGGTGATGGGACCCAGTGGAGTGCTGCAGGGAATCAGGCCAGGAAAGTGCTACGTCGAGATGTCCACCGTCGACCCAGAAACCATCACAGAGCTCTCACAGGTACACACACACACACACACACACACTGAATTAGCTAAAGATTTTGAAGAAATCAAAACACAAAGAATGACTGTTGTTGTTATTGTTATTGAAGGTGATCACCTCACGGGGAGGCCGCTTCCTGGAGGCTCCGGTGGCTGGAAGCCAGCAGCTCTCCAATGATGGGATGCTGGTCATCCTGGCCGCCGGTGACAGGACGGTGTATGAAGACTGCAGCAGCTGCTTCCAGGCCATGGGCAAGACTTCCTTCTTCCTGGGTATGTGTTGAGTTTGATTCCACGTGACGTGTTACCCATTGAATTATGTAGACTGTAAACCAAAACATTTTTACCGCTGCCCCCATAATAACAGAGGAGATTCTCCAGGGCTGTGTTGTGATGCACAGAGCAATGTGCAGCAGTGTTTTGCGATTTCAATTTAATGAATGAATTTGTTCTTCTTTTTCACAAATCTGTGGCAGAAATGAGAGCAAGAATAATAAAGCAGATGGAAAAATAGACTGAAAATACTATTATTCGATGTTTTGCGTTCTGTTTTGTGACCGCTCTCAGTCATCCAGGAGTAAAGCTGTAAGCACCAGGACTTGCTTTTATTATGCTGAAGATCTTTCACCTCTCATCCAAGAGTTTTGAGTAACTTGTGGAGAAAATGAACTCTATGTGTTGGCCTTTGTAGGCTGGAAAACTGTCACTGACCCTTTGACCCAGTTTCAGGTTGTTGGTTTTCATGTGCTAACATTAGCAGACACAAAGTATGGTGCTAATATGTTATATTCAGAGCCAGTAGGAAGAAATAAAAATTCCCAGACAAAGACAAGTGTCAGTAAAATGTGATGGTGTTAGCCCGAGTTAGCTACGTCTTATTCCTGACCATGGTCCAGGACGTTTGAAGCAGGGCGTTGCTGAGACAGGGTATCCGCGGGGTCTTAAATCCAATAATTTGAATTTAAGGCCTTAAAATGTCTTAAATTCTCCTAAAATTAAAGTTACTTTTATTCAAAACATGCATAAACTTCAGTCTCACTTTGAAATGTTTACATTTTTGAGGATGCGATAACATAACCTCAACACGGAACTAAAGTAGGCCACCTGTGCTGCCCGGTGACAATTTATCGAGCACCACTAGCTAGTGTGCTATGCGCACGCCATGGTGCGTTACGGCTTAGCATAGCAGCGGAGAAAACTTAATGAAAGCCCACAGCTAAGCCGCATTGCTTGCATAAGATGGGTAAGGCTCCAATTTTCCTTCACGTCTTTTGTACTTTTTTGCCAGTATGGATTTGAAATAGGTCTTAAATTGTATTCATTACGGTCTTAAAAAAAGTCTTAAAGTTGACTTGTTGAAACCTGCAGAGACCCTGTGAGATAGTGTGTGGAAAAAATGACCGTTATGTGTCGTTTGTGAAGGTGAGGCAGGGAACGCAGCGAGGATGATGCTGATCCTCAACATGGTGCAGGGCAGCTTCATGGCCACCATCGCAGAGGGGCTAACTCTGGCCCAAGCCACCGGCCAATCACAGCAGACCTTCCTGGACATCCTGTGCCAGGGACAGATGGCGAGCACCTTTGTAGACCAGAAATGCCAAAGTAAGTCAACAGTTATTATTATTATTATTATTATTATTATTATCCTGGGGCTAAAACGATTGTTTTGATATCTTTCATCATACTTTTCTGTGCTTTTCTGTATCTTGTAGATATTTTACAGGGTAACTTTAAACCAGACTACTATTTGAAACACATTCAGAAGGATCTGAGGCTAGCCATCTCAATGGGAGACATGGCCAACCATCCAACCCCAATGGCTGCAGCTGCCAATGAGGTAACCACTGAGTGCATGCATTCATTCATTCATTCATTCATTCATTCATTCATAGCTCTCTACTTTTCTTAATGTCTTAAAATTAATGCTGGGCACGTTAACGGCGTAAATGTTAACACGCGACGCGTTTCCATGACGACTGACCGGAAAAAAGACGTGTGTGACGTCATGTTTACATGACTCCAGATTGTTAAAATGAGTCTCTAATGTAACGCTATGGCACACATACGCAGTTACACAGGTACGCTGGTTATTTGTATCGCTGCTCTTTTCCTTTAATACAATAATAATAATGACGGACGGCTCCAGTTCCACTGTAGGCGTGCGCTAACGGCGCTAAAAGGAGCCTAACAGAGCTAAATGGTAAACGGTGCCGCGGCACGTAAACATGATGTCTCTTTCCAGTCAATCGTCACGGAAACGCGCCGTGCGTTAACGTGCGTTAAGCTAGTGCCCAGCACTACTTAAAATAATGGTTTTAGGTAGGTGTGAAAAAGAGAGTGAGCTAATGGTGTTAGTCTAAATCAAAACAACTTTAATTCCTGATTAAGAGAGGCCACGATCCACGTTCAATACATAGACTTTATGCACTTTGTTCTCTGTGTCGTGAATAAGTAGAGAAATACTGCAATTTTTTGATAATCGATTACTAGGTTTTATTTAAATAAATAAAATGGGTTCTCTGATTTTTCAGATTCTAGAAATGCAAATATTTTCTGCTATCTTTTACTTCAGAAAGTCATCGACAGTCGAGTCAATAATGACCATAATATATTATCATTAGTCGCAGTAGTTCCTGGGGAGATATTCAAACGTGACCCGTGCAGACCTGTCGATCGTCTCGTTTCCAGCGCTCTGGGAATTTGATCCGATCCGAGTTTGGTATCGACTGAAGCTTTGGCGACCAATCACAGAGCAGCAGCTTGAAGTCACTCTGACGGCTCAACAATGGCTGCTCATCAGAGTGGAATAATAAATGCGACATTAAATAAACATGACGACGCTGCTTCAGGAAAAGTTCAGTGGTTGTACAGTATAATCATGTGGACTAAAACTGTCATTTTCTCTGTACTTGCACAGGTTTACAAGCGAGCTAAGGCACTGGACCAGTCAGACAACGACATCTCTGCAGTCTACAGAGCCTACATCCACTAAGAGAGTGCAGTGTCTGGACCACACACCGTTGTCTTTGATCTTCTCTTCTTTATTTTCTCCTTTTAATTTTATTTTTCATCCGTTGTCTCGTAGTTTTATTTCTTCCTGCCGCCGTCAGCTTGGCCACAAGTCATGGAAATCCTTTTGTTTTATATATATATAAATAAATTAGAGTCGACCTCGAGCTCTGTACTTGACTGCACTGGTGTGTTCAGACCAAAACGGAGTGAATTTCAGAGCCTGGTTTTGTCGTAGTAGTAGAAGCGACGTCCACACTCGTGTTATATGTACATTATATTACAGGATCTAACCTGCTCGTCCTGCTCCATTTCAATTTGAAATTCTCCCGTTTTTTGACTCGCCAACTTCCGATAGAGCCGTCGGGATAAATCGTCGCGAACAGAATTTTCCGGGTTCGGGTGTTTGCACGTCGTCGGGAGAACGTGTGGAACATCTCGCGGAGGGGGGAGGAGCTTGGCTCGAGCATACAGGAAGGACACGCCCCCTTTTTACTTACACTTGCTGTGAATTATCCCCGAGGTTATCCTGCTTTTTAGACGTGATCTGGAAACGGTAATAGAGAGCTGGAAGAATATAGTGATTCCAGTGCTGGTGTGAATATAATTGACTCTATATTTGGTCTGAACACACTGTGAGTGAGTCGCTGGGTTGAGGACGTGAGGAGTGACGGTGAAGAGCCGACTCGGAGAAAGTGCGTTTAGGTTTTACAGATTTCAAAAAGATGATTTTTTTGTTTTGTTTTGTGTGCAAATGAAGAGTTTATTTAATTTAGTGTGATATTTTATTTCCTTTTATTTTTTTTTATGACAAATGTCCAGAAATCGATGAGAGAAAACACCAAGAACATGTCACTGCATTGCCTTAATATTGTAACCCCCCCCTCTCCCCCTCCTCTCCAGTCTCTCTCTCAATGATCCATGTATTTATTGATGCTTCTGTCCAGGTTCTTCTCGGTGCAGTTCGTTCACGGCTTGTTTCAGTGTTTTTTGACCACACACACACACACACACGATGTTTTGCTTTTATGTTGGTGTTAACGATGGTTTTTGGCGTCTCCAGGCCTTTGAAATGCAGTAAGAATCTAAGAAAACGACTCATCGACGGCGAGACGATGAGATTTTTGAGTCTCTTTTGTGTTTTTGGAAGAATTTTCACATCGTTTCTGTTTTTCTCTTCTTTCTTTTTTTAATATATTCCCCTACAACAAGATTAATCTAGTTGTTGAGTTGCATTTTAACTGAAGTTTCTAATGAATGGCTATATAGTGTCATGTTTTCTTCTTTTTAAGTTATGGAAAAAAGTTCAGTGTTTGGGTTTTTTTGAAGGCCGGCTTTAGAGAAACATGGGACTTAATAAGAACACCATTAAAAAAAAAAAACTAATCAAACTGTTTGATGTGCTTTAGTGGAGCCAGTGTTTCGTTAGAGAATAAATGCAATGTCGTTTAAAGCTACAGATTAAGGACGGGAGGATTGCGAGTTTCACCCTTTAAGGTCATTCCAGCTGTAGTCGGAGGTTGACGGGAATTCCTTCAACAGGAACTCTTGATTTCCAACTCAGGAAGTCCTGTCAATACTGGCATGGTCTTCCAAGATGGCTGCCACTCATATAAACACCCCTAGCTCCCCCGATAATGACACTTCTCATACTGTAAATCATTTGTACACAGTACTGACTATTTAATGAATATACTGAACAGTTTTTATGGCGTGTGTCTTGTTCAGTGGATTTCTCTGGAGACTGGAATGGACTTAATTGGGCCGTTAATGTCGTCATTCATTCAGTTTCCACTCAAAAACCTTCCAGCGTAACTCGGTAAACGCAAACATTAGAGCTTATGCAGCGTTCCGTTTACATCGCAACTCAGAAGTCCTGATCTGGGAGTGGTGTCATTTATGAATTTGGTAATATAATATAAGCAAATCTCCCCGTTGTTGCATAACATAACTGTACGTGGTAACGGTGCATAGCGAACATGCCTACGGTAAAAGAAAATTAATGTGTAATATTATGCATACGACTGATTTGTGCTGTTCACGTAAAAGCGGCAGTGTTTGTACGGAGGCAGACGTCCGATAATTTGCGCTGAATTAAGGAATGTCCCATTACGTGGGGAAAATCCCGAGTTCCCGACGCCAAATGGAATGCACCGTTTGTATTCCAGGTTTTTTTTTAGAACGCATGCGTCCATCACTGCGACTATCAGGAGATGTTTGTCTCAACAGTCGGTTTTAAAGCAGCTAAAATGCTCTTCACTCCACTAAACACTGCAGATTAGATTACACTTGTGTCTCATGTTCTAAATTAAGGATTAATCAAGGATTCTGCCGACGAAAATATCCGCAATTCACTATATTATTGCAATAATTTTTGAAAGGCTATGGTGGCTATTCCTTAGTTATTCCTTATTTTTGCATCGTAGACGGATCCTTTTTGTTAATAGTGAGAAATAAGAGTTATTTTTGGCATGAGTTAAAATGCAGACTCCTCCCCCTTGTGACACTAAATCATTAAAACTATGATGGTGAGCTGGAAACAGAGGTTCACAAAGCCTGAGATTTATCCGTTTTTGGGAAATATATGAGACTGAGTGTTGTTATTTGCATAAATATGTATAATATAATATTATACATCATCCCATTCCCTGAGAGAGCTGTAAACCTGCTCTTCTTCTTCTTCTTCTTCTATATCATGAACAAAAGTCTCTAACATTAACAAAATAAGTTGTGTATTAATTATCCCGCTTCCCATTTTGAACGATTTGCCAAACATATTTATTGTTTTTATGAATTGAGGCAAAAGAGCTGTAAAGAGCTGTATTTTAGAAGACACATGTAAATAGCTTCATGTCGACTCTCGGCTTATTACTAATTAATGTCGACAGTAACTCCAATCACAAGACTTCAACTTCTCTTTTGTTTAAGACGCAACAGGAACGGCGTTTTTCTGTCTTGAAGCGGTAGATCGTTCCAGTGTAAATGGTTCATTCAATGGTTTGTGGCTTAAATAATAATAATAAGAGTTATTGTTGCATTGGAACGACAATGATTTAGATCATGTATGAAGAGAGTCTGGTTTGTGTGAACATGGGAAATATCAAGACTTGTTTAACAGGCTGTTAAATAAATCCTCTCCTGATAACTGCATGTTTTTATGACTTTTTATGATCTTTAGTGTTTCAATATTTTAAATACTCTGCATTAATTTGCTGCTTTATTCTGTGTCTCGGTAACGTTGTTAGCTTAGATGCTAAGGAGTTGCTGCTACAGAGTTAACCCGGAGTCCAGGGTTTGGGACAATAAATAATATAAATGTCACTTTTACTGTTAATGAAAATGTCTGAAATGAACTTTGGCCCACAGGAATCTTAACATTATCAAACGTGGCCCTCTTTAAATATAAAAGTTTAAGACGGCCCTGGATTTACCAGAGACAGAGGCGCAGCTTATGAAGAGGCAAAGCAGGCAACTGCTTGGGGCATATTTATATTGTTTTATAATGTGCGTTCTTTACAGTGTAATGTATTTTTTTAACTAAGTTTATATAGTTTTAAAAAGCTATTTACAGTATTTTATTGTTCTTTACATTTATAGTTTCACATACTTTTTAATTACATGTTATTTCATTCATTTCGAAAAAAAAAATAATAATTTTGAACTCATACATTTTTCGTTGGTGTCAGATTATTTATAACATAAAGGTGATGAACACTGGTTGGAAGGAAGGGCCCCCTGGGAATGTTTGCTTAGGGCCCCTACAGACTCTAGAATCGCCTCTGGTGCAGAGACTCAAATCCAGCGCATCTTCAGAGGTGGGCGTGTCCACCGTAATAGTGAACGTGTGACCAGCTCAATGCTGCGTTCAAGGCCGTCGGGTAAAACTAAAAACCACTTCCATTCACTTGTGGTTCGAGTCTGAATTGGCACAGAATACATGTTTTGTCACAGATTTTCTTTCATCAAAAGATTGGAGCGCAAGGCTTGTTTGTCTGCGGCAGAAAGAAGGCACAAAACAGCGCATGTAGCGCATTCAACGCTGTGAATAAAAGAATAAAACACGAAAGCATACATAAAAACATAGATTTATTTATTTATTTTTATTTTGGGATACCTCGTTGCTTTCAATCGCCGTTTGTCACGTTTTTCCATCATACGTATTACACGCTTACTGTGTTGTCAAAGGGCGCTCGCAGAATTTCCCACCGTCCTTGAAGGCAGCACACCCTCCGCTAAGCTAGGCAGCGGTGACTGAGAGAACTGCTTCATCTGCAGAGACTGGGATAAACGTAGCGAAAGCTTGTTGTTGTTGTTGTTCTTGTTGTTGTTGTTTCTCTCCAGGGTCTGCGTCTATAAACTGCGCCAAATGCTAAACCCGCAGAGGTCTCTGTCCGAGCTGCCCAAAATGTCCGCAGCCAGCCAAGTGGAGAGAGCGGTGCTGGTAAGCTGCGCTGCGGTGTCTGTGCGGTGTTTTGTGTCTGCGTGGCTAGCTGCTCCTTAAAAAGAGGACAAAAACAACACAAAACAACACGTTTTGACAAATAAATCGTACGTTTTTTTGCATTTACACAATATGACGCAGTGCCGGTGGTGTTGGCGCACACGGAGCACGCGCGCTATTAACGCAGGTGTGGTAATGAGCTGGCTCGCGCTTATTTACGTCACTCAGTGATGTTGATGAAAGGCCCGCGCGTGTGTTTACATCCTCGTGAGGACCAATGTGGATTATTATGGTCTGTCCTCACGACTCTGCAGGGACTGTTGACGAGGAAATACTTGGTTTTTAGGGGGTAGAATTAGGTTAAAGTGTGTGTGTGTGTGTGTGTGTGTGTGTGTGTGTGTGTGTGTGTGTGTGTGTGTGTGTGTGTGTGTGTGTGTGTGTTCAAACGACCCTGATATCATCAGATAACAAACCTTGTAAAAAAAAAAAAAAAAATCAAATAACTGACTGTTTACTGGAAGTAAAAATCACTCTTTACAAACAACTATCTGTGTTTGCTTTAAAGGCAGGGGCGTGCACAGTAGTTAGAAGGGCAAGGGGCAGACATGTTGTATTTTCTATCCTGCATACTCTCTATATACAGCATTTTCTATACTGAATACTGAATATCATGTCCTGTAAGGACACTGTGTGTAAGGACAGTGTTGTGTAGGGAAAGTCACAACAACGGCCTTTTGTGATTGGAAGGACACGAATATGAAATTAAATTATAAAGTCGTCTGATAAGAGACTGCGTCACTAGAAAGACAATTTTTACATTTATATTTAGCCACAAATGAATGGCAGCTTCCTCATGTTTTTACCTCTTACTCATGTTTTTACCTCATCCTCATGTTTTTTAACCTCTTCCTCATGTTTTTTAACCTCTTCCTCATGTTTTACCTCTTCCTCATGTTTTACCTCTTGTTTTTACCCCTTCCTCGTTTTTTTTTACCTCTTCCTCATGTTTTTTCCTCATGTTTTTTACCTCTTCCTCATGTTTTTTCCTCATGTTTTTTAACCTCTTCCTCATGTTTTTACCTCATCCTCATGTTTTTTTTACCTCTTCCTCACGTTTTACCTCATATTGTACCTCTTGTTTTAACCTATTCCTCACGTTTGTACCTCATGTTTATATCTCATCCTCATTTGTTTTAGCTCCTCCTCACATTTTAACCTCATGTTTTTACCTCTTCCTCATGTCTTTGCCTCTTCCTCATATTTGTCCCTCGTTTTTTACCTCTCCCTCATATTAAACTCATGTTTTTACCTCTTCCTCGTGTTTTTTACCTCTTCCTCACGTTTACCTCATATTTTACCCCATGTCTTTACCTCTTCCTCATGTCTTTACCTCTTCCTCATGTCTTTACCTCTTCCTCATGTTTTTACATCTTCGTCATATTTTTACCTCGTTTTTACCTCTTCCTCATATTTTAACTCGTTTTTACCTCTTCCTCATGTTTTTTTACCTCTTCCTCACATTTACCTCATATTTTACCTCTTCCTAATGTCTTTACCTCTTCCTCATGTCTTTACCTCTTCCTCATATTTTAACTCATGTTTTTACCTCTTCCTCATGTCTTTACCTCTTCCTCATATTTTAACTCATGTTTTTACCTCTTCCTCATGTCTTTACCTCTTCCTCATGTCTTTACCTCTTCCTCGTGTTTTTTTTACCTCTTCCTCATATTTTTACCTCGTTTTTACCTCTTCCTCATATTTTAACTCATGTTTTTTACCTCTTCCTCATGTTTTTTTTACCTCTTCCTCACGTTTACCTCATATTTTACCTCTTCCTAATGTCTTTACCTCTTCCTCATGTGTTTACCTCTTCCTCATGTCTTTGCCTCTTTCTCATATTTTTACCTCGTTTTTACCTCTTCCTCATATTGTTACCTCATGTTTTTACCTCCTCGTGTTTTTTTTACCTCTTCCTCACGTTTTACCTCATGTTTTTACCTCTTCCTCATATTTTTACCTCATGTTTTTTTTACCTCTTCCTCACGCTTTATCTCGTGTTTTTACCTCTTCCTCACATTTTACCTCTAATACCGATACCTGAACGTCTCTCTCTCTCTCTCTCTCTCTAACGTTTGGCACAAATGAAACCACAGCACATGACTGAAAGTGCAGGGTTCACATTACAACCTCATAAAGGACATAAATCTATGAAATAAGCCACATTGACGACCTCTAACCACCCTGTGTCGTGGTGACGCAGCAGCTACATTTAGTGTTTGCATGTTCTCTGTTACTTTGGTTTCCTCACAGGTCACCATTATTTATATAAAACATTTAAAACCTTTGTTTGTGTTGTTGCTTTGCTTTGTCTTTGTATCAGGAAGAGGAGTTCAACTGGCTGCTGAAAGAAGAAGTGCATTCTGTCCTCAAGCAGCTGCAAGATGTGCTGAAGGTAAGTGTTGTTGTATACGATGATGAATCATAGTCATGCTGTGTGTGTGTGTGCATGTGTGTAAATACTGTACAACCACATTTAGAAAAACAGCCAAATACACACATTTACACAACTGAAGCAGCCAATTCAATTCATAATTATGTCTCAAGTCTCCTTTATCAGTGAATGCCCTTGTAGTTTGAGTTCTTCTGCCAACTGTGAGCAAAGGTGGTGTTGATTTGTTTGCCAAAATCTCCCATCATGCAGTAGGGGTTAGAAATGATTTGAACTGAACGGTTGAATCAGGTTTTTAAAGATGTACGTAACAGAGATGATGACCTGATCTAAAGGGGGTTTCATCAACACTGGTCGGGCTTTTACTTCTTGTCTTTTGTGTCATTTGCTGCTTCTTCTTCTAATAATAATAATTAGTGACAGCCTGTGAACCAAGAGCCGTAACGCTGCCTCCACACTTTGGGGAATGACATAATTGTTCAGCCGTCTGTGTTGAAGCTGCATTTTTCATCGTCCACGACTGCGTGTCTTAGTCTTAAGAACACACAAAACCAGTTAAACCTATAGGTAATGAGTGACACAATTTGACTCGTACTGAACCAGGTTGCAACTCTGGATATTCATGAGCTCTGCACAAAAAAATCTGCAATTTCAAGTCAAATATTTAAACTGTAACAGTGACTGTTCGTATCACAATGATCCTCGTCTCGTGTGTTTATCAGAGTCGTGATTTAAGGTTTGGGTGGAGCCCGGCGCTCTCTTCAGTTTGGGATTAGCTGACGTAAACAATACCAAACAAGTGAAATAATGCAATAAAATGACAAATCTTTGCCAGTTCCCTCTTGGGACGCAACACGTTTCTGCTGACAGCTGCTCCATTTAGAGTATTAAAACTCAACAACAACAACATGTCATTACACCAGATGGACGTTTTCGTCCTGGTTTGACTAAATGTGCTGTGCCTTTTGTCCACAGGAGGCCTCCAGACGTTTCTCCATGCCAACTCCAGGCCTGGAGAGTCAGCTCAAACAGGAGAACTTCATCCTGGGCAGCTCAACGTAATCCTTCTTCTTCTTCTTCTTCTACTACGTCTCTAAGTGTTTCACTTCAAAGTGCTGTACAGGTACACAGGGCTGCAGACAGACAGTCCAGTAGACCACGGTGTCTGTTGTGGCTGCAGGGATTAAAAAAGGTATAGAGAAGCCAGATACGAGATCATTACAGACCATGAGCCTGGTCCCTGCAGCAGATCGAGAACCCAGGCTGTTTGACCTTAATGCTATGCTAACATGTTTGACCTTAATGTTATGCTAACATGTTTGACCTTAATTCTATGCTAACATGTTTGACCTTAATGCTATGCTAACATGTGTGACCTTAATACTATGCTAACATGTTTGACCATAATGCTATGCTAACATGTTTGACCTTAATGCTATGCTAACATGTTTGACCTTAATGCTATGCTAACATGTTTGACCATAATGCTATGCTAACATGTTTGACCTTAATGCTATGCTAACATGTTTGACCTTAATGCTATGCTAACATGTTTGACCTTAATGCTATGCTAACATGACCTTAATGCTATGCCAACATGTTTGACCTTAATGCTATGCTAACATGTTTGACCTTAATGCTATGCTAACATGTTTGACCTTAATGCTATGCTAACATGTTTGACCTTCATGCTATGCTAACGTGTTTGACCTTAATGCTATGCTAACGTGTTTGACCTTAATGCTATGCTAACATGTTTGACCTTAATGCTATGCTAACATGTTTGACCTTAATGCTATGCTAACATGTTTGACCTTAATGTTATGCTAACATGTTTGACCTTAATGTTATGCTAACATGTTTGACCATAATGTTATGCTAACTTGTTTGACTTTAATGCTATGCTATGTTTGACCTCCGTCTAGCAACCAAAGGTGCTGTTGTGGCCACTCAGATCTCAGATATGCTGATGGTGAGGGAGGGGGATTTAGAACATTTGAGGTGAAAAGGCTCCCTACAGGGCTGCAACTAAGGATTATTTTAGAATCGAGTAATCTGTTGATTATTTTCTCGATTAAAGTATTCTTTTGTCCATAAAATGTTGAAAAATACTAAACCTGGAAGTCACACTCCGAGATTATAAAACATTGGTATTCAGAGATTAGAAAATGTTGACATTCTGAAATTAGAAAATGTTCACATTCAGAGATTTAAAAAAAAAATCACATTTAGAGATTAGAGAATATTCACATTCAGAGATTAGAAAACGTTCACATTCAGAGATTAGAAAATGTACACATTCAGAGATAAAAAAATATTCACATTCAGAGATTAGAGAATATTTACATTCAGAGATTAGAAAACTTTCACATTCAGAGATTAGAAAACTTTCACATTCAGAGATTAGAAAATGTTCACATTCAGAGATTAGAGAATATTTACATTCAGAGATTAGAAAACTTTCACATTCAGAGATTAGAAAACTTTCACATTCAGAGATTAGAAAACTTTCACATTCAGAGATTAGAAAACTTTCACATTCAGAGATTAGAAAATGTTCACATTCAGAGATTACAAAACTTTCGCCTTTAGAGATTAGAAAATTCTCAAATTCTATAAAAAACTGAAACAGAATTCAGACGTGAGCATAGTCTCTAATCTGTCCTGAGGATGGATTGCATTTCTAATCTCTAATGTCAGACGTCCTTCCTCAAACTGTTGTTCTACAGTAATCTCATGCTGAAACATGTACTTCCTGTTGATTTCCTGTTGATTTCCTGTTGATTTCCTGTTGATTTCCTGTTGATTTCCTGTGGATTTCCTGTGGATTTCCTGTGGATGTTGAAGTCAAACGTGACCTGTGTTTTTCAGCATGGATCAGGTGAAGGGAGTTCTGACTCTTCAGGGAGAGGCTTTGACTCAAGCTGTGAGTTTGACCAGTTCTTCAACAATCGAGCCTCGAGCCTTTGGAGCGTGATTCAAGCTTCTTAATCTGTGTCGGTTGATGCTTTGCTTTTTTTCTCAACAGGACATAAACCTGAAGGTCGCCAAAAGTAGCCAAGTGCTGCATTTTCAGTTCAGAGAGGACAAGCAGTGGAAGCTCCAGCAGGTCAGTGTTGATGCTGCACAATGATCAGGCTTCATATCATTCATTATCTTCATTCATGTGGTCTGAGAAGATACATCCAAACACTGATGCAGAAAATCCTCATCTCACTCCAGATCCAGGACGCCAGGAACCACGTGAACCAGGCTCTGCAGCTGCTCACCAGCCGTGACGAGACCTACCACTTCCAGACGGGGGCTGAGGTCAATAAGGTCAGTCCCAAACCTCAGGGCTGCAGGATCCAGATCCTCACTCTCACACTTTACTGTGTCACTCACACTGACGTTGATGTTCTTGCTGCTGCTGCTGTAGCTCATGGACGCAGTGATGCTCCAGCTGACGCGAGCACGAAACCGCCTCACCACCCCGGCCTCCATGACCCTGCCTGAGCTGGCCACCAGTGGTCTGATGGTAAATGACTTAAAAATCTACATCTCACACACGGAGAAACCAGAGTGTGATGGACGTGTGTGTGTGTGTGTGTGTGTGTGTGTGTGTGTGTGTGTGTGTGTGTGTGTGTGTGTGTGTGTGTGTGTGTGTGTGTGTGTGTGTGTGTGTGTGTGTGTGTGTGTGTGTGTGTGTGTGTGTGTGTGTGTGTGTGTGTGTGTGTGTGTGTGTGTGTGTGTGTGTGTGTGTGTGTGTGTGTGTGTGTGTGTGTGTGTGTGTGCGGTTACTTCAGTGGAACATTTAAAGAGTTACCTTTTCCACTTCCTGTTTACCCTCTTCATGAACATTTGTGAGATTATAAACGTTAGATATTTACAATTGTTTTGTCTGGTGCTGGGCATGCTAACGGCGTTAGCATATGACACGTTTCCATGACGACTGACCAGAAGAAAAATGCTTGTGACGTCATGTTTATGTGCCGTGGCACCAAAGTCTAGGCACCATTTAGCTTTGCACCACAGTTAGCTTTGTTAGCTTCGTTAGCTGTGTTAGCTCCTTTAGCGCCGCTAGCACGCCTACAGTGGAACTGGAGCGATCTGTTTATTAAATGAAAAGAGCATCGCTAACAAATAACCAGCGTACCTGTGTACTGCGTATGTGCGCCTCTGTTTTTACTGTTTAGCATTACTTTGGAGACCTCAGCCTGTGACGACTTCCGGTCCATTGAGCTGTCACTCCAAAACTCAGTAGCCAATCAGCAGGCAGCTTTCTAAGGCCCGCCCACAAACAAAAAGAACAAGTGTATTTTCAGACAATAAAATACAATATTTTTGAATGATTAAATTGATTTTTTTTTTTTGCTTCTTAAAAAGTGTTGTTTGAAAACATTACAGTACCGTTCAAAAGTTTGGGCTCACTTAGAAATGTCCTTATTTTTGAATGAAAAGCACTTTTTTCAATGAATATAACATGAAATAAATCATA
Organism: Microchirus variegatus; assembly: GCF_963457635.1. Taxonomy (NCBI): domain Eukaryota; kingdom Metazoa; phylum Chordata; class Actinopteri; order Pleuronectiformes; family Soleidae; genus Microchirus; species Microchirus variegatus. The sequence continues at coordinate 3,667,665 of NC_139811.1, forward strand.
AATACACTCTATACATTGTTAAAGGCGCCATATGTAAGAATGTGGCCAAAAACGGTTACTACATTCAAATTCAAAATACAGAGGTCTTTTAGGTTTCATTTTCTGACGTAGAAACCCATGGTTGCTCGGCAGCTGAGACTCTACTGACTACAATGATTGGTAGACGGCGGTAGGTGGCGCCACATGCCAAAACATGATTTCAAAACATAAACATGATTTGCAGTCTGCAAAAGATTTGTTTTAATGCAAATATTTTGTCTGTACTGTTGTTGTTGGTGAGTTCAGTTTGTTATATGAACATTATTCCTGAGTCTCTGTGACATATTAGGAGGATTTTATGGCCAGTTGATTTAGATTTATTACATAATGCACCTTTAATGTGGTAAAGGACTATTCTAGCTGCAAACGTCTGTTTTTTAATGGAATATGTACATAGGTGTATAGAGGCCCATTTCCACTGTTCTAATGGTACATTGTGTTTGCTAATGGCGTTAGAAGACTAAACCCTTGTGCAGTGACGTTAGCACAGCTGGAAACAGTTTTTTTTGGGATAAAAATCATTATTTCTAATCTTGTCAATGTCTTCACTATATTTTCTATTCATTTTGAAACTCTTTTGATGAATAAACGTGTGACTTTTAATGGAAAACGCAACAAAAATTGTATCGGTGACACCACTTTTGAACAATGGTGTATGAAAAATTCATCACGACATATTAATAACACTCTTCCGTGTTCTGCTGTCTTTACAGAAAATGTTCACTCCTCCCATGCCTGGAGACGTGATGGTGAACTTTTACATCAACCTGAGCAAACTGTGTCTGACCGTCTATCAGCTCCATGTGCTGCCTCCAAACACCACCAAGGTCTGAAGAAGAAGCTAACGCTGCACCGTGACGTAACCACACACACACACAGTGTGACGTGACCCATGTCGGCTTTTTCTCTCTCTCTCCAACAGAACTTCAAGCCATCGGGAAGCTCAGTGCTGCACAACCCTGGAGCCATGTTGTAAGACGTCGAAGCTTCTAATGATGGATGTTTGAATGTGACCATAAACACATGGAGATTACAGTGTTACCACATGTAGAAAAGTAAGAGCTGTCATTTCCTGACTTCCTGTCTCTTCTTCCACAGCGAGCTCAACAACAACCGCTTCGAGGTGAGCCACGTTCACAAGGTGGAGTGTGTGGTTCCGTGGCTCAGTGACACTCTGGTGTTCTTCACCATCTCCCTGCAGCTGTGTCAGCAGCTCAAAGACAAGGTGCCAGAAACGACTCCTATTATTCATCCATTAATCGTCGCTTTTTTCATGATGAAAACAAGATTTCTGATTGCAGGGTATCCGCAGGGTCTTAAAAAGTCCAATCATTTGGATTTAAGGCCTTATAATGTCTTAAATTCTCCTAAAAACTCATAAAAGGTCTTAAATCCAATTTGAGAGGTCTTAAAAATCTATTAACGTTACTTTCATTTAAAACATGCATAAACTTCAGTCTCGCTTTGTAATGTTTCTATTTGTGAGGATGCGATAACAACAATAACTACAACACGGAACTAAAGTAGGTCCCCTGTGTTTCCCGGTCAGAATTTATTGAGCACCACCTAGCAAGTGTGCTATGCATACGTGCGACGCGGTGTGTTTTACAGTTTAGCATAGCAGCGGAGAAAACTTAATGAAAGCCCACAGCTAAGCAGAATTGCAAGTTCAATGATTTGTGGCTCCAATTTTCCTTAATTGAAACCTGCAGAGACCCTGTGATTGTTTTAGCTTCTTAAATGTGAATATTTTCTTTGTTTCTTTGCTCCACGTAACAAAGAAATCATTGAAACGAAATCATTTTTATTTGTGGACAAAATGATAACATTTCCTGAAATTTTACGGACCAAACGGTTCATCGAGAAAATAAGCAGATTAGATTTATCGATTACGAAAATAATCGTTAGTTGCAACTGTAATATCCGTGAAGCTTTTAGTGGAGGCTGTGCACACCGCTATCCCCTCATGGCGCTGACATTTAAACACCTTTTACGACATTTTAGGCCACGTTGAGTTGCTCAGGGCTTCCGACGAAAAGAAAATCTACGTGTTTTCCACCAATATCATAAGATTTAATTGCTAATGTTAGCTTAAAAAGTCCAAGTTTCCACTGAGAGACAACTGACCACAAGTTAAGGAGGTCTGAGAAGGTCTGTGTCCTATTCAGGAGAATATTAGTGCTGGGCACGTTAACGCGCTAACCACATCAACGTTAACACGCTTCCATGACGACTGTCCGGAAAAAGACGTGTGTGACGTCATGTTTACGTGACTCCCCGATTTGTTAAAATTAGTCTCTAAAGTAACGCTAAACTTTAAAAACAGAGGCACACATACGCACCACACCACACGGGTACGCTGGTTATTTGTTAGCGCTGCTCTTTTCCTTTAATAAACAGACCGCTCCGGTTCCATTGTAGCCTGCGCGCTAACAGCGCTAAAAGGAGCTAACGCGGCTAACTGGTAAACAGTGCCGCGGCACGTAAGCATGACGTCACGTGCATCTTTATCTTTTTCCGGTCAGTCGTCATGGAAACGCAGCATGCATTAATGTTGACTAGCGCTGTTAACCGCCGTTATCGCGCTTACGTGCCCAGCGATGGTTTTATTATTAACAATTGAGCCAAGGTTTGTCTTACACTCGCACAAATTTTTCAGTCCATAACCAGGATACCTGTGCACGTTTAGCTTAAGTAGCTAATTAACATTTTCTGAAAGCTGTTAGCGTTAGCATTAGCGTACCCAGCACTTTTTCCTGCACTGAAATGAACAGCTGTGTTATTGTCACTTGTTTTCTGCTTTTACCTGATGTTTGCTCGTTAATCTCCACTAATCCAAACTAATCTTCTCTGTCTTCTTCTTTTCTTTGCAGATTTCAGTCTTCTCCAGTTTCTGGAACTACAGACCTTTCTGATCCACCTCCGGTCCACACACACACACACACACACACACACACACACACGTATAAGGGACATCATTTTTAGTTGTTGTTGTTTTGTTGTCGTCATTGAATCGTTCAGTTCAAACGCGAAGGAGCCAATCAAACCTCACCAGATAACAATATTTGCCAGTCGCGTCGACCTCGACTTGAAGTAAACGACTGTGACCGTCGTCGTCGTGGATTTTATCATTAATTCAACTCTGTTTGGTTAACATTCGTGCTACTTAATACTAAGTATTTATCCTACAGTTGTGGTTCTGAGCTGCCTTCTGAGGAACAATCATGTGTACTGTGTACTCGGGGTTAGAGGAGACTGAAAAGAGCTCTCAGTGGGAGTTTGAACGTGTTTTCTCCAACATCTAATATAAACTCCTAAATATATATATCCTAATTTAAGTTTTTAAAGATACTCACGTTGAACAATCTGTTTGAATTAGTCTTTTAAAAATCGTGGCGACCGCAGTTGCTGGTTCACGTCCTGGTTCGTTTCTGTGTCTCTGTTGAGTTTGTGTTTTCTCCTCCAGTTGATCTCAAAACATGCGGATTAACTGGTGAACTGGACGCTCTAAACCAGGGCTCTCAACCTCAAATGACCTGGGGGCCACTGAGTGTCTCATTTGGTCAGTAGGGAGGTGGGAAAAAAAGTCCCAAAAGACACCAAAATAATACAATTTATGATGATATTTCACATCATTTCAAAATAAAAGCGTTTATTTTGATATGGAACAATAGACGGTTCACAATATAAACATTTATGATGCAAAATGAATCTATAAGAAAAACAAAACATACAGAAATAAGTCATTATAACTTGATTAAGTGGCGGGCCGCATGAAAATGAGACCCCCCCCCCCCCCCCCCAACAGAAGATGTGGAGGTTAAAGCAGTGGACGATGAATAAATGAAAATACAGTGGTGACAGCACTTACTAATGCAGTTTAATTATATATATATATATATATATATATAAAAAAAAACACTCCGTGTTCTCTACTAAAGTAGTTTTCAAACCCATTTAAAGTTTCCAGAAACGCTGCTCAGGTGTTTGAAAACGTATTTCCTTAACGTTTTTTCTAATGGGGATGTCATTTATAAATACTAAATACAGATGTAGCCTTCATTGCACTACATGCAGTCTTGATTCAAACAGTTCTTTTCTAGAAAATGACTCAAAAAACACCAAAAATCCTGGTAATTAGACTTAAAACAGCTCTGAATTCATGTAAGCTCCGCCCTCCCCATGTCGTGGTCTTTGCTGTTTTAAACTGACTCTCTAAACTTTAAGGTAAAAGCCAGAAGAAAACCGTAGAATGACCCAGTCCAGTGGTCCAGTCCATGATTTCCCTGCTCCAAACTCACACAGGTCATCAGCTACGCTGAAGTTCGGAGTAGAAATCCAATAAGTGATCAGTAATCAATGATGTTTGAAATATTCATTAGAAATATATATCGAGTAATCTTGTTTATTTCTTCTTTATGGGAGTTAAAAACACTTCATAAACAACAAATGTAAAGAGGAAATACTGACGCTCCCACTGTGAGCTCTGAGAGGGTCAAAGAAAAACAAGTCACCGTGAAGCGACCAGTTACTGTTACTACGTCACGTCGATTATTTCAAGTGTTTGTTTACGTTTGTGTTTGTTCATCATATTTATGTCTTTATTTTATTTTGCACTTTTGTCGAGTCCACCTCGAATCAAAAAAAAAAAAACACTAATCCACTTACAAACGAGCAAATGACTTCATTCCAGTAAGTGTTATTCTGAAAAATCATATGAATATAAATATAAATGAATATATATATATATATATAAATGTGGAAATAATTTATCTGTGCAATAAAATACTCTATGATCATCAGCCTATGTTGACGTTTCTCTCGCCTTGGACTGCCTCTGCTACAGGGGTCCACCTTTGTTAAACTGCTTCAATTAAGTTATAATAATATAAATAATAAGAATAAAATAATTGGTAAAAACGTGTGGAACCCTGTTAATATATCCTTTCTTGCGTACTATTTACATTACCCACAAATCACATTTAAAGGCACCATTAATCATAGAAATAAAATAAAATGGGGCCTAAACTTGACCCCTGTGGCACCCCGTACTTAACGGTGCGAACCTTGTGGACAGTTGTGTCAAAAGCAGCTCAAAAAATTGAAATACAACGTGCCCAGCATCGTTAGCCGTTAGCGTAGCATTGGTGACGGTGGCGTAGCGGCTCGCATTGTTGCCTCACAACGGCAAGAAGGTTTGCCAGTTTGAATCCTGGTTCTAGAAGATGCGTCGTCCAATTATGTTCAAATTGAACCCGTTAATCCCCCTCACGTTACGGGATAATTTGGCCAGATAATCTGTTCAAATCATCTTAAAATCATCGGAGGGCCCTCACGATTTGTCGGAAAGGAAATCTTGCCGATGATCCTCCGGTGTGGGACGGGCGTTATACGTCTTTCTGCTCCCTGTGTTTTCAGGTTTTTCTGTTTGTTTTCTTTTGTGAGTAAACGTATAATATTCTAAACATATAACATTCCATGCTCAATCTCTGTCTATAATGCAAATATCTAGTCCATATTGTATATATTCTGGAAATTGTCTATTATGTACACCAGTGTTTCCCAAACCTGGTCCTCAGGGAACGTGGCCATGCCATGTTTTAGATGTTGCCCTGTTCCAAAAAAAAAACACCTGATTCAGATTAAACATTCATTTTGATTTTTCTTTTTTTAACAACAGTTGAAACATTACATTTGTTTCAATATTTTTGAAACAAATGAAACAAAAGTTTTTTGAAAAAAAAAAAAGTATATTTTTTTCTCTCTCTCTTTTTAAAGACACAATTTTACAAATCTAATTTTTTGAAAAAAAAAAAATTTTTGACAAACGTTAACATTTTTTGGAAAAAAGAATGACAAAAGTTGAAATATAACATTTGAAAAAAAAAAAAACATTGACAAAAGTTGAGCTTGATGATGAGCTGATAATTTTTTGAGATGTTTTTGGAGCAGGGCAACAAGTGTATGGCTGTGTTCCCTGAGGACCAAGGTTGGAAAACACTGATTTACACTATATATTCTAGTCTATTTAACTCTATTTAAGTTTTTTATATAGTCTTAGTGTTAATATCGTATCTTTACTGTCTTGCTGCTGTAACGCTGTGAATTTCCCCAGTGTGGGACGAATAAATTATCTTACCACGACAGAGCCAAGATAACATATAGATTTTTAATTAAACCTTCAGTTTAAAAACATGACCATCTCTCTTTAAAAAAATACATCAGAGCAAATTCTATTAAAATAAGTGCTAGGCGCGCTAACGCGATATCGTCAACGTTAGAGCGCGGCGCGTTTCCATGACGACTGACTGGAAAAAGACACACGTGACATCATGTTTACGTGACTCCCCGATTGTTAAAATGAGTCTCTAAAGTTAACGCTAAACTTTAAAAACAGAGGCACACATACGCAGTTACACAGGTACGCTAGTTAGTATTTGTAGCGCTGCTCTTTTCCTTTAAAGGTCCTATATTATGCTAAATCTAAGTTTTAATCATTTAAATCCTTATATTTGGGACTCTGGAGGTCCTATCAGTCGGCAAAGTGTGAAAAAAGATGACTCACTCATGTTTTTGTGCTCCTCCTCGGTCTAAGTACAGGAAATACAACGCGCGATGTTGACTTCCGCGCTCACCGGGACGCCGCAATGCGCTAAATTCCTGGAATTGTTGTCTCGCGGCGCTTCGCTTTGTCCGTAAAACATGCTAGAGTGCAGACGAGGGCAACGGTATATGCGAAGTCCGCAAAAAGTTCTATTCTTGGCTGCACAGTGCAGCACAGAGTTCTACACAAACTTCCAGCCTATATGACGGCAATGTGATGATCACTTTTCCCAAATGCTAACTGCTGTTAGCTCCAAGTAGCCTCTGTGGCTGATGTCATTTCCTGTCCCTTAAGTTTCGTTTTACTTTTTTTTTAAGGTGGACCTTTAAGGTGGACCTAAAGAGATGCTACTAAAGCGAGCGTTCTGAACAGGGCCGTTTTGGCAGGGTGATTGAGCTGCTGTGGAGCTAATGCTAAAGCTAACGGAGCTAACTGGTAAACGGGGCCTGTCTTTTTCCTGGTCGTCGGTCGTCATGGAAACGCGTCATGTTAAGGTGCGTTAAGCTAGTGCCCAGCACTGATTAAAATCAACAGGGACTGTGTCTGTATCCTCTCTCTCTCTCTCTCTCTGCTGTATCCTAGCAACAACAACCCTCGCACACAGTGACAGTCAACACGATCAGGGAGTTACAGTTTGCTCACAAAGGTGCAGGTGAACAACAACACCTTCACAGACTAATGATTGGCACAATATGAGGCTTCTTCGTCTCCTTCTTCGTCTTCTTCTTCAGTCATCTTCACAACACTCGCTCAGGGCTCCAGAGCCATGTTCACCACACCGACTTTCTGCCTTCGAGGCTGTGGAGAACAAAAACAAAAACACAAGGACATTTTCGTTTCTTAGCATCTGACAAAATCCACCCCCGTCCCGGTCAATGTGGGTGGAAAATCCCAAATCTACTTCTTCTTCTTCTTCTAATCTGCAGGAACAGTGCAGGGTAATCTCAGCACAGGTCTCTGAGGCCTCTGAGTGTCAAAGATTTGTTTGAAATTAACATTATTTTTTAATTATTCATGTTTGTTGAAATGCAGATTATGTCAGTCATTCAGACATGATAATACAGTGTGTTTAATCTGTAAATATTTAAAGAGAGAGATTACCTTGGATGAAACCTAATGAAATCCTAATCCTGTATTTTGTCCTTTTTAACACAGACATTTAGTCACACACACACACACATTCTTGTACTTGCTGCATACTGAGGACCAGCATTTCCACTTTATAAATCACCACAATTACAAATATCTACTTCATGAATGACATCTACAAAGAACTACTGGTCGAAGTACAATAAAATGTCTGCAGGTGGAGCCCCAGAGCAAAAAGGGCTGGAAAACTTTTTTGATTATTTTTTGATTTCTTTTATTTTTTTTGGTCCAAATTTTGACAAAAATGTCATACTATACTGTCGTCCAAAATTTGAAAAAAAAATTTGACCCAAATTTTTGGTCCAAATTTTGAAAAAATCTGACAAAAAAATGTCGTCCAAAATTTGACAAAAACGTCATACTATACTATGTCATCCAAAAGTTGAAAAAAATGTGAAAAAATACATTTGGTCCAAAATTTTACAAAAACGTCATACTATACCATGTCGTCCAAAATTTGAGAAAATCTTTGACAGAAAATTTTTGGTCCAAAATTTGAAAAAACGTTGTACTATACTATGTCGTCCAAAATTTGAATTTTTTTTTTTTTGACAAATTGAGTATAACATGTTATAGCAACCTAAGGAAGTGATTTGAATGAAAACAAAGTGAGGACCGGCCAAAATGTCCTCACTCTGTAAAAATGACCTCACTTTGTTGGTTAAAAACCCTCACTGGTCCTCAGTATGCCCCAAGTACAAGAACACACACACACACACACACACACAGAGTCTGGTTTCCATGACTTCAGAGACTTCAGATTACATTGATTCACATTCATTTCCTGGAAGCTTACTCATTAACTCTAACCCTAACCAAACACTAACCTCGTCCCTACAATAAAACCATGTCCTCACTTTAAAAATGTCATCATTTATGTTATGTGGACTCAATTTTTGTCCCCATAAGAAAGACACGTGCCCCACAACGGTGTGATACAGGTCCATGACTGACAGATTAACTGTAGTTTACCTCGTTGTTGTCACAGCAGGAGCAGAAGCAGCAGCAGCGGATGAGGACGAGGATGACGAGCAGCAGAACCATACCTGACAACACACACACACACACACACACACACACACACACACACACACACACACACACACACACACACGTTATGCTGTGTTTCCACATTAGCTTTACTACGACAACAACGAATGCCAAAGGTCTGGTACCAAACCAAACTCAATGGAATCACAGCTTTAGACTTTTCGTGTCTTCCTTTAAAGGAAAAAAAAAAACATTTCATGGCCCCTCGCCTCAACAAAACTATTTAAAAAGTTTACATTTTGCTGAAATAACACACTTTTGCTCTCAGTAATTTATGTTGTCTTAGTTTTTTTATGTTTTCAGGTTAAAACTAGTGTATATGGCTATCTAGTAATATTATTATTATTAATATATTCACTGATCCAGGTCCAACTCTTGGTAATGTTGTGTAAAGTATTCAAATTACGTATTTTGTGCAAAAAAATGGGTGCATTCCCTGGATAAACACCTCCCATTATATTTGAAGTTTCGTATTCTACGTCTACTTCTACTTCTGGGATTTTTTTCAAAATAAGAGCCTTCAAACGAGTACATTTGTTTGTAGCGTAACGCGTGTGTGTGGCCCTGCAGTAATCTAATCTCTGCTGAGATACAAACGTCCATTAACGGCTGCTTTATCTGGCAGATAATGGCGTAAACGAAGGACCTGGACCACGAACGGCTACTGGTTTACTCTTTGAATGGAACTGGACGAGTTCAGTTGTGTGTTCCCGTAATAAACCAACGGCCTCACCGTTCTATTCTTCGTCAAACCTTCTCATCTACTTATCCTTTGACCCACCGATGAAGATGAAGAAGACGGCAAAGGAGGCGATGTCCCAGTCCGACTGGAAGAACTGCTTGGACTCGAACCTGGAGATGATGTCGTTGAACTGGTTCTCGACGTCCTCCTGGAGAGTCCGGTCCATCGTGATGGTCTGAGCGAACACAGACACAGGAGCATTTATGTCACTGTCCACAACATTCTAAAGGAGGTTTGATATTCGCTGGATATGTTGCCAATGGTGGACAGCTACTTACTACAGGTGGCGTTTTGTTGATATCTGCCATTATTGTGAAACGGTATGAAATTAAATATTTAAAAAATTCACCAAAAATCAACAAATAGACATTTTCTCATTCTGATTGCTGTAGTAGTTGCAAATTAGTGACAGCTATTCAACTAAATGACATTTCCATCGTCTGTTTGCCGCAGCCGGCTTGTTGCCAATGGTAGTTCTGCTACTTAAGGTGACTTTCGGTGAAACAGGGTGGGAATAATTCTGAAAAACACACCAAAGGCATCGTCAACAAGTCATTTTTTTTTTATTACAGAGTATTTTAGAAGAATAATATTTATAAGAATTCATTTCATACTGTTTCACAATAATGGCAAATAAAATGTCACCTGTAGTAAGTAGCTGTCCACCATTGGCAACTACTACAGCAATCAGAATGAGACAATTTCTTTCAAATATCCAGCGAATTTCAAACCTCCTGCTAACTTCTGCACGCTGAGGAAGCCACATCTGTCCGAGGTGTTTGATGTCAAAATAGGTTCATTTTAAACCAAATACATACATGTTTTTATATCACCTACATTTGGAATAATACATCATGCACGTGTGTGTCTGTGTCTGCAGAAAATGCAATTTAATTCAAATTAAACTTATTGTCTTCTTCTATTATTCTCGACAATGACAAACAAAAGACTGCATTTTCAAACAGAGAAATGTCCCTGCTATAATGTCTTCTGTTCATTTTAAGAGCGTTAAAAAACTCTTGGACTTTCACCATATAACATTTTTTTTTTTTTTTTATGACCTTCAGTGACAATAAAAAAAAGTTGTTCACATCAAATATTCTGCTGGTGCATTATTATTATTATTATTGTTGTTAAAGTGTTATTGTTATTATTACACATAAATTCCATCCGCTTATAATTCAACTTTAATGTTTTATACATCATTAGCTCACAGGAGTAAACACTTCCCTGTCGACGATAACCGGCCAAAAAAAAAATCACATGATGCGACTCGACGGACGATTTAAAAGGAAACACAACAACCTGTCTTCGTGTTAAATACACGTATGTCAATGTTGTGAGTGATAAAAGTGTTAAATCTACGTGTTCAGAGTGTTCCGTTCTTCAGAGGAACAACACTTCTCTTACCTGTTGTTGCGTCGCTGTGTTTTCCTTCCCTAACTTCCGTGTACGAAGGTTCTCACCTGTGCGCGCGCTCGCTCGCTCACTCACTCACTCACTCACTCACTCTCTCTCTCTCTCTCTCTCTCTCTCTCTCTCTCTCTCTCTCTCTCTCGCTCTCTATCCACCTGTTTTTCTTTTCTTTTTTAATTCTGTTTTTTAAAAAAACAATAATAATTCGGCCCAATATAATTATTTTTTTTACTTTTGTACCTGAATGTGTATCTGATTGTCTTGTGTGTTCTATCGTTGTACTCTCCAAAATAAAAGTCCTATGAAAAATAAAATAAAATAAACTTGACTGCAGTTACATACAACGTTTTTGCTTCTGTCAAATACCTGTAAAAAAAAAAAAAAAAAAGCCTTTAATTCCATGACTTGTGTTGACAGGCTCAGTGTTATTCATCTTTCAGATATATATATATAAATACTACATATAGTTTAAATATGTGTCTAAAACCAAGAAACCACATACTTCTACGTGTATCTGTGATTTATTCTCCTGCTATATGTACATAATAAAAGCATCCAAGTGAGGCCGGGTGGGAAAACATTACCTACTAATGCCACTAGAGGGCGCTTTTGCACTATGTTAATCACCTGCGTGCGCAATGACTCTTGGGTAATGGTTTCAAGAAGAGAGACGTGATTTTCACAGTGTTCTCAGGTGAACTGTGAGCAGAGCTGAAGGTAAATGAGTTTATCTAAACCTGCTGTTGTTGTTTTAATTTACGTTTTTTGGTATTTGTTCAATGTAAATGTAGATTTAAGTTAAGACTGAAAGTCAAGCCAATTTCAACTGTGAATTCATGATTATATTTTTGTACATAATTATCCTGACTATAATAAGAAAGACACCATGTAAAGCCAGGGTTAAAGGGATAGTTCAGCCGGTGTGATGGTGTTTTCAAGAAGTTGCCGAGTTCGCTGGTGCTATGGCTAGCGCAAGTCAATGGTACCAGCTAGCATGGCATTAGAAACACTCATACCGACTCCACAGTGAACCCGAGGCAAATCAATTAAAACACAACACTATTGATGTACATATCTGTGTTGATAGAATAATATTTGAAACAAAACTAACCTCGCATCGCATGAATCATCCATTTTTGAGGGACTACTTTCTCAGCAGCAGCAGAATTTTACTTAGTTAGTTGTGAAGTAACCACAACACTGCAACAGAGAAGCGTGTGACAGAAACCCGACAGGACACAGTATCTCAATACTTACTATTGGGCTAATACTAAATAATGCTAACCCTATTCTCCAAAAGTGGCCATTTTTGTGAGATTGAAGAAGCTAGCACTGCAGGCTACTCTGCGTCTGTAGCAATGACAGCAGGTAAACTATTATTATTACTATTATAGAACCGGTGACTTATAAGTGCTAGGTGATATCAGTCCGCTGCGGCCATAGCCTAACAGGAAGTATGACGCGCTACTGCTGCAGAGACATAAATCCTTCAAATTCCAAGGTTGGATTTATTTCAAACATTCCATCAACACAGATATGTACATCTATAGTCTGCCGTTACAGTTGATTTGCCTCAGGAGTCGGTATGAGTGTTTCTAACGTCATGCTAGCATGTACCATTGACTTGCGCTAGCCATAGCACCAGCGAACTCGGCAACTAGATGCCACAACCTTCCAGTTGAAGGTTTGTTGTTAAGATCATACTTCATTCATAATAAGGCACTGCTGGGATTTGAACCCAGGATCTCCTGTTTACTAGACAGGCGCTTTGACCAACTAAGCCACAGCACCTCTTCTGTTTGTTAGCCATGTTTACAGTAACACAGAATATTTAACACACTGTTTATCTCATTGTCCCAATTGAAACCGAGGACCTTTTGATCTAAAGTCACATTCAGGAACATGAATATGTAGGCTGTTTGCCGGGTGCTTCGAGAGCGTTCTCTCTCGGGGTGCTCGGCGGGTAGCCGCTCGCTAGCTAGTTAGCTAGCTGCTTTCATAAATCGTCACTTATTTTCTGACATTAGTGTTCAAAACTCAATGGTCCTCTGGATGTATATCAAACCAACATATTCCAACACAAGTCGACATTGTAAGGTGCTCATTTGCTCAGTACGTTTTGAGGGTTGATTATAAGGGAAAAATCACATTTCCCCTTGCTCCACCCTACACGTGAACGCGCAAAATGTAGGGTTAGGGGAGGTGTTGGGACAGGGCCTTCAACTCTACATATTCATGTATACGAATTTGACTTTAGATCAAAAGGGTCCACACTTTGAATCTCTTTGTATTCACAGTGTATACAGGAGTTCTGTGTTAGTGTAAACATGACTGTGAAACATGACTTTGTGCTGTGGCTCATTTGGTCAAAGTGCCGGTCTCGTAAACAGGAGGTCCTGGGTTCAACTCCCAGTAGTACTTTAGAGTGACTCGGTGGATCTTCAAGGCCTGGATGTTCTTGCAGACTTACCGTACGTGCACTGCTTGCTCTGAGTTGTTTGTCTGTCGCCTTGCTCAGTTTCCGTTATGTCAAAAATTCCTTACTGCGTCAGCCAGACACCTCGTCCAGAGGTGACAAACGTACGACCCGAGGCCCACATCTGGCCCCCAACTGATTCCAATTCAAGTCCAACCCAATTACAGCTATGATTATATTTTTATTATATCATAACCATAAACTATGATTAAGAAAAAAAAATAGCCACTCTAAAGTTGTTGAGATCATGCTTCACTGCTCTGCTCTGGTAGGCACTGCTGGGATTTGAACCCAGGATCTCCTGTTTACTAGACAGGCACTTTAACCAACTAAGCCACAGCACCTCTGTCATTTATTAGCTATGTTTACATTAGCACAGTACATTTTATACACTGTTTAGATTATTAAGGAACAATGAGATTTGAACTGAGGACCTTTTGATCTGTAGTTAAATGCAGGTACAATATACAGAAATTATAATTAAGGGCACCCAGAGGTCAACTGTGGACCTCGTGATCTGCAGCTCAACCCCCAAAGTAGCCATGAAGGGGGTATAGCTCAGTGGCAGAGCATTTGACTGCAGATCAACAGGTCCCCAGTTCAACTCTGGGTGCCCCCTACTCCTATTCCTGGTTTCCAGAGAAATTCTCCTCCCATGATGTTCCAGTAGACACACTGCCCTCGTTTGTATTGATAAAAGCCAATGGAGGTGAATACTTTCGTTTATTCATATTCTGGACTCCAGAGAAAACACTGCGAGCATCACTACGGCCTTCCCTCCTCTGTGATGTCTCCACAGACACGAAAACAACACTTCTATATTGAGAAACAGAGAGATTTTATTGAGCAAATAGGCTTTGTGCGAACAAATTTGACATTTTTAAAAGTATGTATGACAGGTATTTTAGTTTAATTGTCGAAATTATTGATTTACAACTAATTGTCATTTGGCCTTACACTCTTGCATGAAAGGAAAAGCTGTCTAATCCATATCCTCTTCGCCTTCCTCGTCAAACTCGCCCTCTTCCTCAGCAGTGGCGTCCTGGTACTGCTGGTACTCGGAAATCAGGTCGTTCATGTTGCTCTCAGCCTCAGTGAACTCCATCTCATCCATACCCTCACCTGTGTACCAGTGGAGGAAGGCCTTGCGGCGGAACATGGCGGTGAACTGCTCCGAGATGCGTCTGAACAGTTCCTGAATGGCTGTGCTGTTGCCGATGAAGGTGGCGGACATTTTGAGGCCACGGGGAGGGATGTCACAGACGGCCGTCTTGACGTTGTTGGGGATCCACTCCACAAAGTAGCTGCTGTTCTTGTTCTGTATGTTCAACATCTGTTCGTCCACCTCCTTCATGGAGAGACGGCCTCTGAAGATGGCTGCCACTGTGAGGTAGCGTCCATGGCGTGGGTCACAAGCAGCCATCATATTCTTGGCATCAAACATCTGCTGGGTGAGTTCAGGCACCGTCAATGCTCTGTACTGCTGGCTGCCCCGACTGGTCAGGGGGGCAAAGCCTGGCATGAAGAAGTGCAGTCTGGGGAAGGGCACCATGTTAACGGCCAGTTTCCTCAGATCAGCGTTGAGCTGTCCAGGGAAGCGCAGACAGGTGGTCACACCACTCATGGTGCTCGAGACAAGGTGGTTGAGGTCACTGTAGCAGGGTGTGGTGAGTTTGAGTGTGCGGAAGCAGATGTCATATAGGGCCTCGTTGTCAATGCAGAAGGTCTCATCTGTGTTCTCTACCAGTTGGTGGACAGACAAGGTGGCATTGTAAGGCTCCACTACTGTGTCTGAGACCTTGGGCGAAGGAACCACGCTGAAAGTGTTCATGATGCGGTCTGGATACTCTTCTCGGATTTTGCTGATGAGCAGGGTGCCCATGCCAGAGCCAGTACCTCCACCCAGGGAGTGCGTGAGCTGGAAGCCCTGGAGACAGTCGCAGTTCTCCGACTCCTTCCTCACCACATCCAAGACAGAGTCCACCAGCTCAGCTCCCTCTGTGTAGTGACCTCTAGCCCAGTTGTTACCTGCTCCAGTCTGGCCAAAGACAAAACTGTCTGGTCTGAAGATCTGGCCAAATGGACCAGACCTCACAGAGTCCATCGTCCCTGGCTCCAAGTCAAACAGCACTGCGCGAGGAACATACTTCCCACCTGCTGCTTCGTTGAAGTACACATTTATTCGTTCTAGCTGCAGGTCGTTGTCCCCGTGGTACGTCCCGGACGGGTCAATGCCGTGTTCGTCACTTATCACCTCCCAGAACTTGGCTCCAATTTGGTTGCCACACTGGCCTGCCTGCAAGTGAACGATTTCCCTCATTGTGGTTGAAATTTGAAAGTCTAGAAAAAGATTTAACTGGAGTATTTGTGAGAACTGAGAAGGCAGAATTGATTAACTTAACTGTTTATACCTGTGCATCTGGAATTTTTCCTTGAAAGACATGATGTCATATTCCTTTGAGGTGTATGAGGTGCCTTTTATCTGAGGTACCAACAACATCCATGGAGCTTCTCTGTGGAGTTCCTCCTTTTCAGCAGCTCCATCTTCAACATCCTTTGCTGCTCTACCTTAATCTCAATCAAAGCGTCCAAACTGAGCTGTCCCTCCAGTGGCTAATTTCTAATCCTGTCCATCCTGGTCACTCCCAACCAAATTGCTAAACTAATCCCTAAAATGAGCCACCAGAAAAGTACCACCAGAGAACCTTTATGTTCCAATAAAATGATGAATGAATAATATTTTTACTGTATGGTCATTATCGCAAAAACAACACATTTAATGGTGGCCCACCATCCATCAGCACCACCATCTCCTTTAATCTGTCATATTCTCTCTGTATAGCTACTATAGCTACTTTCTACCCTGATCATCCCTACCACACCTCACATCTCTTCCTGTCATCCCTGGTTGTCTCAGTCCCCCATTATGTACTTTTTTTTCCCAGATGGTTGTCCTGATTTTGCTCTCCAGCTGTTTACGCCGACGATACAGTTGTTCATGTATCTAAAAAACCTGTGATGCCAGGCTGTGTGGACAACACAGCTAATCCGGGAGGCAACCTGACGGTGTTACAAGCTCGTCCAGCTCATTCAGGTACATGAATATGTAGAATTTATAGATATTAAAAGTCATGTGAATTCACAGATTAGGGGGCACCCAGAGTTGAACTGGGGACCTCTTGATCTGCAGTCAAATGCTCTGCCACTGAGCTACACCCCCTGTATGTGATACTTTCTCACTGTTACTGTGGAAGGTCGCCTGTTCATGAGCAGTGATTTCATTTGAGAGAGGGTTAAATACCAGAAGTAATCAAATAAAGCAGAGAAATATAGTGCAAACTCAGGCTGCTAACAGAGTCTTGTGGTTTGTTTAGCACATGGTTGATGAGACCACAAAGACTGTATGTTTTGGTTTTATATTGTGACTGTGTGAGTTGTCTTTAACCACTTCTTCCCTGACCCTCTTTTTGGAGTCCCTGCTCGAAAATGACATGTCCAAACTAAATAGAGTAAATCACCGGGATTTTTTTCTCTCGCCTAAAAAATATTGCATTTTAAAGCAAATATCACCTTTAAAATATGCAGTAGGAGCTTAAAAACACATGGAGGTCATGTAACAACACTTGGACATGAGCTGTGCAAAGTCTGATGCTGCTGATATAAAGCAGAGTGAAATTACAGAGGTTTTAGTAAAGAGATGTCTAGGCGTTCTCTCTTTTGGCACAGTTTGGCACCATCTGTGCCATTTGAGAATTCTTAGATACAAAATTATTAAAAACCGGGGGCAACCGTGAAGAAGAGGTTAATGTCAAAGACCATAGTTTGTAGAGTTTCATGTTCATGTGAATGTTATGCTAGTAGCTTCATTAGCATCATCCTATGCACAGTTCACTCTGAATCGGGAGTGCAGTTCGATATGTTGGAGCTGTAGTGGCACTTCATACAGTGTACAAGAACTGTATCTGTGGAAGATCTTGCTAGTGCTAGTGCTAGTGGCTGAAGGAGTTTGGATCCCGAAAGAGGAAAACTCCACCCAGTTAGATCAGTTCCGCATCATCTCCCTGCTGCATGTTGAGGCGAAGGTCTTCTTCAGTGCCATTTCCAAACTGCTGTGCCCACTGACCTGATCAAGAACACCTACGTGGACACATCAGTCCAGAAAGGTGGCATCTCAGGAATGCCAGGCTTTGTGGTGACACCGCTAATCCTGGGAGGCCAGAAAGAACAAAGGCCACCTGGCTAATGCATTCGGCTCCATTCCACACAAGCTAGTCAATCAATCAATCGCTGTCAAAAGATCTTGTCAAATTCAGAAATTCACAGATTAGGGGGCACTCAGAGTTGAACTGGGGACCTCTTGATCTGCAGTCAAATGCTCTGCCACTGAGCTATACCCCCTTTACGTCCGAGCAAGGCATGAGCGTCCACAGTTCAACTCTGGGTCCCCCCCCAATCTGTGATGTTCCATGATTTGTAAGTTAACTTGGAACTTTCTACATATTCATATATAGTACATTATTGTACCTGAATTTGACTTTAGCTCAAAAAGTCCTCAGTTCAAATCTCATTGTCCCCCAATAATTTAAACAGTGTGTAACATGTAGTGTGTTAGTGTAAACATGGCAGCCTAACGATGAGGTGCTGTGGCTTAGTTGGTCAAAGCGCCTATCTAGTAAACAGGAGATCCTGGGTTCAAATCCCAGCACTACCTTAAGAGGTATGGCCTCATCAACTTTAGAGTGGCTCAGTGGAACATCATGTTGTCCTTCAATTATATATATATCTGAAAGAGGCTCCTCAGACAAATAACACTGAGCCAGTCAACACAAGCCATGGAACCATATCCATGCTGGTCAGCATCTGTTGACCATTTTCTGGCACAGTAGTTCCTAGACGTGCTGGACTGGCTTCTATATTGCCCTAGGGTGGAAGCTGCCAAGACATGGAATCTGCATTGTTCACTCAAAGCCCGCCAGCTTAGCCAGCCAGCGTTCTGTTGTTGTTCTCTGTCCATCTATCGTGGAGTAGAAGACAATGACATTGTCAAGGGAACAGCAGCGTTGGTCTCCAAACATTCGCTTCACTAGTTTCGGAAAAGAAGTTGAAACTCAAACAGGACTAAAGATTCAAGATTCAAAGTGTTTATTGTCATATGCACAGTAAAGAAACACGTTTCCCTGTACAATGAAATTCTTACTTTGCTGTCCACTCAAAAATACCAGCATAAAGTAGAAAGAAATGTTTTAAAAAGTATAATATACATAAGAAAAATAGTAAATAAATATTACCAAAAAACTAAAATAATAAATATGCATGAAATAAGTATAAACATATGCATGAGTAAGAAGAACTGTACATAAAGTGCACACTGGTTGTGCAAGATGTTGTGTAACAGATTTAAAGTGAAAGGGGTGCAAGAGGCTGTTGACTGTTGTCCTGCTCTGTAACTGAGACCTGGTGGTCTCTATCTATCTATCTATCTATCTATCTATCTATCTATCTATCTATCTATCTATCTATCTATCTATCTATCTTACTAACTAGCTATTTCACTTGCTAGTTACATATCTAGCACGCTATCTAGCCATGTATCTTGCTAGCTGTTTTGGTATCTATCTATCTATCTATCTATCTATCTATCTATCTATCTATCTATCTATCTATCTATCTATCTATCTATCTATCTATCTATCTGTCATTGGTCTGTAGAACATAAATCTATCAACAATAGAGTTGATTAAATAGTAGCCTTACCAATTTTCTATTGTAATCACATTGTAATTCCATGACACCTATTTGTGTTAAGTTTTATTTATTTGTTTGTTTTGCATGACAGCTGCGAAACTGGTACAGAATTCTATATTTCAATATTGACTCATTTCATGAATGAGGAACTCTATGGTCTTCAATGAACAAAACAAGACTGTTTGTTGAAGTCTATTTTTTAATACTTGGCTATTTATTTGTAAAGACAAAGATATTTATGAAACCCAGTAATTCAGAAAGAGAACACGTAGTACTCTGTAAGGCACACATCTGTTTTCCTTTATGGTCTCTAGAGAAATACGGTACGGTATATTGTTCCAGTCGTCACATTGCTTACTTGCTGCTTTGTGTTGATTAAAGCGTAAGTAAACACTTTATGGATCATAAAAGCTCCAGTGATAACTTCGGTTGCAAAAAAGACTGCTAGCATCGCTACGGTGCAAACTATGGCCTTCCCTCCATCGTTCTTGATGTAAAATTCAGCTCTACTAGTGAAGTGCGGGAATGTCGGCAAAAATACGCAAAACAAAACACAGCTACAACAAAATAACACAGTAAAAGTAATGTGTAGCTGACAGACTTAATTAGCATTATGTGAACTCATTTGTAAACGGTTTGAACGTAAAACATATTTGTTTATGTTTAAAAGTTATGCCGCCAGCTTTAAATACATTTTCTTTAGATGATTCAGACACGATGGTAAGTGAATTACAAGAAGTGGGAGACTATTTTTATATTCTACATTTTAAAGCAATTCGGCCCTAAACTCTTGCATTATAAGATCCGGTCTATTCCTGGTCCTCTTCGCCTTCCTCTTCAAACTCGCCCCCTTCCTCAGCAGTGGCGTCCTGGTACTGCTGGTACTCGGAAATCAGGTCGTTCATGTTGCTCTCAGCCTCAGTGAACTCCATCTCATCCATACCCTCACCTGTGTACCAGTGGAGGAAGGCCTTGCGGCGGAACATGGCGGTGAACTGCTCTGAGATGCGTCTGAACAGTTCCTGAATGGCCGTGCTGTTGCCGATGAAGGTGGCGGACATTTTGAGGCCACGGGGAGGGATGTCACAGACGGCCGTCTTGACGTTGTTGGGGATCCACTCCACAAAGTAGCTGTTGTTCTTGTTCTGTATGTTCAACATCTGTTCGTCCACCTCCTTCATGGAAAGACGGCCTCTGAAGATGGCTGCCACTGTGAGGTAGCGTCCGTGGCGTGGGTCACAAGCAGCCATCATGTTCTTGGCGTCAAACATCTGCTGGGTGAGTTCAGGCACTGTCAATGCTCTGTACTGCTGACTGCCCCGACTGGTCAGGGGGGCAAAGCCTGGCATGAAGAAGTGCAGTCTGGGGAAGGGCACCATGTTAACGGCCAGCTTCCTCAGATCAGCGTTGAGCTGTCCAGGGAAGCGCAGACAGGTGGTCACACCACTCATGGTGCTTGAGACAAGGTGGTTGAGGTCACTGTAGCAGGGTGTGGTGAGTTTGAGTGTGCGGAAGCAGATGTCATACAGGGCCTCATTGTCAATGCAGAAGGTCTCATCTGTGTTCTCTACCAGTTGGTGGACAGACAAGGTGGCGTTGTAAGGCTCCACTACTGTGTCTGAGACCTTGGGCGAAGGAACCACACTGAAAGTGTTCATGATGCGGTCTGGGTAGTCCTCTCGGATTTTGCTGACAAGCAGGGTGCCCATGCCAGAGCCAGTACCTCCACCGAGAGAGTGCGTGAGCTGGAAGCCCTGGAGACAGTCGCAGCTCTCCGACTCCTTCCTCACCACATCCAAGACAGAGTCCACCAGCTCAGCTCCCTCTGTGTAGTGACCTCTAGCCCAGTTGTTACCTGCTCCAGTCTGGCCAAAGACAAAACTGTCTGGACGGAAGATCTGACCATATGGACTAGACCTCACAGAGTCCATCGTCCCTGGCTCCAAGTCAAACAGCACTGCGCGAGGAACATACTTACCAGCTGCTGCCTCGTTGAAGTAAACATTTATTCGCTCTAGCTGCAGGTCGTTGTCCCCGTTGTACGTCCCAGACGGGTCAATGCCATGTTCGTCACTTATCACTTCCCAGAACTTGGCTCCAATTTGGTTGCCACACTGGCCTGCCTGCAGGTGAACGATTTCTCTCATTGTGATCGAAACTTGGAACTCTTGAATAACGACGCAGAAAGATCAAGTTTCACTAAGTTCTCCAGCAGCTGTTGAAAGTGAGAGAGCAGGATCCTTTACTTTGCTGTTCGTTCTTTGTGTTTCATGGCATCTGTAATATTACCCTGTAGGACATGATGTCATAATCCTTTGTAGTATTTAGGCTGCTGCCTTTTATCTGAAGTAGATGTAGCTAATCATAGTTTATGTATGTACTTCTTCACAAATAAACCAGTAGCCCCCCACAGTTCGAAGTTCCAAACCATATTTTGAAGTAAAAAAGTTCCAGTTCATGTACTTGCATCATGGAAGAAAAAGATTTAACAACTTCACTGCCAATCAAAATAAGAATAAATGACAATCAGACACTTCCAAAAGAGAGTCACCCCAAATCTACTGGGGGCATTGTCATTAAAATCATCAAAAGAGCACTGACACTTGATGGAAGTGGATCTAAGACAATTGAAAAATCTTTTGATAAAACAGGAATTCCCAACGTGTTGAATAAAATCAGTGTAATTATACAGAGTAGAGACGTTATGCTTGTAAATCAAATTTCAGGTTAGAGACATTTGCTGATGGAATCAAGCAAATTTTTGTCCACCGAGTGTAGTCCCCAATAGTTCCATTCTTCTGTGCCCTCGCCTTGTGGTACCAGAGTAATGGTACGGTACTCTCAACGGTGAGCTGATCGGGCGACAACACAAGCGTCACAACCCTGTGACGGGTTTTCCTTCAGTGCCTGCAGTCTATTCTCACACAAAGTCGATGTCTAGTGGAGAGAAACGGCCACAAACCATCCATCCATTATCTACCGCTTTATCCTCCACCAGAGGGTCGCGGGGGGTGCTGTGCCTATCTCAGCTGACATTGGGCAATAGGCGGGGTACGCCCTGGACAGTTCGCCAGTCCATCGCAGGGCCACATATAGAGACAAACAATCATTCACTCACACTCTCACGGTCAATTTAGAGTGTCCAATTCTCCTAATCCCCATATCGCATGTTTTTGGACTGTGGGAGGAAGCCGGAGAACCCGGAGAAAACCCATGCACACAAGGGGAGAACATGCAAACTCCTTGCAGAAAGGCCCTTGTTCCGAAGTTGTTCCAAACAGGGCTCGAACCCAGGAACCCGGGTCTTCTTACTGCAAAGGCAATAATGCTAACCACTACACCAACCGTGGGCCCTGGCCACCAACCAAAGAGTTGAAAAAAAGAGCTGTCGGGTGTCCTCCGGTTGTCCTCCGGGTGTCCTCCGGTTGTCCTCCGGGTGTCCTCCGGGTGTCCTCCACTGTGTTGCATTCAATGTCATTTTTTGGTTGTCGTAGCACTGGTACAATGTCACGCTATGCATCTTGCTGACTCAGCCAGCACAGCGCACACCCCCGCCTACCAAGTAAAGGCGCCGTTCTCCGTCGAAAAGGCACGTCTGACCCAGGGCTTTACCATTCCAAACCGTACTGCGCTGTACCAAACTGAAGGAAACATGGCTTACAATATACCCCCAGCGTAACGGGCGGAGAAAAGACAGAATTCCTGGACCTGCAGTATCCTGACATCTTCAGTTTCCTGACTAACTTCCCTTCCATCTTACTCCATTGAGTCCCTGAACATTCCCAAGAGCCTGGAGGGAAACAAATGGACGAAATCTGGCTCTGTGACAAACGGTCAACTCTGGAGTCTACCGGCAAAAGATAGTGTTGTTGTCACATAAGGTTAGCATTAGCAACGGGCAGTGTAATGTAAATAATTGCTGTTAGCATTGCTGTGTAAGCTAGCTCTTGGGGGGAAACCAGTTTGAGTCCATGATTTGCCAAGAGTACCAAAAGATTCTTTGCCTGTGGTTTCCCATCAATCCATTTTTCTACTGCTCACTGTTAGCATGTTCCATAGCAGTGGTTCCCCTGGTAGCTAAAATGTTCTCCTGTTAGCATGTCTCTGTCTGGTTCACTTTTACGATAAAAACAGCTGGCAAAGAGACACGTTTTCTGACATATTGCCTGATTTTTGTGTTGTCTAGTATAGATACGTGGATAGAGGTGAACACCTTCATCGTTCCTGCCTGAGGGCGTTACGTTAGTCGTCAGGTACCGAGGCTCTATTGCATTTTGCTTTTATATGCATTGTCATCATTTAATTCCATGTCGCCTGTCTTTGTTTACTCTCATATTTACAGTTAAATAAACAAAAACATTTGTATGACAGTTGCTAGGCTAAATAATTCTATATTTTTCTGCTATACGGCTCAATGTTTAGTAAAAAAAAATTAAAGAATGAAACAGAGGAATTCTTTGCTTTTTAATGAACACAACATGAGACTTTCTTTTTGTTGAAGTGCAGTTTTATTTTTTTTATGACTCGGCTATTCATTTGCTAAGAAGGGATATTTATGTAGCCGAACAGAATATGGACAAGTGTTTATTTATGAATATTGCTAAAATAACATGTTTCTTTTCCTGGTTTACACTAAATATGCTGTATATTATTCCAGTTTACATATTGCTTACATTTGTTTATATAAAAGCTAAAGGAAGTAAATATTTGGAAGTACTATATTGATGATGTATGATCATAGACTCTTGAGTGATGACTTTTGCCAAAGCACTGCTAATATGGCTTTGGTGTAATTTATGGTCTTCTCTCCATGTAAACGCTACTATATTCTGAAACACAGAGAGTTGTGTGGAACTAAGTTAGGCAATATAGCTAAGCATTATGTCTTATTGGTAATTTTAGTTTGAATGAACTTAATTCATATAGGTTTGATTTTTCATTTGACAATGTTAAGTTGAAATCTGCCTCCATCTTACCCTTTCCCCTTTGTGTCTACTGTCCTCATGTCCTTCTTCACAACATCCATGAACCCTCTTTGTGGACTTCCTCTTTTCTTCCTGCCTGGCAGCTTCATCTTTAACATCGTGTCTGATATAGTCACCACTCACTTATTCAAGTTATTGATATCATAGATTTAATAACTCGGCCCTACCCTCTTGCATTATAAGATCAGGTCTAATCCATATCCTCTTCGCCTTCCTCATCTAACTCGCCCTCTTCCTCAGCAGTGGCGTCCTGGTACTGCTGGTACTCGGAAATCAGGTCGTTCATGTTGCTCTCAGCCTCAGTGAACTCCATCTCATCCATACCCTCACCTGTGTACCAGTGGAGGAAGGCCTTGCGGCGGAACATGGCGGTGAACTGCTCTGAGATGCGTCTGAACAGTTCCTGAATGGCTGTGCTGTTGCCGATGAAGGTGGCGGACATTTTGAGGCCACGGGGAGGGATGTCACAGACGGCCGTCTTAACGTTGTTGGGGATCCACTCCACAAAGTAGCTGCTGTTCTTGTTCTGTATGTTCAGCATCTGTTCGTCCACCTCCTTCATGGAAAGACGGCCTCTGAAGATGGCTGCCACTGTGAGGTAGCGTCCGTGGCGTGGGTCACAAGCAGCCATCATATTCTTGGCGTCAAACATCTGCTGGGTGAGTTCAGGCACCGTCAATGCTCTGTACTGCTGGCTGCCCCGACTGGTCAGGGGGGCAAAGCCTGGCATGAAGAAGTGCAGTCTGGGGAAGGGCACCATGTTAACGGCCAGCTTCCTCAGATCAGCGTTGAGCTGTCCAGGGAAGCGCAGACAGGTGGTCACACCACTCATGGTGCTGGAGACAAGGTGGTTGAGGTCACTGTAGCAGGGTGTGGTGAGTTTGAGTGTGCGGAAGCAGATGTCATACAGGGCCTCATTGTCAATGCAGAAGGTCTCATCTGTGTTCTCTACCAGTTGGTGGACAGACAAGGTGGCGTTGTAAGGCTCCACTACTGTGTCCGAGACCTTGGGCGAAGGAACCACGCTGAAAGTGTTCATGATGCGGTCTGGATACTCTTCTCTGATTTTGCTGATGAGCAGGGTGCCCATGCCAGAGCCAGTACCTCCACCCAGGGAGTGCGTGAGCTGGAAGCCCTGGAGACAGTCGCAGTTCTCCGACTCCTTCCTCACCACATCCAAGACAGAATCCACCAGCTCAGCTCCCTCTGTGTAGTGACCTCTAGCCCAGTTGTTACCTGCTCCAGTCTGGCCAAAGACAAAACTGTCTGGTCTGAAGATCTGGCCAAACGGACCAGACCTCACAGAGTCCATGGTCCCTGGCTCCAAGTCAAACAGCACTGCGCGAGGAACATACTTCCCACCTGCTGCCTCGTTGAAGTACACATTTATTCGCTCTAGCTGCAGGTCGTTGTCCCCGTGGTACGTCCCGGACGGGTCAATGCCGTGTTCGTCACTGATCACTTCCCAGAACTTGGCTCCAATTTGGTTGCCACACTGGCCTGCCTGCAGGTGAACGATTTCCCTCATTGTGATCGAAATTTGAGTCTTGAACAAATATGTGAAAGCACCAAGTTTTCCCTGCTGGAGTACTCCACCAACTGACTCACCTAAGAAAGAGTCCTTCACTAAACGTCTTTGTTATTTGTTCTTGGTGTTTCCCGGCCTCTATAATGTCCCCTTGAAAGATGTGATGTAATGTTCCTTTGTAGTATGTAAGATGCTACCTTTTATCTGACAAAGATGTAGTTGATGTACACCACTGTGCAAAAATCTTAGGCCAGTAGTTTTATTGTTGTACCAATGCTATAATGGCTATACGCACTCCATGTCTGTAGTGGAGCCATGCCTGGGCCGATGGCAGTGCTGTGCAGAACCAGGACTCTGGTGGTGTTGAAAAGGCTCATCGACATTACTGAAGTACTCCCGGGCTGTGGGCTCTTTACTGGGCATCCAGTCTGCCAGGATAGCTCATAAGATCCTGGAGCTATGGAGGCAGAGGCTCTCAGGGAAGGGGAGTAGCCTCCTCAAGAGCTACAGTGGAGGGGAAGGGGCTGCCAAACCTGACCACAATGATCCATTCGAGGAACTCCAATTTTCTTTGTGACTCATTTGTTTATTTTAATAATGTTTCTTCTTCTTTTCCTTTTGGCTTCTCCCTTCAGGGGTCGCCACAGCGAGTCAACATCCTCCATCCAACCCTGTCCTCCATATCCTCCTCTCTCACACCAACTAACTTCATGTCCTCTTTCACTACATCCATAAATCTTCTCTTTGGTCTTCCTCCTGACCTCCTGCCTGGCAGTTCCAACTCCAGCATCGTTCTACCAATGTATTCACCATCCACCCGTCTGTTCCTGATCAAACCATCTCATTCTGGCCTCTCTGACCTTATCTCCAAAACATCTAACATGTCGTGTTCCTCTGATTAACTCATTCCTGATCCTATCCATCTTCATCGCTCTCAAAGAGAACCTAAACATCTTCATCTCAGCTACCTCCAGCTCTGCTTCCTGTCTTTACCGCAGTGCCGCTCTCTCTAGACCATACAGCATCGCTGCTAATAATGTTGTTAATGTTTATTTAATGTAATGTATCCTGTGAACAGGTAAATACAGTGTTTTTGTAAAAAATTAAAGATCTTGGGCCCACGGTTGGTGTAGTGGTTAGCACTCTTGCCTTTGCAGCAAGAAGACCCGGGTTCCTGGGTTCGAGCCCCGTTTGGAACAACTTCGGAACAAGGCAGTTTGCATGTTCTCCCTGTGTGTGTGTGGGTTTTCTCCGGGTTCTCCGGCTTCCTCCCACAGTCCAAAAACATGCGATATGGGATTAGGTGAATTGAACACTCTAAATTGACCGTGAGAGTGAGAGTGAATGGTTGTTTGTCTCTATGGACTGGCGGTCCAGGGTGTACCCCGCCAATCGCCCAATGTCAGCTGAGATAGGCACAGGACCCTCTAGTGGAGGATAAAGCGGTAGATACGATTTCATACCCACTCCCATGCTACACTCACAGCCGCGATTTCATACCCACTCCCATGCTACACTCACAGCCTTTGTTGCCTAAGGTCAAATCCGCATGTAGTCTAATGGCACTGGGAATCGAACCCACGACCTTCCGGCTGAACGACAACTCACTAGCCCCCATGGACAGAATTCTATGTTCTTCAACAAGCAAAGATATTCATGTAGCCCAAACAGAACACGGAGAAGCGTTAATCTGTGAATGCTACAGATGTGTTTATTATTCATGTTGACACATTGCTAACATGTGTATTGATAAAAGATATAGGAAGTAAATAATGTATGTTTATGTAAATATGGATCATGATGGTTCCAGTGTGTAACTTCTACCACCAAAGCATTACTAGCGTCGTCACTATGGTGTAACCTATGGACTTCCCTCCATCAGTTGTGACCTAAAATCCATCCTTATTTGTCCAGTGTGTGACTGTAGCCACACACAAAAACAAAACACTGCTACATTGATAAACACAAGAGAGTTGTTTTGAACCAATGCTAAGGGCTAAAGGATTTAGCTAAAGGCTAAATTGGCATTGTGTGAACTTGTGACAATTGTTCGAATGTAAAAGGCATTTGTTTACTGTGCTGTATTCAAGTATATTGTATGTATAAGTTAGGCACTACCACTTTGTCTATATTTTTTCTAACTCATTCATTCATTGAACTGCATCAATAAAATCATTTTATAATCTTTCATTATATTTTTATTTCAAACCACTGTCATTCACTTTTACATTGTAAGAACGGGTCGTGACAGGTTTCTAATCCATATCCTCTTCGCCTTCCTCATCAAACTCGCCGTCTTCCTCAGCTGTGGCGTCCTGGTACTGCTGGTACTCGGAAATCAGGTCGTTCATGTTGCTCTCAGCCTCAGTGAACTCCATCTCATCCATACCCTCACCTGTGTACCAGTGGAGGAAGGCCTTGCGGCGGAACATGGCGGTGAACTGCTCTGAGATGCGTCTGAACAGTTCCTGAATGGCTGTGCTGTTGCCGATGAAGGTGGCGGACATTTTGAGGCCACGGGGAGGGATGTCACAGACGGCCGTCTTGACGTTGTTGGGGATCCACTCCACAAAGTAGCTGCTGTTCTTGTTCTGCACGTTCAGCATCTGTTCGTCCACCTCCTTCATGGAAAGACGGCCTCTGAAGATGGCTGCCACTGTGAGGTAGCGTCCGTGGCGTGGGTCACAAGCAGCCATCATATTCTTGGAGTCAAACATCTGCTGGGTGAGTTCAGGCACCGTCAACGCTCTGTACTGCTGGCTGCCCCGACTGGTCAGGGGGGCAAAGCCTGGCATGAAGAAGTGCAGTCTGGGGAAGGGCACCATGTTAACGGCCAGTTTCCTCAGATCAGCGTTGAGCTGTCCAGGGAAGCGCAGACAGGTGGTCACACCACTCATGGTGCTGGAGACAAGGTGGTTGAGGTCACTGTAGCAGGGTGTGGTGAGTTTGAGTGTGCGGAAGCAGATGTCATACAGGGCCTCATTGTCAATGCAGAAGGTCTCATCTGTGTTCTCTACCAGTTGGTGGACAGACAAGGTGGCGTTGTAAGGCTCCACTACTGTGTCTGAGACTTTGGGCGAAGGAACCACGCTGAAAGTGTTCATGATGCGGTCTGGATACTCTTCTCGGATTTTGCTGATGAGCAGCGTGCCCATGCCAGAGCCAGTACCTCCACCCAGGGAGTGTGTGAGCTGGAAGCCCTGGAGACAGTCGCAGTTCTCCGACTCCTTCCTCACCACATCCAAGACAGAGTCCACCAGCTCAGCTCCCTCTGTGTAGTGACCTCTAGCCCAGTTGTTACCTGCTCCAGTCTGGCCAAAGACAAAACTGTCTGGTCTGAAGATCTGGCCAAACGGACCAGACCTCACAGAGTCCATGGTCCCTGGCTCCAAGTCAAACAGCACTGCACGAGGAACATACTTCCCACCTGCTGCCTCGTTGAAGTACACATTTATTCGCTCTAGCTGCAGGTCGTTGTCCCCGTGGTACGTCCCGGACGGGTCAATGCCGTGTTCGTCACTTATCACCTCCCAGAACTTGGCTCCAATTTGGTTGCCACACTGGCCTGCCTGCAAGTGAACGATTTCCCTCATTGTGATCGAAATTTGAAAGTCTTTCACAACAATTTAGAAAGACCGACTTTTCACTGTTTTCACACTGAGAATGCAAACACGATTTCTCAACTGTTCAAATAATTTTGATGTTGGCGTTTCATAGCATCTACATGATGTCATATTCCTTAGAACTATTAAGCCTTTCATCTGAAGTAGATGGCAATGAAGATCCTTTCTATTGATATATCGGTACAATTATTTCTCAATCAGAACATGTAGAAATACAAAGAAACCTGTATGCAGTTTTAAAATACCAAATATTATTTTTGAAAGAATGTAAGTTCATCATTATCGTATTATTATCAAGACCAGTTTTCTCACCAAGCAACTTTAATA
The DNA here is from genome assembly GCF_963457635.1 of Microchirus variegatus. Lineage (NCBI taxonomy): Eukaryota > Metazoa > Chordata > Actinopteri > Pleuronectiformes > Soleidae > Microchirus > Microchirus variegatus. Next base: position 3,697,349 of record NC_139811.1, read on the forward strand.
TCAGGTAAAGAGTGTTTTTCATCAAAGTTTCAGCCTTGCCAGATGCTATTATATCATCCACACTTCCCATTTGTGCAGGTATGCAACGTTCCAAATTCCAACACCTAAAAGAAAGAAAAACACCTTTCATATTTTGTGCCACCATTTTGTTATCTGCGATCTTTTGCCGCCGGCCTTCTTCAGGTCTATTCAGGTCGACTGACTGGAGAACTTTTAAGAGCCTTGTCGTGTTGTAATCTGGCCAAGTTTTAGGGCGTTTCCAATGAATCTTACAAGTATTGTACGAGCCACTCAACGGGTTTCTGCCCAGACAGACGTCACCCTCGCCTTCCTTCGAACTGTATGCGGGTTATCGTGGCAACCGTGGTAGTGGGCATCAAGCTTTCAGGGTGGGGTCTACATTTGCTATACTCAATGCTTTTGTACTACGCTTCTTTAGCCTCTTAAAAGTTAATTGAATTTCCTTCAACTCGACCAAATGGTGACTGAGCTCAACCTTCTTGGCAGGATCCATCCATCATCCATCCAGTTTAAAGAAAACAGTTTTGTATGACAGTTGCTGGACTGGTACAGACATTTTACTGCTCAAATGCCATCCAACCATCCATCCATTATCTACCGATTTATCCTCCAACAGAGGGTCGCGGGGGGTGCTGTGCCTATCTCTGCTGACATTGGGCGATAGGCGAGGTACACCCTGGACAATTCGCCAGCCCATCGCAGAGCTACATATAGAGACAACCATTCACTCACACTCTCATACCTACAGTCAATTTAGAGTGACCAATTCACCTAATCCCCATGTCGCATGTTTTTGGACTGTAGGAGGAAGCCGGAGAACCCGGAGAAAACCCTCGCACACATGGGGAGAACATGCAAACTCCTTGCAGAAAGGCCCTCGTTCCCGAAGTTGTTCCAAACGGGGCTCGAACCCAGGAACCCGGGTCTTCATGCTGCAAAGGCAAGAGTGCTAACCACTACTGCGCAAAGTCATGCTCTTATATTAAGAAATCATGAGACATTTTGATGAAGTGGTTTTATTTGGTTCCCAAGTGTTACTTTGTGAATGTGTTTTTCTGGTTTTCACAAATACAGCGTATAGTTTTCCAGTTGACGGACTGTTTACATTTGCATTGATAAAAGCTAACGTAAGTACAGTACATACTCTTGTTTAACTGTGCTGCGTAATTCATGCATGTCACCAAAGCGCTGCTAGCATCACTATGCTATCACCTATTGACTTCCCTTCATTGATTATGACAAAAAAAAAAATCCGTATTTTGTATGTGTGGCAACATTCCTGGGCTGAAGGTCGCCACAAGTACAAAATCAAAACACTGTTATGTTGAGAGACACATTGAGTTGTGTGGAACTTATAGGCGAAATCTGCATTGTGTGAAACAGTGTTTATTGTTTGAATGTCACAGATTTGTATTTAAAGCTTATGCATTCCAGCTTTGAATTTATTATATAACTTTGCATTATGATGCATCGGTATTATCATTTCATTCTTTCATCTGCCTCCATCTTGCCCGATCCCTTGTGTTACACCCACTGTCCTCGTGTCCTTCACAACATCCATGATCATTCTCTGTGGTCTTAATTGATTTAAAACAACTTATCATTCACTTTTACATTGTAAGAATGGGTCGTGACAGGTGTCTAATCCATATCCTCTTCCCCTTCCTCATCAAACTCGCCGTCTTCCTCAGCAGTGGCGTCCTGGTACTGCTGGTACTCGGAAATCAGGTCGTTCATGTTGCTCTCAGCCTCAGTGAACTCCATCTCATCCATACCCTCACCTGTGTACCAGTGGAGGAAGGCCTTGCGGCGGAACATGGCGGTGAACTGCTCTGAGATGCGTCTGAACAGTTCCTGAATGGCCGTGCTGTTGCCGATGAAGGTGGCGGACATTTTGAGGCCACGGGGAGGGATGTCACAGACGGCCGTCTTGACGTTGTTGGGGATCCACTCCACAAAGTAGCTGCTGTTCTTGTTCTGCACGTTCAACATCTGTTCGTCCACCTCCTTCATGGAAAGACGGCCTCTGAAGATGGCTGCCACTGTGAGGTAGCGTCCGTGGCGTGGGTCACAAGCAGCCATCATGTTCTTGGCGTCAAACATCTGCTGGGTGAGTTCAGGCACCGTCAATGCTCTGTACTGCTGGCTGCCCCGACTGGTCAGGGGGGCAAAGCCTGGCATGAAGAAGTGCAGTCTGGGGAAGGGCACCATGTTAACGGCCAGCTTCCTCAGATCAGCGTTGAGCTGTCCAGGGAAGCGCAGACAGGTGGTCACACCACTCATGGTGCTTGAGACAAGGTGGTTGAGGTCACTGTAGCAGGGTGTCGTGAGTTTGAGTGTGCGGAAGCAGATGTCATACAGGGCCTCATTGTCAATGCAGAAGGTCTCATCTGTGTTCTCTACCAGTTGGTGGACAGACAAGGTGGCGTTGTAAGGCTCCACTACTGTGTCTGAGACCTTGGGCGAAGGAACCACGCTGAAAGTGTTCATGATGCGGTCTGGATACTCTTCTCTGATTTTGCTGATGAGCAGCGTGCCCATGCCAGAGCCAGTACCTCCACCCAGGGAGTGTGTGAGCTGGAAGCCCTGGAGACAGTCGCAGTTCTCCGACTCCTTCCTCACCACATCCAAGACAGAGTCCACCAGCTCAGCTCCCTCTGTGTAGTGACCTCTAGCCCAGTTGTTACCTGCTCCAGTCTGGCCAAAGACAAAACTGTCTGGTCTGAAGATCTGGCCAAACGGACCAGACCTCACAGAGTCCATGGTCCCTGGCTCCAAGTCAAACAGCACTGCGCGAGGAACATACTTCCCACCTGCTGCCTCGTTGAAGTACACATTTATTCGCTCTAGCTGCAGGTCGTTGTCCCCGTGGTACGTCCCGGACGGGTCAATGCCGTGTTCGTCACTTATCACTTCCCAGAACTTGGCTCCAATTTGGTTGCCACACTGGCCTGCCTGCAGGTGAACGATTTCCCTCATTGTGGTTGAAATTTGAGTCTTGAACAATTGAACACTTGAGTTTTAGAGCAACTTCAAGGGCAGAATCTTTCTTCTAATAGTTTTCTACTAATTCATTACAGTTCAGACCTGCTAGTCAAATTATTATCCCGTCCCTAGAATATTTAACTTAACATTTGTTGTTTCTACGTCTAATAATTTTCCTCAGGCTAAATCCTGAAATATCTAATACATCCCTCTACAATTTGACGTTCTGAATAACAGTTAAAGTCACTCTTCTTCCTCTTAGCATCTGAAACCTCTGATGTCACAAGGTATATTAGACCATGATCTTTAATGTTGGTGTGATATTCCTTTGTAGTATTCTGTAATCTGCCTTTTATCTGAACCAGATGTTGTTGATTAGCGCCACAACAAATAATTCCAAATGAAACAGTTTGTTTGTTTTTAATCTCATTTAGAAATTATTCTTAGGGGCACAAGCTGGGACAGTGGTTAGCACTGTTGCTTCACAGAAAGAAGGTTGCTTGGCCCTGTGATGGACTGGCAACCTTTGTTGGAACCAGGATGGACCCTGCTTTTTGCCCTCTGTCAGATGGGATTGGCTCCAGCCCCTCCAAGGCCTTCATGTGGAGGATAAAGTGGTAGAAAAGTTATTTTAATAAAGAATTGATCACTCTCGAGTGAGCTCTTTCTCAAAGTTCAACTTCCTTGTTCTTCTAATAATTTTGAGCAGGCTGCACACTAAGAGACGCAATGCCGCCACACAGAGCTCGAAGCTCCCACTCCACTGTTCAAAGCATTTCAACACAGTCCAAAGTCCTCCAAATGCAGCCCAAGGTTCCTCAACATAGCCCAAAGTTCTCTTAAAATGTTCAGCTCCATCTTCAACATCCTTTGTCCAATATCACGACTGTCCCTCCTCTCAACCTTGTCTCTCTGGAGCTGTCCCTCGATATGCTCATTTTTAATCCTGTCCATCCTGGTCATTCCCAACTGTCTAATGGCGCTTTGCCACTGCACACTTCCAGTTTTCCATTTTCAGTTCCAGTTTTTCAGCTTTCCCATGAGCAATAGGACCTGGTACCTGGTACTTTTTTTTTAGTACTTGCTTTGGCGACGTTCCAAGCAAGCTGAGCTGATACTAAGGCTGAATCCCAATTCCATTCCATTTGTTTAGATGAGGCCGATAGGGGGCCCCAACACTTGGAGACTGAGGGCTGTTTTTACTGAAATGTGCAGTGAGCAGCCGCCTCCCCGTCCCCCTTAAACAACAATGGGCGATTTGCAATGACATCTCAGTAGGAAACCTCCCTAAAGGGGCCCCACCTCACTTTAACCTGTGTGAAGTTATCATTCTGCAAGTTGGAAAATGAAGAGGATTATTTACAGTGTAATGTATTTTTTTAAATAAGTTTATATAGTTTAAAAAAAAAAAGAAGCAATTTACAGTATTGTATTGTTCTTTACATTTATATTCTCACATACTTTTTAATTACAAGGTTTTTCCATGTTATTTAATTCATTTTGAAATTCATGTCAGATTATTTATAACATAATGGTGATGAACACTGGTTGGAAGGAAGGGCCCCCTGGGAATTTTTGCTTAGGGCCCCTACAGACTCTAGAATCGCCTCTGACTGCACTGCCGATAGGGTCAATCTAGAGCCACATCTCGAGCCCTTCTTACATATTTCAGTTCATGCTGGAAATACTGTGCGAACAAATCTTTTTAATTAACTGAGTAATTATTCAGTAGGCTAGACTGAAAATAACTGCTTTACAAGTCACTAGTATAAGTAAACAATGATTTTGACTTCATTTATGAAAATGATACTCAATATAACAGGGGTTGAATAGTAAAAATGTAATAATATAATTTGTGGAGTTCAATCATTTACATTTCAAGCACTGTTTGGCAGTTGGCATACAGAAATGCGTCATTCCTGCGGCACGTTAACGCATCAAGACGACGTTTCCCACAATTCCTTGTCGCCCGGTCTGAGGGAAAACGAAGATGGCGGCGGTTGATTGACTGGGGCTGGTGCTTGTTTCGCCTGTAAAACGGCAATAAAGAATTGAACGCCGCGTCGCACCGGTTCGTTTAATGTCTCGGATCGAAACAGCGGAAAATACAAGGCGGACGCGTTGACCACGGATTGCCGAAGGTCTCAAGGTAACTCAGGAGCGCACAGTTCCTGCTGCTTTTTCTTTGCTGCCTACTAGCTACAGTAAGCTACACCAGCTAAACAGCTAGCTAGCCGAATGGCTGCCACTGACAAACCCTTACACATGGTGCAACGTAGTTTTCCCCAAGATCGAATGCCATGTAATGTATGTAAAAGTGTTAGAAATAATGTGACGTTCACGTGAGTGGGGCACGGGGCTTTTCAGACGAAGAGCTCGACGCATTAACGCGTCAATGCTAACACCGGCTGAGAGTGAATAGAAACAAATGCACTGAGGCTCCTGCTCTTACTCTCCGGTAACAACTGGACAGTGTTGTTATCGCACAGCACAACAACAGAACAGAGTAAGACCCGGTCCATGTGTGGTGTGTGTTTATACTTGATGATAGTAGTGAGGTCAGGTCTGCTCTCAGCTGTCCATCATAGGGCTTATAATCATCCAACAACAATCGTTATCGTGACATTTTTACACTTCTATAGCATTAAAAAGGTCCAGTCTTACACAATGTGACAAATCTATGTTTCAGTAATTATTGCTGTATTAAGAATAAGGTGTTGTACACAAAAATGCACATTGGCTTATGATTTTGTTGTTATTTATGATATGCCTGCTATGTAATTTGTAAGTCATAAACATTTGAGCGTGGCATTTTCTTATACTGATAATTAAAAACACATCTTCATAGCTTGTTGAAATAACTAATACAATTCAAACTGCATTGTCTCTCAAATCGGTTATTTTCTCATTTATTTGCCCAAGTAGTTTGCATTTATTATGTCTTTGCATATATTTTAAGGGATATGTATGTTGCACATGTCGATATTGTGAGATAGTCATGTTGTGCACTTTAAAAAAACAATGATATGGTTCCTTCAACCAAAATATAAAATATGAATAATAATAATATAGATATAACATGAAAACATTTAAAGGTGCATTATGTAATAAATCTAAAGCAACTGGCCATAAAATCCTCCTAATATGTCACAGAGACTCAGGAATAATGTTCATATAACAAACTGAACTCACCAACAACAACAGCACAGACAAAATATTTGCATAAAAACAAATATTTTGCAGACTGCAAATCATGTTTATGTTTTGAAATCATGTTTTGGCATGTGGCGCCACCTACCGCCATCTACCGATCATTGCAGTCAGTAGAGTCTCAGCTGCCGAGCAACCACGGGTTGCCAGTTACGTCAGAAAATGAAAAGACCTCGGTATTTTGAATTTGAATGTAGTAACTGTTTTTGGCCATGTTCTTACATATGGCACTTTTAAATTCAATTATTTATCACAAAAGTTGTACAGGAATATTATTAATTTCGGTATGTACAGTATAGGATATGTATATGAAAGTGACTATCTTTTTACAGACAGACAGAGTTTTCATAAAATAATACCATTGGCTGCTTGTTTTCTTAACATTCCTGGTTGCTTTTCATTGAATGACGAATATTTTGTCATTTCTGCTAGGTTCGTTCCTGGACTGTTTTTTTCTCTCCGCGTGGATCCCGTTCATCACTTCCAACCTGGTCCCTCTGTTAGTGTACCGGACCACCAGTTTCCCTGGCTCATGGACATAAGTTCACCCACAGGCTTCAAAAGGAGGCCTGCTGCCTCCTCTTCCCCGAGTGGAGTTAGAGAGACTACCAGGAGTCCTCCTCTCTGTTCACCCACTGCATCTTTGTCTTCTCCATCATCTGGTCCACCGTCACCCTCGTCTGCTTCCTCCTCTATATGTGCCAGCTCCTCAGTTCTTCAGAACCATGCAAAAGGCCTCGCCCAGAGGAAAGAGATCACCAAGGTTTCCTCCACTTCTGCGTCTTTAGCAGCGCAATCTCTCCACGCTTGTACACTCGACACCACCCGTACAAATTCGGTGCAGCAAATTCAAGACCGTGAAAAAGAGGACGGCAAAAGGGAGATGTACGATCCTTTCCACCCCACTGAGGGAGACAAGGAGGCAAGGTTGAAGGAGGAGGAAGGAGAAGGAGAGAAATATGACCCTTTTGACCCAACTAATTCTCCTGCGTCAGACATTGATGACGAGTTTGGCAAAGTTAGGGAGGTGACACGCGAGGGTGAGGGAGAAGACGAGGAGGAGAAAGAGGAAGACCCTCCAGATTCCACCGACACTTTGAATGATCTGCCAAGCCCCCGTCTGGTTACCCAGCGCCCTTTGGGCAGGAGACTGGGTCGTAGAACCAGCAAGTCTGGACAGCCGAGGGACAGTGGTGATTCTGATCACTCCGAGATAGAAGAGGGGGAGATAGTGGGGGCTATCGACAGAGGCGGAGGCATTAAGAGAGCAACTGGAGAAATCCTCCCTCTGAATTCTCCGACCGTCTCATTCTTTGCTTCAAAGCCAGAGCGAATCCTGCGGGTGCTGGACGGGGATGGCTTTGTGTCCGTGTGTGCCGAGGGCAGCTGGGAGGTGGACCAGGAACCCGAGGACGAGCCTGTGGTGGGAGTGGAGGATCTCCGAAGGAAGCTGGTCAGTAAGAGAAAGGAAAGGTACCTGTCCTTTCCTGCCTCTTCTTCGCTCTCTCCTCAGCAGCCGCCGCCTCCCTCTCATCCTTCAGCTTCTCCCACCTCTCCTCCTCCTCCCGTCACACCTCCCGATGAGAAAAGCACCCAGAACCACAAGTCCAAAAGTTCCAAAGACCAGGACAAGCAAAAGAGCAAGGACAGAAAGGCAGGCGAGAAGGAGGAAAGGAGAAAGAAGAGAAGAAAGGAAAAGGAGGAGGGCAGAGAGAAGAGCAAAGAAAAGGAGCGAGGGCACACGACGGGAAAAGAGGTTAAGGGAAGGAGGAGCAGCAGGAGCAGCAGCCGCAAGAGGAGGAAAAGACGTCACAGCAGTCCGGACGTGTCGCAGTCTCGCAACTCTTCAAGCAGAGGCGGGCAAACCAGACGCTCGTTTTCAAGCCTCTCTGAAGAACGTCATCGAGAGAAAGAAAGGGATAAAGACAGAGAAAGGGATAGAAATAGGGATAGAGAGAGGGGAAGAGAACGAGACAGGGAGAGGGAGAGAGAGAGGGAACAGAGTCATAGCCATAGAAAAGATGAAAGAGATCAAGGTTCTAGCTCGAGAAAGGAGAGGGAGAAGGGGAAATGCCATTCAGGCAGCATAGAGAGGGTCATTTTAACAAGGCCTCAAAGAAGCACGGAAAACAGGGAATGTGATAGAGATCGGCAGCATGAGAGGGATTGGCGGCGCGACGGTCGTCCCGTTGTCCCACCGTCTATCCAAGATCTCAATGGGTCTGACCTCTTTGCCATCAAGCGAACCATCACGGTCACCACAACCACAACCACCACCACCGTACCTGGGTCCCCGAGACTGACGCCGACCTCCCCCTGCCGACCCACACAGGACTCCGATAAGCACCACAAGAGGAAGAAGAAGCGAAAATGGCACTCGGCCAGAGAGGCGGAGGAGCGGGGAAGCTGCCGCAGCCAGTCACGATCGCTCTCGCCTCCCATGTATCACGGCTACGAGTCGGACCGCTATTCAGACAAATTGGACATTGACGTGTTGTCTTTGGATGGTGAGGCTTTGGACTCCGACTATCCATCTTTGGAGGATACGCCGCCTGCTGCCTTGCCCCCAGAACCACCTGCTCCCAGCCCGAAATCGAAAAACATCCCAAAATCTGGAAGGCATCACCCAAAAAAGAAGTCCCGTGCGTTGAAGAAAATTGGCCAGTCTGAATCTCATTTGTCTACCAACGCGACCAAAAACAAATGCCTCTCGTCGCTGATGGTCACTTCAGAATCTGCCTCTGTCTCCTCTGGCGTTTCCTCTGCAAAGCGAGCCAAGAAAGTGGGGAAGGACAAAGAGCGGGACAAAGGCAACAGAAAGGATTTGAGTCGCTCCGGCAAGTCCAAGAAAGAAAGCGGCAACAGTCGTAAGGGGAAGCTTCAGTCCAAAGTGTCGGTGCTGGTGCGTGAGGGTGTGAGCAGCACCACAGGAGCTTCTGTTGGCTCTGGAAAGCTGGGCATGGACCTTCTCGGGTCAGGAGGTGCAGGGGTAGGCGCTGGAGGCTCTGTGGTCGGTGGCTCCATAGCAGTAGTTTTCTGCAGGGACAACGAGAGCAGGTCTCCGTTCCTCAAACCGTGCTCGGAGCCGCTGTCGCTGACCGGTCGTAACAAAGATCTGTCCGGTATGGGGAAACGGAGCAGCCTGGCTGCACCACCGTCCTCGTTGTCCGGTCCCACGATGCTGAAATCCAAAAAAACTAAACCGAGCTCCATCACATCCACGTCTTCCTCGGCCTCCTCCCCCTCTTTAACTTTGGCGACTAAGCGCCGCCGTCGCCTGGCCAAGAAGACGAGAGAAAAAGGTGGAGCTGCAGGGTTACCGACCGTAGATGGCAGCCAGACAAATGCCATGTCTGAGGGCTGGGGTGGAGCCTCCTCAGAAGTTCAGTCACCTGTTGGAGATGGGAGCAAGACGGTCAGTCCACATACAGGCCAAGCTGTTCCTGCGCCCTGTTCTTCCTCCTCTTCCTCCTCCTCCTCCACTAGTGTGCTCCCGCCCTCCTCCTCTCCACCGCACACCCCTCCACCATCTATACCCCCCTCGCGGGACACCAGGGATTCTTCGCCAGACTCTCAGACGGTGGACAGCAGCTGTAAGACTCCGGACCCTTCTTTCCTAGCCGAGGACTGCCCGTCTCAGACCAGTCCCACACACCCGACATCCAGTCCGTCGAGTCTGTCCACCCCCCAGGGAACTGGCCTCGGCATCGCCTTGTCCACAGTCAAACCACCTCCTCCGGACGATGCGCCCAAGTCTCTGCTCTCACCGTCTTGCACGTCCTCCTCGGCGGGCTGTGGCCTCGCTTCTCTGTCGATGCCGCCGTCTTCATCAGACCCTTCGTCGTCGTCTGTGTCCTCTTCATCCGTTAGTAAGGCTCCTCCACCTCCGGCAGTGCCTGCTCTTCCCTGGAGTCTGCAGACTGGAGTGGACTGTACGACCGGAGGTGTTCTAGCACGTGAGTTTAATCATTCAAACTAGGGGTGGGAATGTTTAGGGATCTCAGGATGTGATTCGCTTATGATTTTTTTAACTATTTATTTTTTGTATCTTTACTACGATCCACAAACAAACAACTGTAGCTTACTTTTTACTACGTGTGTTTAGTTTCGTGTGGATATTTTGTTAGTATAATTCCAGAGTTCAGTAACCTGACTTTCTATCCCGTAAAAATAGAAACGTAAAACCATTTCAGACTTTTTGAAGTGTATTTGAGAGATAATGACACATGGTGTCCCCCAGTGTATCGCTGGTGCCTTTAACGAAGGCGAATGATCTGGGTCCCCACAACAGCAGCACACCACACTTAAAAAAACTGAACCATCCCTTTAAGATGCATCAACCATCCTCCTGCTCTTTCAGTTAAAGCATAATTATATACAAACCTTCTTTTTAATCATGCAAGCGCTTTATTTATTTGACAAACGTTCAATAAAACTGTCAATGTTACATTTTCATGCATATTTTCATACGCTCTTCTGTAATAAGTGTATTTTCTTGTTTTTTTTTTGGGCTCAGTGACAGCTCTGCTTTTTAAAATGGAGGAAGCAAATATCACCAGCAGAGCCAAAGCGCAGGAGTTTATTCAAGCAACCAACCAGGTGAGTGAACGTCTCTATAATGACTCATTGTTAATATACAGTATGTGTGTGTTTATGCATTTTATTGAGTTTAATGTCCGACTCTCTTTGAGATATGGATAGAATACATGTACGTTGATATAAAAGATGAAGTCATTTCTTGAAATGATGACATCATTACAGAAATCTTCCTCAAAACAACAAAATAAAGATAGTTTCGGGGATGCACTGAGACGTCTTCTCTTTCTTATGTCTGTCACACAGATCCTCTCACAGGCCAATCAGAACCAGTCCCACGATCCTTCGTCCTTAGCCGCCTCCTCCTCGCAGATCCCGCCTCCTCCCTCCGTGCCTCCTCCTCCTGGGCTGAGCCCCACGCAGTTCATCCTCCACAGCTCCATGCCGATGGTCGGCTGCACCAAAACGCCGCCGTCTCACCTGCACCCCTGTGTGCAGTCTCCGCCCCCCATCATGTCTGTGGGCCTGACTGGAAGCTCCGGTGACGGTGGCTGGGACATTGAGACCAAAGACCCGGATAAGGTAACTAAAATGTAGTTGAACAGCCCATGTACACCTCTAAAGTATTTGGGTTTTTATAATTGCTGACACGCTTGTTATGTCTTGTTACCCGATTTCCATCCAGTACCTGAAGAAACTGCACACCCAGGAGCGGGCAGTGGAGGAGGTGAAGCTCGCCATCAAACCTTATTATCAGCGCAAAGACATCAACAAGGACGATTACAAAGACATCCTCAGGAAAGCTGTGCATAAGGTACAACCCTCAGTCACACAGTTACTACCAGATCACCGCTTTTTCGTCCCTTTGTTGACTTTAACTATCATTTGATTTAAATATATCAAGGTATAAATCAAATCATTGTTTCTGTAAGCCTGGGGGATGTGGCCTATTATTAATATGCGGATATTTTTAGGCTGTATCCCGATATACGAGAGATATAAAGCGGCACACGGGTCGTTTCTCTGCACTCGTTTGTGCAATGTTTGTGCTTCTCAATGGAGACGATGACAATACAGTGTAAATAATACACTCTTAAATAAAATATCTACTGTTTATGATCTTGAAATACACTTATTACCTTTTAATTTCAGATAATACTTTTGATATTTTCGCGTCGTCGGAAGCCACGTTGCTCTGATGTTATCATGCTGCTCACTGCACGTGTGACTCCCAGCAAAGATGGGATAGAAAGCAAGATGTCTCACTCCCTATAATAAACAATGATGTTGTTCAGCTCCCAGCAGAGATAAAGTGAGATGAGTCACTCCATGTCTACAGAAAAAGATCTAAAAGCTGTTGGATGATGTAACCGACAATTATCCACAATTTAATTTTGATATTTGTCGAAAAAAGTTGACCAATCATGGCAAATTGCCTCCCTGATACATATGTTTTCCCAGCCCTGATATGCTGCACACAGTTTGATGTGCAGAGATCCAGAGGTGTGTGTGTGTGTGTGTGTGTTGTGTTCTCACGTAAAATCACATTTTGTCTCTCTTTCCAGATCTGCCACAGCCGCACTGGAGAAATAAACCCAGTCAAAGTCAGCAACCTTGTGAAACTCTACGTCCAGCGCTACAAGTACTTCAGGAAACACGGACGCAAAATGGACGACGAGGACCGGAGCGACAGGGAGTTTGGATCGCTGCATTCCTCATAGACTTACAAAAAAAAGAAAAGAAAACACACCGCCTTCTGTTCAGAACCTGGGCTAACACACACACACACTCTGATTGTTTATGTCATGACATGTTTATTGCTTTTATTCATAGCCCACTGTGTTTTCCTGCTTTTATCTGACGGTAATCTCCTCTCCTTGTGTCTGATCGCAGTGTAAATATGTCTCACTTTACAAAAAATACTGAGGAAGCAGATGGTGACGCACGTACTGTGTCATCTAATAATGTCCACTACAACAACAACAACAACAACCCTGCAATACAATACCACCTCTGAGAATCTGAGCATTTCAACAGACGGGGCTGTTTTTATCTTTTTTTTTATCATTAATGTTTTTAATTAATTTTAGATGTTTATGGTAGATCCTCCCCCCCCCACCCACCCCTCCTCCTCCCATCCTCATGTATATTGAAGTCTAAGCTGAGTGGAGTTGTAATATTTACACGTTTACCATAAGACACTATCCACACACACACACACACAGGCTCCGCACCATGTCTCCGAGTCTCTGTGGACAGTATATGCAAGCTGGGCTTGGACATGGACATGGACAGTGAAGTTGGGACATTTTGGAATGATGCTTCAAACACGCAGACACCCGACCTCTTAGTTCTTGGATTCTGCCGTCTGTGTCGTGTGCATGTGTTACCGAGGTTGTGGAAAAAGTTGCTCAATCTCCTCATAAGATGACTTGACCAACACAATATAAATGTTGCCTGAAAAACCAGTACAAATGGGTTGTGGGTTTTATTGATTTGTTATTTTAACACGACGTACCACCGTTATCATTGATTTTTGCAATAAAATCTAGGGCTGAAAGTTATTTTCATAATGGTTTGGTCCACAAATCAGTGTCAATGGGTGTTTTTCAAACCTCGAAATGATGTTCTCAAAGGTCTTGAACCCCGGTGACCACTAACACCAGCTGTGTGGTCTGTCTGAGAAGATCAAAATTCAATTCCGATATACCAAATATAAGACAAAATACTTTCAGGGCCCACATTCGTACCGATTATTACTACAAATTACAAACACAACATTGTTTTAATTGAAATACCTTTAATATTTGCATTGGTTTGAAACCGCACAATATTGTTTCATCCATGCAATTTAAGGCACTGCTGGGATTTGAACCCAGGATCTCCTGTTTACTAGACATGCGCTTTGACCAACTAAGCCACAGCACCCTTACATGTTTACACCCACCCGTATTTACAGTAACTTGTACATTGACCTTGTGATCTTACGTCAAATTTAGGTAAGATAAGATATTCCTTTATTGGGGGAATTTGCAGTGTAAAATCACAACAATGTAGAAAACTTGGTGCTGTGGAGAAGATGATGAACGTTGCAGGTACATGAATGTGTAGAAATAATAGATCGCACACATTAGGGGGCATCCAGAGTTGAACTGGGGACCTCTTGATCTGCAGTCAAATGCTCTACCACTGAGCTATACCCCCTTTATAATGACTAAATATATGCCGATCTATACAGAGTCTATTAGTTTTTACACACTCCCAAGAATCTGTGGATTTAAAAAAATAAATGAAAAAATACTGTAACTATTGCTACAGGCAAATATTATAGTGGATATGTATTAATGTTAGTTTTATGTATTTACTATTTGTTGTTTTTAATTATTTGTATTTGTTGCATTTAAATGCTTTTTAATGAGCACAATAACTCCAGGCCAGACGCGCATGCGTACTTGCCTGCCTGTTGTTAACTTTGCGGCAGTAGTCGCTCCTCTACGGCAGCCCGCCATTTTACTGCAGGCGAGCAGCATTTCACACACACACGTCGAGCTAACCTGCGGCCCTGTGGCATCACGCCACCCAAAGTGGACCGTTTATACTTTTATATCGATATTTTCCGAGTCGTGAGTCGGTGTGCGAGGGACCTGCGTACAGTGTGCGCTTCTTTGTCCGGTCCATGGTGTGACGTTTGTCTAACTGCGGTGGAGAGAAGGTAAGAGTCGCACTCGGAGCTTATTGTTAGCATACCTAGCCAAGTTAGCAACGTGAGTAGTGCTAATAACTTGAAGTAGTGCGCGTTTAAGATGCAATAGTGGACGCGTAAACGCTTATATGTATGTGCCTGGGTGCTGTTGAAGCTACGTGTGCTTAAAGTATCATGTTTAACTGTTTAAAATGCTCCAGTACCGGCCACATGGCGGTGCTCCCGGGGCGGTGAAACATTAGCCCCGTGACGCTGTCCACCGCTCGCCGGAAGCATCGTGCGGGCTATGTTTTCTGGCTGCATCTTAACTTTGTTTGTTATTTCCTCATTCAGGTGAAAGATGACACAGTTTCTCCCCCCTAACCTGTTGGCCCTCTTTGCGCCGCGGGACCCCATACCTTTCTTGCCTCAGCTGGAAAAGCTGCCCCATGAAAAACATCACAACCAACCGTACTCTGGCATTGCGCCGTTCATCAGGCACTTCGAGGTGAATACTATACTGTAGCTCTTGATATGGATGGTGTGTGTGGTTTAATCTTTTTTTCCGGTCCCTCATCTTATACGTGTTTATATTCTCTCTGTGATAAGGATCCTAGAGATGCTCCTCCACCGACACGGGCCGAAACCAGAGACGAGCGGTTGGAGAGAAAGGTGAGCTAGTGAAGTGATTTAATGTGTGTTCTTATCTTGATTTTGTTGAAAACCTAATCTGGCTCTTAACATTTCACTGAGGACATTTAGGCTGTTTTCACCTTAAATGACAGGGCATAGTTCCATTTTTTTAAAGTATGATAGTATGAGGTACTGGCTGGAATGTCTTCAGAAATTAATTGTAGATTATCCAGTGTTTACCTCAGTCTGAATTAGGTATTGCAAAAATCTCATCGGCGAAACTCCGGATAATCTACAACAAGGCTATTCAACTTATGGTACGGGGGCCAGATCCAGCCCTTCATGCAATTTGGACCCATAAATAATGAAAGTATTATTAAAAAGCCCGAAAAAATGTAGCGGCGCCTATTTCTGGCACTTTGTGACACTTTGCGTTAGCGCTGACACGATTAATCGATTACTTAATTAATCGTCAACTATTTTGATAATCGATAATCAGTTTGAAGCTTTTTTCATGATTAAAACAAGATTTCTGACCGTTTTAGCTTCTGAAATGTGAATATTTTCATTATTTCTTTGCTCCACATAACAAAGAAATCATTAAAACTGAATCATTTTGGTTTATGGTCAAAACAAGACTTTCAAGAACATCGTCATTTCCAGGTTTGACAAACACTGACCTTTTTACAACATTTTGGACATTTTATGGACCAAACGATCAATTAATCGAGAAAATAATCAACAGATTAATTGATTACAAAATAATCGTTAGTTGCAGCTCTACCTGGCGTCCCTTTTTGGCAAATACTAGTACAGCTGTAATTGTATGCAGCCTGTGTATTTACCAGAATATTTTGCACCACAAGCCAACTGTAGCAATTGTACCTGAATATTATTGGTACTGTTACTTATATTTTTGCAAAAATAGCCTTTTGTGGCCATTGCACCTTAATGTTGTTTATATTGTTACCTCTAACTGTGTAAGAGCCAATTGTGACTGTTATACCCAAATGTTGGTGGTACTGTAACCTTTTTGCACTATACGCAAATTGTATTGTACCTGAATGTTGGTGGTTTTGTTACTTACCTTTTTTTGCACTAAACTAGCAGCCATTTCAATAAATAAGTGCTAAATAACGTATAACATTTTGTATTTATTTGTATCCGTTTACTGTACATGCAACACAAAATAGTAGTACAGAGATTGACCGGCCCACTGGCTGGACAGCCTTCCGAAAAGCTGGCCCTCTGGAAATTTTTGAGTTGAATAGCCCTGATCTACACTGATTGAATAGAATCTACTATGAAAATGACTACAGTCGGTGTTTACTGCACTGTGCACGCCTCAAACCAGTCGGAAAAAACGGGTGAATGACGTTGGGCATAAGTGGCAGACGTATATATTTGATATATTGTAGATTTTAGCAGGCTTGTTTATGATTCTGTTCCTGCTGGCAGCCATGTTTTCAACAACTTTTTGTTTGCAGAGGCGAGAGAAAATCGAGCGAAGGCAAACGGTGCTGGAGACAGAACTCAAGATTTGTAAGTTTCCACAGCGACATGCACGTCACTTTGTTTCTTGTCCCGTGATTTAAACTTTAAATTAATCCTGCTTTTCTGTTTATATTACACCAGGGGACCCCCATAATGATCCCAATGCTCAAGGGGATGCTTTCAAGACCTTGTTTGTCGCACGCGTGGTGAGTATGTTTAAAAAAGGATTTAAAAAGGTGTTTTTTGCTATTATTTTGATGTCTAACGAGCGGTGGACTGTCTTTTCTGCAGAACTACGATACAACAGAGTCCAAACTTCGGCGCGAGTTTGAGGTTTACGGTCCCATCAAACGGGTATGTTAAGCAGCTGTTTCTCAATATTTGCTAATGTTTTTTTACACGCTCAAAACCTGACATGAAAATATTAAGCAACATATGTTAAACAAATATTTACTTTGTCATATATTCAGTTGTTTAAATTGACTTAAAAAATACAAATATTAGGTTTTTGTAATCAGTCTGTGAAAAGTGGATGTTGGTTTATTATTCAAGTCTTTGCAACCCTACGTTCATATAGTAAATGATTTAAATTTGACAATAAGGTCAACAAATAATGGACGTTATAACACCAACCATCAAGGTTTTAGACAATCGTGACACCCCTATGGCCCAGTCTTGCGTTAATATTGATTTGATTTATATATCGTCGTGCCAGCTAATGTCTCGCTCTCTTTGTCGCAGATTTACATCGTCTACAACAAGAGGACGGGGAAGCCTCGGGGCTATGCCTTCATCGAGTACGAGCACGAACGAGACATGCACTGTGAGTACCGACTGTAAAACGTGTCAGACAGAACCAACTTTTGTATATGGTCACACATTGATGTGGACTGATCTCTGTGATGTGCAAGGTGGTTCTTCAGGTGTAGGCCTACTCCCTTTGCCATTTTCTCTATCCATATTTATTTTTTTTGTAATGATTGGGGTTGGGAGATGGGGGAAGGTGACCTGTCCAGTGAGCAAATTGATGGTTGTGGCTTTTTTGAAGGAGTCTCCCTACAGATGTGTGTGGTACAATTTGCATGTTTAAACTACTGTCTTGTAGTTGTGTGGTGTGTGTCTGTGTTTGATGCGTGTCTTCCGGCTGAAGAGGGGAATTTGCTTTACTCAGTGGGGGCATCACTGGAAAAGAGAACGAAAGAGAAGCCACGGGGGTAGAAATGTTTCTCCTGTGACCCTGACCATCTTTGCCTGTCAAGGGCCACATTGTCTTTGAACTGTTAGGTACTGTTGTAGTTCTGTGGAAGAGCAGCTCTCCTGGTCGGACTTAAATGGTAAGCACACGGTCAGACTGGTCACTAAGCACTGAATGGTTTTAACCATAGGTGTCAACGACCGTCCTGTAAGAAAACCCACATATTTTTTTTTTATTAGACTAGGTACCGAGTTTGTTTGTCATGTATTTTTTTTTTGGTGGTCTTCAACCCTGGTCATGGTGAGAATAGTTCATCTTCAGTGCACTAGTGAGATATTTTAAACTGGTGGTGATGCCACCGCAGTCTTAACCAGACCAAGCAAATGGTGCATCCACCACAGTGACACCATTCTGGGATATTGATGGTGATCAGCTCTTCAAGACCAGAGTTGCTGAATCACAGCTATAGCCATGTTGTCACAGCAGGGGGTGAACTGCGGGGGGACGTGGGATTAAATAGTAATATTAACTGTGTGTTGTTCTCATTGCCACTGCAGCCGCCAATCTGTGATGGCTATTGGCCAGAGCTGGCTGGCAGATGATGATGGTTATGATACATCTACACCCTACTACCACAGCTCAGTATATGGTTGGTATAATGGGTTTGTATGATGGGTAAGATTTCTTTCCACCCTCCATCTCCTACATAGGGAAGAGCAGCTACATGTAATGGGTTAAAAAAAAAAGAGCTTTGAAGAGCCGTAATCACAATAAGATCTTAGGCTATGACCATCGAACACACCCCGGACCATTAGGGTATGAAAGGTTGCCCGATGATTCTGCCCTTTGTATTAAAGCCACCACATTTTACATAGATCTCATGCAACAGCAGTTACTAAGCTTGTATGAAGGGTGAGAAATCTCAACCTACCGCCCCGACTCTTGTGTTACAGCTGCCGTTGTAGGGAGGTTACACGGAACTTAATTTGGTAAGTTTGGTGTCGCAGTATGTCTTGTAGAGAAACCCAACATTTCCCAACCGGGGTCTTTGAGACAGCGTTGACAATATACTGCCCAAACAAAGGCCAGGGTCATATGTTCTGTGTCTGCAGATGTGCATTTCTTCATGCGTGTACATGGCTGTGATTCCATTCATTCTAAAAATGAAGGTCTTTGTTAGTCTTAACATTCTGCATCATTTTGTAAGGAAGTTGCCCTCGTTAATTAATATCCTCGGAGTGGTGAGTTGTACGCACGTAGATACAGGTGCACGTAAAAAGTTACTTTTCCATTATTACCGGCGTCTTCATTGTCTCGTCTGACCGAAAACCAACGGTGTGCCGCCAACTGGACTGAGAAGTGTTGTGCTACATGGATTCACACAATCCATGTTGTCACAAAACATGGAGGTGCTTGTGTTCTGCAAAACATCAGCGCGCACCTCCATGGACATGTCACGTGACCCTGTGTGGACACAGGAAAGTGTGACTCTGGCCTAAAGACATCTGCGCTGGCTTTAATAGAAAAAGGCAAATGAGGGGAACTTGTTTGGCAGTTTTGCCGCGTGGCTGATTCATACATTTTTATTCACCATATAACAGAGGGTACATACATGTCAGTGTAGCCGTACAGTATGAGCCAATACTTGGTTTCTTTCACTTTACACCACCAAACCAGTTAAACATGTAGTTCTATTTCCAAATCCAAGACATGTCACTTAAAGTAGTTGGTCCGTGTTGCGATAAGGCAACTCTCGTCAGGAACATAGCCCCATTTTTTTATTTACTTAGCTCTGATTTATTCATGTCTTGGTGTGTTTTCAGTTGATCAGCTTTAGTAGGACTGGTGGGGATTTGGTAAGGCCCTGTCATTGGATAGGATGTTGTCAGCACAGGGGTTCTGGTAAGGCCCCTGGTATCGCGAAGGTGTCGCGACAGTACTGTGTACTTTGGTTCTGGGGCTGTTTTGGTAAAAACCCCTACGATAGAGACAGAGGCTGTCATGCAGCTCGGCGGTGAGGGGATGATGGTAAGATCATTAACTGTGATGTTATGAGCTGGCGGGTTTTGGTAAGGCCCCCGAATTTTGACGGAAGTTTTCCCCTGGGATCACCACTACATCACACCAATGGCAACTGGTATGAGCTGCCTGGATGTCCTCTGATCTAACAAGAGGATGTAATCAACTGTTGTGTGCTGTAATGGGTTTGAGATGTGGGACAGAGTTTGAATTGAAACGTCCTTGTTGGATGAGGCTGCTTACCGATGGCTTCAATTCTGTTGTCTTGGTATGCTCTTAATCAACCATTTAAACGTTAAAAAACACATTAAACTCCTCACAATGGGGCTTAATGTGAATGACACAGTATGTTTGATTAGACTGATTGAATTGAAGGCTTTAAAGCCTCTAAACCAATGGTTATTCATGTATGATTACTGATGTTTGAGTACTCTAATAATACAATTACAGCAAAAATCAGCACATTTTATTTCGCTCACTTGGACTGTGAATAACGTATGTTAGATATTGCTGCTGTTTAGACATTCACAGTGAGGCCAAATACTTCGTTTTTGATGTTCCATTGAGATATGTTCATTCACTGAAAAGTTGACTATCCTTAATTGCCATGGTCAAATCCATAAGAGACCGAGCGGCTCTTAAAATATCTTGTTAAGAATCCACGTGGTCCTCTGCAAGACCTCGCAACTCCAAGGTAGATTTGTACGCCAGCACCGTAACTGAACGCTGGGCGTTTTTAAACGATCCAAGTTAATAGTGTAACTTATCACTCATCGGGTGGAAGGAAGTCTACTCCCATTATCCCTCGGCTTTTACCCAGAGAGCAGCCATCTCGGCTTCACCTGCTCCTGGTCAGTATAATAATGCACTGTTTGTTTCCTTGGCCACATTGACAACGGTCGCACTCTTATCTCACACACTCGTCCTCTCCCGATCCCTCTCCTCCAGCTGCCTACAAACACGCCGACGGGAAGAAGATCGACGGCCGGAGGGTGCTGGTGGACGTGGAGCGAGGGCGCACCGTCAAAGGATGGCAGCCACGCAGGCTAGGTCAGTTGTATTTGTTTTCTCTGTGAGATGGAAGAAATTACAGCATGCATGTGTTTTTGTGAACAAATTCAGACCACTGTTTTTAAATGTACTCCATTTTGTGTGTTCTCTTGATTAGGTGGAGGTTTGGGTGGCACCCGGAGAGGTGGAGCCGATGTCAACATCAAACACTCTGGCAGAGATGATGCATCTCGCTATGACGACCGCCCACTGGGAGTGTGAGTGCTTTAACAGAAGACCCCTCATTCTTTTTATATAAAGTAGTTCTGGGCATGTTAACTCGTCAACGTTAAGGCATGTTGGTGGCAGTTAACGGAGTCAACGTTAAGGTTCATTAGCGGCAGTTAACATCGTTAACGGTAAGGCACGCTGGCACCATCAACCATGAGCTGCGCTAGGTCTAAGAGGAACTGGAGTGGTCCGTTAATTAAACGAAAATATAACAAAGAACGCCGCTAACAGGCGTGTGCCTCTGTTTTTAAAGTTTAGTGATAAGGGAAGTAGGCAGCGGTTAATGGTGTCAACATTGAGGCAAGCTAGCGTCGGTTAACGTTGTTAAGGCGCATTAGCAGTGTCGAAGGTAAAGACACGTTAGCGGCGGTTAACGCAGTCAACCGTTAGCTGTCTGTTAATTAAACGAAAAGATAACCAATGTGTTGTGTTTTTAAAGTTTAGAGTTGAGGCACGTTTGCAGCATTTACCAGTGTCAACGTTGAGGGGCGCTAGCGCCGGTTAACGGTGTCAAGGTCAAGACGCGTTAGCGGTGTCAACAGTAGGCCGCTAACTGGCGTGTGCCTCTGTTTTTAAAGTTTAGCGTTAAGGCACTTTATCGGCGGTTACAGGTGTCAGCGTTAAGGCGTGCTGGCGTCTGTTAATGGCGTCAAGGTTAAGACGCGTTATCGGTGTCAGTGGTAAGGCACGTTAGCGGCGTCCGGCGTTGAGGCACGCACCTAGCAGCGCTTCTAATAACCAGCGTACCTGTGTGCCCTAAGTTTAGCGTTACATTAGAGACTCTTTTTAACAGTCGGGAGTCACGTAAACTCGATGTCAAGCACGTCTTTTTCCACTCGGCCGCGCAAACATTGACCCGTTAATAAAGATGGGTAATAAAGTAAATAATAAAGTTGTGTACTGCTGTCTATAACGGTCTTAATTTTCTCCCTCAGTGACAGGCCGGAGCGTCCCGAACGGAGGGAGCGCAGCAGGGAGCGCGAGAGGGACAAAGACCGAGAACGCCGGAGGTCCAGGTCCCGCGAGCGCCGCCGTCGTACCCGCTCACGAGAACGCGAAAGGGAGCGAGAAAGACCGGCAGTCGAGGAAGTCGGCACCCCTAACGCTAGGCGCCGAGAGCGAGAGAGGGAGCGCGGGGTGGTGGCGGTGGCGGCAGCGGGGGGAGACAGCCGGAGTAGGGAGAGGAGTCGAGACCGGAAAAAAAGGAGCAGGAGCCGGGATCGCAAGAGAGAGAGGGATAGAGGCAAGGGGCTAGATGGCGAGGAGATCGGCCAGGGAGAGGGTCCCCCCGAGGGCGGGGAGAGGGTAAAGGAGGAGCAGGAAGGAGAAGTTGCCGAGGGCATGGACGAGCGCAGGGACAGGGACAGGGAGAGGGGAGACCGAGACAGAAGGCGTAGCCACAGGGACAAAGACAGGCGCAGGGGAGACCGGGAACGGGACAGGGAGCACAAACGGGAGCGGGGCGACCGGGACAAAGGAGAGCGCCGGGAGGAGCGCCACGGCTCCCTACGAGACGACGTGGGCCCCCAGGATGACATGGGCAACGAGGACGACGAAGGAGCGCCGCCGAACATGGAGGAGTACAGTCAGGACGGGATTTTGATGGACCAGCAGTCGGTGCCGTCGGCCGACGGCTACGGCTCCAGCGAGAACGGCTACAAGTTGGAGCCGCCAGATGAGTACTGAGCACGTCTCCTTTCCCTTTCCTTCAGACCCCTGAGCTGACGTCATTTTGTTCTATACTGAACTTGGCTGTTCAATTTGTGTCCAGGCACAAACGGCCTAACTGGAGGGGCACGGTCTCCTCGTTACCACCCTGTCAACAATCTGAAATGTATTCCTCTTAATATTGTTGTACACAGATTTATGCACATGCCTGATGTGTATGATCTTAAAGCTGCAGTAGGCAGGATCACTGGAAAAAAAAAATAGATGATTTTTGAGTTTCATCCACATCTTAAAAAAAAAAAACTCTGAAATTCCTTCTCTGAATCTCTGCTCTTAGTGACTTCAGTTTTATTGCATTTATTGTCAAACTGTTAATTTTTTTTTTTTTTTTAGACCTCCCGTTTATAGTTTTTTTGCAGTATGGGCGGTTGTTAGGTGTAAACAAGAACATCCTCTTTGATCTGAAGACTCTTGTGACGCCACAGATTTGATCTTGAGGCTGTAAACACTTGCATTATAAAAAAAAAAGAAATAAAAATTGATTGATCAGTAATGCCTAAATAAATCTACCTACTGTACCTTTAACGCTGCATTGCTCAACTGATCTGTGCTTGAATCAGCCTTGATTTTTTGGGGGGTAAAACACACTTCATTCATTTTTGAGATGGCTCGACTGTATCTTTTATTTCCATGTTCAGCGAAAAGCAGCTGTGACGTACGCTTTATTTGGGCCCAGTTACCAATATCTGCCGTGTATGTGAAACTGAATGAAGTGTCGTATTTTTGTGGTGATAGAAGGCTTTTCAGTTCCGTTTGGATTCTTTTTACGTCTGCTATATTTGTATGTTAGAATCGCAGGGTCATTTTAATAAAGATGTGACTTGAGCCCAAGTTTATTCATCATACGTTTTTTTTTCTCTACATTTCTGACTGACCTCTTATTTTTTTTGGTCTGTATTACGCTCACCCTAAAGTTGTTTCCACTTCCTCGTTTACTCCGACAGCCGTTTTCTCTGCTTCTTTTTCGCCGTAACGCTATCGCTGCCTTGATCTGTTTTGATTTGATTTGTGTTTCGAATGCAGGTTGGCGGGCCACAATCTTACAAGGCTGGTTTTCCACTTGCCGACAGTATTTAACCATCGCAATGACTTAATGAGGAAATTAATGTTTATTTGTTAAACCTATGGCTGAAGCCGCTTCTGATGGCGTTAAATTGAGCCAAAAATCAACTGCATCCGACATGATCGCGCATCAGTTCTGAATGATAACCAGCCTTTTATTGTAAAGTATTACTGAAGTTTAACTTAAATACCGACTTAAATCTCTGAATTCTCGCTTTTCGAAAATGTTATTTATTTTATTTAATCACTGTGATAACTCCCACTATTATTACTTTATCGTGCTGCAAATTATATTTATTATATCGCTATAACCAATTACAGCATCACTTGAAGACATTCAATAATATTTTTTATTAGAAATTAATCAATGATATTACATGAACGTGTCTCTAATTTTAATGACAATATACCTTCTGCGACAATCTGATAGAAACATTAGAAATTATGCAGGGCCAGCCCAAGGCATAATCGAACAAAGCCGCGGCTTAAGGCCCTATGACCACTAGAGGGCCCTCCTGTTGATTTACATTATCATTGAAGTATTTTTTTCATTTAATGCTGTGTTTTTACATATAAAAGTCAAATCTTTGTATTACAGGAGTGTATTTCCCCCCCCCCCCCCCAAAAAAAAATTGTGCACATTTTTATATTTTATTCATAAACCCTTTGGTTTTATATATTGATTCTGTGTCGCCAGTAGGGGGAGTTGCTGATTTTGCCAAATATTAATTGAAAGATTTTTCTGTAAATGTGCAAATCTGGTGTCTGCTTCCATCCATAGTTGACAGAGTAGAATAAGTACAATAACTTTAGTATAGTAGGTGTGTGAATGATCAATAATCATTATTATTGGCAGTAACAGAGGGCCCCATGTAGGCTTGGGTCTGCCCTGAACATATGTTTATGTGAATATGTAACTCTATTCTGGAATAATTTTTAGCAGAAAATATCCATTTTTTTAAAAAGTCGAATTTGTTGTTCAAAAAATACAAAAACACAATATAAGATTTAAAGAAACCCTAATGAATAAATCAATCATAGAGAGACACAGTTCAGCACTACGCCCGTGGTGCGCGTTCACGTCGGATGCAGTCGATTTTCGGCAGGCGGACCTTTTTCCGCGCAACACCTGTGATCCTCTGCGTCAGGTCGCCTCGTCTGCTCCAGCATCCTCCGGCGTCTCTTTCCTCTCCTTCACCCCGCTGCTGCTCCACATGTCACCCTGAAAAAGATGGACGTCACATCTCTGTGAATAACGTTTTGTTTACGCGTTGGTGTTTTTTTGTGGCGTGAATTTTGACGGAGATTTTCTCACAATGATGTCCACTTACTACCACCCCGTGAAGGATGCAGACATGGCGGCCATGACGGAGCCGCTTTGCCTCGAGAGAGGTAAGGAAAGAAGAAAGGAAGGAAACCAAGCCGAGGACGGAGTGACAGTAACGCAGAGTTCAATATTTTGTACCCGAAGCTAACGCTGAATAATTCGGCTGTCATTTAAAATGTTCCGGTGAAGTCGGTGTCGCAGTTTAATTGACTGCTAACGTTCGGGGTTAGCTTGTCGCGCGACCGATGCTCGCCCGCCCCCCTCCGTCCGTCGCACCGTGACAGCCGAGCACCAAACGTTCTTAAATACAGCTTTTTAGTTTAATTTCTCGGTTCATATCATGTAAATAGTGGTTATATGACATTTTTTTTATTAACATGTAGCTATTACTATGTCGTGTAGCGCGAGTAGAGGCCCGGGTGGGGACGGGAAAAAAAATCGTTTTACGGTTTCACGGAGGACGGAATTGCGCATAACACCTGTCATTTCCGACCCGAGCAGGTAGCGGTATCACGGTTTCTTTCAATCATATTTGAGTACATTCGCTCTTTATGCGCTCTTTTACATTAAAATGCAACAATAAGTCGAACAAATTAAAACAAAAATACACATTCGGGTTTGCGCAAATAATACATGATTCCAGGAATGATTGGAAATAGGCTATGAAGATGTTTAGATTTGAGCTGAAACAATTACTTAAGTAATTGATTACTAAATTAATCGTCGACTATTTTGATCATCGATTAATCAGATTTGAATATTTTTTTCATGATCGAAACAAGATTTATGATTGTTTTTGCTTCAAAATGTGAATATTTCCTCTTGTTTTTTTGCTCCATAAAACAAATAAATTTCAGTTTATGGACAAAAACAAGACCTGAGTTTGAGAACCTCATTATTTCCAGGTTTGACAAACACTCATCAACACTTTTTAATGTTTTCTGACATTTTATGGACCAAACGATTACTCGAATCGAAGTTTGGCTTGAAACTACTCGCTGACATAATGCAAAAATAGTGACTTCACATAACGTCACACACAATGACAGAAGCTGTATCTGTGACGTGTACCCTCTAAATCCGTGTTTCCAACGAGTGGAATGGTCCATATCTATAAGAATAACTTTCATTAAGGGCACCATATGTAAGATTGTGGCCAAAAACGGTTACTACACTCAAATTCAAAATACTGAGGTCTTCTAGGCTTCGTTTTCTCCACCATTGTAGCTCAGACTAACTGACAATCCGTGGTTGCTCGGCAGCTGAGAGTCTACTGACTGCAATGATTGGTAGGTGGCGCCACATGCCAAAACAGGATTTCAAAACATAAGCTAGATTTGCAGTCTGCAAAATATTTTTTTTAATGCAAATATTTTGGCTGTACTGTTGTTGTTGGTGAGTTCAGTTTGTTATATGAACATTATTCCTGAGTCTCTGTGACATATAAGGAGGATTTTATGGCCAGTTGCTTTAGATTTATTACATAATGCACCTTTAAATAGCATAATAAGAAAAGTCATTACCAAACTCGTATCATTTGAAATGTAACTTTATGAGAGAGTTGCTGCAGCACGGTAACCCTCGTTGTTGTTTTTCTGTAGACGTGTGCAGAGTGATCGAGCTCCTGGACCGTCTGCAGCGCAGCGGCGAGCTGCCTCCGCCCAAACTCCAGGCCTTGCAGAGAGTCCTGCAGAGTAAATTCTGTGCTGCCATCAGAGAGGTGAGGCTTGCACGGCAGAAATGTCACACGTTACAGCAGAACTATGCAGGAATTTTGAAGAAATGAAAGAGATGATTCCAGTAGAAATTGCCATAAGAGTTATCTGTGCCTTGCTAGCACCGTCACATCAAACACACATCCACTAACCTGCTGTCCTTCAGGTGTATGAGCAGCTGTATGACACTCTCGACATCGTTGGAGGACCAGAGGTGCGAGCACAGGCAACAGCCAAGGTATTACCCGCATGTTCATTAATTAAAGGCTACTTTTGTGATGTACTTTTGTAAATAATTTGATTCATTTGGATTCCTACCCCGTCTAGGCCACAGTGGCAGCGTTTGCAGCGAGCGAGGGCCACGCGCACCCAAGGGTGGTGGAACTCCCCAAGACAGAAGAGGGTCTGGGCTTTAACATCATGGGTGGCAAGGAGCAGAACTCGCCCATCTACATCTCCAGAGTGATCCCTGGTGGTGTGGCTGACCGCCAAGGAGGCTTGAAGAGAGGCGACCAGCTGCTGTCTGTCAATGGTGTGGTAAGAAGATCTGGAGATCCTCTGTTAACTTCATTTTCCTCCTCTGCTGTTGTGACGAGTGTAACTTAAAACTCTCACCCATGTGTCGTTATCGTCGTCCTGGCAGAGTGTTGAGGGGGAGCACCACGAGAAGGCGGTGGAGCTGCTGAAAGCTGCCCAGGGTTCAGTCAAACTGGTGGTTCGTTACACCCCCAAGGTCCTTGAGGAAATGGAAGCTCGCTTCGAGAAGATGAGGAGCGCCCGCCGACGGCAGCAGCACGCCAGCTACTCGTGAGTCTGCTCTTTAGTCCCTAATCTTTGATAACCGGTGTCTCAGCAGGTCCCAAAAAATCCCTAATACACAGTTATTTTATATACTGTGTTCATATGAAAAATCACAATTTGCTATATAGGATATATATATTTCCACCTCAGGATAAAGAATTGCTGCTGCACCATAGATGTCACTGAACCAGTGTTTGAATTTAATGTGTTTTCTTAGCGTCTGATATCAACGACACATCAGTGTGTTTTGTGATTTGTGTTTTGCGTTTTTTTTTTCGTGTTTGTGTTTGTGTTTGTGATTTGCGTTTGTGATTTTTGTTTTGAGTTTGTGATTTTGAGATTTGTGATTGTTTTTTGATTTGCGTTTGTGATTTGCGTTTGTTTTTTGTTTTGCATTTGTGTTTTTTGATCTGCATTTGTGTTTTGTGATTTGCGTTTGTTTTGACATTTACGTTTTTTGTTTCGCGTTTGTGTTTTGCGTTTGTGATTTTTGTTTTGCGTTCGTGATTTTTGTTTTGCGTTTGTGATTTTTGTTTTGCGTTTGTGATTTGCGTTTGTTTTGACATTTGCGTTTTTTGTTTTGCGTTTGTGTTTTGTGATTTGCGTTTTGTGATTTGCGTTTGTTTTTTGTTTAGCATTTGCGTTTGTGATTTGCGTTTGTTTTTTGTTTAGCATTTGCGTTTGTGATTTGCGTTTGTTTTGAGATTCCGTTTTTTCTCTCAGGGTGGAAGCGTAATTCTACCTCTCTTCTTGCAGATCACTGGAGTCTCGGGGTTAGTCGATCCAACGCCTTCATCCACCTCATAGTACAACCCTCCTGCCTCTTCTGTTCCAATGGGAGGAAAGACTGTCGAGGAGAAGCAAGAACCAAAAGAGCCTACTGTCACCTGTTACCTGAACTGCTTCATGAAGCCAACAATGCAGTGTTTTTGTTTGTTTGTTTCTTTGTTTGTTTAGTCCTCAGTTTAATTTTTAGACCCATTTATTTTCATCTTATTGCCTCAAAACCTCATGATATCTTCGTGTTTATCGAACTCAAACCATCGACATTCTCAGAGGAAAAGGTTAAAACTATATTGTGTTATGTTCCTATTCCCAGACACACATAGACGATGTAAAACAAGTGAAAATATAGCGCATAAATGGGTCTTTACCTTCAGAACTCCTCACAAAATGTATTGTAGTGATGATTTATGGCTTTCCTGCTCATAGGAGAACAGTTTAATAATTCACACCAGTTACAGCAGACCACAAACTTTGGAATGAGATGGGGGTTCAAGGGAGTTTAGGTTAGAGCAATATTTATTATGCGTATTCTTGTATCATACGTGGTGTACTGCATTGCATCAGTGTCGACTGTGTTTGGACCATTCATTAGCGTTAAAGGTCCAGTGTGTGTCAATAACTCACATCTTGAATTTTCCAGGCAAGTTTGGGGGGGGGAGGGGGACTTTGTTAAAGTGATATTTATACACACTTTCTGCCAATAAACCCTCCTAAATGTTACACACTGGACCTTAAAGAACGACAGTGACGTTGTAGTTGGCGAGACTCATGTTAGACAAAGCGTTTTTGTATTTATTGTATTTGTATTTATTTATTTATTTCTATGTACTATGTTTATTTAGTTGCATAATTACTTGTGAAAAAAAAAGTATTGAAGTCTACTGCAACATCTTAAAATCCCATTCTCATGTAGCTGAAGTTTGCATTTATGAGGAATTAAAGGGACATTTGTGACCAAAACGTTTTGATTTGTTGTTTTGCAATCCTGTGTGAGTAGGCATGACCGTATGAATCTACGTTCACATGTGTGTAACTGCCTTTTTTCTTTTCCTTGTGTATGTATTAGTATTAGTTATGTATGCAGTATATCTAGAAAAATAAAGTCTGATTCTGAAGGCAGCATTTAATGCCGTGTTTATTTTAACACAAAGTGAAAATGCTGTTTCAAAGGTAAGACATGTTCAAAACCATACATTTGAGCAGTGTTTTCCAAACTATATACAGGGACAAATGGCCCTTTTCCACTATGGTCCTGGCTCGTTTCGCCTCACCTTGGCACGGCACAGGTTTGGTTGCATTTCCACTGCAAATTTCCCTGGTAATTGTTGGTGATTAACCCACGTTTTGTGGATTGTTAAGTCTTTTTACTGATCTTCTCAGCACACTTGGAACCTCCCCAGAGCAGGTATTTAAAAAAAAAGTACTTGGTAACAGATACTATGCTAGTGAAAACCGCAACTTAACCGTGCAATATGTGTAACTTCAATACAAAACAAAATTGTACATAATGTTCATTTATAGCCGTATCTGTGACAGCTAGCTGCCATTAGCATTTCCAAGAGCTGTTTTGACAGTTTTTTTTGTCATCATGTTTGATGTTTAAAACATATATGTATGCAATTCTGAACTAAAATGTAGGTTAAATTCTTGCGAAAAATTAGTTTGGGGTCCCAAAATAAATCCATGTGACCCATGTGTGGGTCTCAACCCAGTGTTTGGGAACCGCTGCTTTAAAATTCACTCTATAAACCATTTGTAAAGGTTTCAAACCTTTGGTACTATAGTAAATTGTCTTTATTTTTAAAAAATATAATAAAGAATCATAATATAATATATAGCTTTTCTATTCTTGATGGTTCATCCAGAGCCAGAAGATGGCGCTAACGCAAACACATGAATCCAAGCTAACGTCAAAGCCCTCAGATGAAGAAGACACGGGTTTGAGGGGCATTTTTGAAACGGAAACGTCGTCAAACGCTGGGATCATTTGTCATGTCATTCAAAGGCAGATATTAGTAAATATCTTTGCTGTGAATTATCGTGTTTAACTGGATTTAACAGATTAATTAACGCACCGTTAGCAGCAGGTGAGTTACTTTGCGCGAGCTAACACAGCTAACTAGCTTTATAGCATCTCAAAGCTAGCTGTAGCTGCCACTTGTTGACGTGTTTGACCGTTTGGTTAAATTTGGTTAATTCTCTACATTAGCAGAGAATGAACACTGAGTAAACTAACATTTTCTTCTTCTTATGCTCATTAAAAAGTCATTTAAAAGTCCGCAGCTTCTTACGTAAGAGGATATTTCAACGGACGGAAAGTGACTTTCACTATTTATTAGCTTGTTTAAGGGATTTGCTGTCGTCGCAGAGAAACCTATAAAAGATCCATTAAAAATACTTTTGGCAGGTTGTGAAACCGCCTTCTGTATAAAGATGCTCAAAATGGACATTTCCCTGCATTTTATTATGCTTAATACTTAATACTTAATATACTTAATTATGCTCAAATCGTCACAGAGTCCAAATATTCATTAAAATAGTGTTTGATTTTGTCTATTGTTTATGTCGAGAACCAATGAGTTTGTAATCTGGAAGTATTTGCTCAATATGAATTATCTGTGTGTTTTCTGTGTATTTTAATTACATGTTGGTTAGGGATGTGAATCTTTGGGTGGCTCACAATTCCGATTCTTAGGGTCACGATTCGATTCTCGATTCAACCGATTCGATTCCTACGATTCTCGATTCAAAAATTGATAAAATGCAGTGCGTTAAGGCAAATTATGGCATCAAAACAATACAGTTTGTATAAGATAATGTGATCACACAAAGGCAAACTTAAGACAAAAGTTAACATTTATTCATTCAAAACATATAAAAACTTACTTATTGTACAAAAAAATGAATTGCATAAATAAAAGCTTAGGCAAGCTGCCTTTTTCTCCCAGAAGAAAAATAAACTGTACACAAATAACACAAACCGTTTTTTGTGTGGTTTTTCAAAATAGAAACTTAATTTTTTTTTTTTCAAAAATCTATTTTTGAAGTTTATGAATCGATTCTGAATCGTGGATCATTAGAATCGCGATTCATAAAATGTCAGAAAATGTTAAAAAACGTCGATCAGTGTTTATCAAAACTGGAAAATATGATGTTCTCTAATGTCTTTGTTTTGTCCACAAACCAAAATTATTCAGTTTTAATGATTTATTTGTTTAATAGAGCAAAGAAACCAAGAAAATATTCACATTTAAGAAGCTAAAACAATCAGAAATCTTGTTTTAATCATGAAAAAAGCTTCAAACCGATTATCAATTATCAAAATAGTCGGCGGTAAATTTAATAATCGATTCAACGATTAATCGCTTCAGCTCTAGTTCAAAGGTGTTTGTATTAGATATGTACTGAATTGTGTTGGCGGTGATGTTTACAGCAGACATTGACTGTTCAAACGTGTTCTTCAGTGGAGCATTACACTAAAAATCCTCTCCTCAGCCCTAACCCTAACCCTCTGGTGTTTCCTCTTAGTATGAGAAGTTCGTCGTCACTCCTCTCCCCTCCTCACTCTCCTCTCCCAGCCCCTCGACCACTGGCGTTGACCTCTTCAGTGACCGGCTGTCCAGAGCTCGACCTTTCTGTCGTCGCCTCCCCGTCTCCTAAAAGTGACCAACCAAAGCTGCACCATCGCTCTTATGGACAGGCCGTCAGGAAGAAGGTGATGTAAAAATCGGTCGTAATTTAAAGGTGCCATATGTAAGAATGTGGCCAAACACCGTTAATACATTCAAATTCAAAATACCCAAGGACTTTTAGGTTTCATTTTCTGACGTAACTGGCAACCCGTGGTTGCTCGGCAGCTGAGACTCTACTGACTGCAATGACTGGTAGAGGGCGATAGGTGGCGCCACATGCCAAAACATGATTTCAAAACATAAACATGATTTACAGTCTGCAAAATATATTTTTTTACTGTACTGTTGTTGTTGGTGAGTTCAGTTTGTTATATGAACATTATTCCTGAGTCTCTGTGACATATTAGGAGGATTTTATGGCCAGTTGATTTAGATTTATTACATAATGCACCTTTAATGCTTTAACCGTAGACATATTGCCATTTGAGTTTCCGATGTTAACAGAACATAGATCTCGCACAGATCTCTACACAGCTGTGTAAAACTGTGTGTTTGTTTGTGATGACATCATGGTCAGCTTTAATGTGTTTGTGTCCTGATTTCCTTCCGTCTCCTTGTCCTGCAGATGTGTTGTGAGGAGCCAGCAGAGGGCACAGTAACTCTGGAGCCTCACGTCACGTCACACAAAGATGCCCCACATAAGCAGCCAGTCAGAGGTCAGTGGCATATCACCATGGTAACCAGTGTCTGATGTCTTGTACTTAATATATACACTACCTTTCAAAAGTTTTGTGCTCACCCATACAATGTTTTTATTTTACATTAAAAGTCACACTTTTATTCATCAAAAGTGTTGCAAAATGAATAGAAAATATAGTCAAGACATTGAGAAGATTAGAAATAATTATTTTTATTCTAAATAATCATTTTGCCCTTTTGTCAAAGAACCAGCTAAACTGTTTTCAGCTGTGCTAACATCATTGCACAAGGGTTTTCTAATCATCCAATAGTCTTCTAACATTAGCAAACACAATGTACCATTAGAACAGTGGAAATGGGCCTCTATACATCTATGTACATATTCCATTAAAAACCCAGACGTTTGCAGCTTAGAGTTTAGATTCTCTGCCCCCGCCACTATGCACTATCCTTTCTTTCTCGTCGTGTTCGCGTGGCATGTTATAGCATGTCGTATTGTGTGAAGGTGTAAAAACCAGGAAGCGTATCATCATTGGCAACATATGCGTTCATGGAAGCGGATCTCAGCGGCTCTGTTGTTGTTGTAAACAAGCTCTCGCTGTGGGGAGGACGTGGACGTACGTGTACATTTACGGCTCGCGTATTATAAAAAATGTCGGGTTTAAATCAGGCTCGTAATTACAGTTATTTTGTCGGGTCGGGTCGGGCTCCAAGCTCTAATGCAGCTAGAATAGTCGTTTACCACATTAACAATGTATAGAGTGTATTTCTGATTCATTTAATGTTGTATTCATTGAAAAAAAAGTGCTTTTCGTTCAAAAATAAGGAGATTTCTAAGTGACCTCAAACCTTTGAACGGTTGTGTATACATTAAACTCCATGTGACATTGCATATGTTTGGTGTTTAAAGGTGCATTATGTAATAAATCTAAATCAACTGGCCATAAAATCCTCCTAATATGTCACAGAGACTCAGGAATAATGTTCATATAACAAACTGAACTCACCAACAACAACAGTACAGACAAAATATTGGCATTAAAAAATATTTTGCAGACTGCAAATCATGTTTATGTTTTGAAATCATGTTTTGGGATGTGGCGCCACCTACCGCCGTCTACCAATCATTGCAGTCAGTAGAGTCTCAGCTGCCGAGCAACCACGGGTTGCCAGTTACGTCAGAAAACGAAACCTAAAAGGCCTCGGGTATTTTGAATTTGAATGTAGTAACCGTTTTTGGCCGCATTCTTACGTATGGCGCCTTTAACAGACGTTAACTCTGAGTAACATTTGTCCTCGTCTCCTCTGCTCGCTGAAGTCCTCAGACAGTTGTCGGAGTGTCCTGGTGATCCAGGCTGTATGGAGACGGTGGGGCTAAACACCACACTGGCTCTGAAGGCGGAGCTTCAGTCACTGCAGGTCCAACTGTCTTTGTCATCACTCATGATAAACACGTAAAAACAGCCTCAGACTGTTGGCTAACGTCTCCGTCGTCCCACAGGGCGTGGAGTTTGATCCTCAGAGGGCCGTTCAGGAGACTCTGCGTCGATCAGAGAGGACCAAGAACCTGATTAACACGAGAGCGACCGAAGGTAAACGTTGATGTATTTGACGTTGTTGTGAAGTTTGCTCTCTCACAAAGTTCCTCACCTCCCTCTCTGCCCGCAGTGGTGAACGTCTCTCGCTCCCAGCACCTCTTCACCTCTCTGGTCAGCGTCAGCGTGCAGAAGGATCAGCTCATCAGTCACGCTCTTCACGACCGCCCGCTCGCTCACACGCCGTGCCACGACATCAGAGCGGCGGACGGCCCCTCCCTGAGCGTCTTCGTGTCCTCTAACACGGTCAGACAGAAGCCCCTCCCCCAGAACGGAGAGCCCACGCACGACAAGCCCAAGCCGTCATCGCGGCCCGCCCACTCGACCTTTGACCTCTTCAGAAGACAACGGCGGTGGGAGGGCACGTCCTGATGATAGCGATGCGTTAAAATGAACCCGGAAGGACTGGAGTTATTTCGGACGCTACATCTCAAACGATGAAAGGAGCAACAGCGCGGGGTTAAAGGGATAGTTCGGAATTTTGGACATAAGACCTATTTTCCAACTCAGCCGGTGTGATGGAGACATTTTTTAAGAAATTTCATTCAGTTCTTCTAGTTGCCGAGTTCGCTGGTGCTATGGCTAGCGCAAGTCAATGGTACACGTTAGCATGGCATTAGAAACACTCATACCGACTCCACAGTGAAATCAATTGTAACGGCAGACTATCGATGTACATATCTGTGTTGATAGAATAATATTTGAAACAAAAACCTCGCATCGCATGAATTTTTGACTACTATCGGAATCATTCCGCCGCTGCCGTAGCCTAACAGGAAGTATGACGCGCTGCTGCTGCTGAGACATAAATCCTTCAAATTGCAATGTTGTTTTTATTTCAAACATTCTATCAACACAGATATGTACATCGATAGTCTGCCGTTACAATTGATTTGCCTCAGGTGCACTGTGGAGTCGGTATGAGTGTTTGCTAATGCCATGCTAACTGGTACCATTGACTTGCGCTAGCCATAGCACCAGTGAACTCTGCAACTAGAACTGAATGAAATTTCTTGAACGTCTCCATCACAGCGGCTGAGTTGGAAAATAGGTCTTATGTCCAAACTTTCGAACTATCCCTTTAAGTGTCTTTCCCAGGGCGTGGAAACATGCTAGGAATCAAACCCTCGACCTTCCATAAAGACAGCACTTGCTCTACCACTGATCCACCGCTGCTCCATGAGGAGTTTGGATGCTGATTACTGCTGAAATTGAGCTGATTTTAAAAAAAAATGTTTTATTTTAAATTATTGAAACCAGAGGACAGTACAGTTTTTTTTTGTTTTGTCCAATAATAAAAGTCTTTTCAAGCTCCTCCACCCTCTGATGATGGTCTGAAATGAATTCAGCGCTCCAGATGTCACGCGACTCCGCGGGTTAACAAAGCTTTCGGTGGCGGTTTTCAGTTTGAAGAGATCACTGCAGTGAAAAAAGTAACCTGAATGTATCTGATCCTTATACTGCCACCTGGTGCTTTTCGTGAGCATGGAAACGTTATTTCAGACAGCAATAAACGTACTGAATAGTTCATAGCTTTGACTGTTATGGGGGAAATTCCCAGCGCATTTAAACGCATCGTGTACAAAGTTGTTGACACTGTTCCTGGAGACGGCGTTGTCTAATTTAATTGGCTCCACGGGGGAATGGAGCTGTGTGCAAATGTACAGTCGCCACTGGTAACGTGATAGCTCTTACTCACTCTGTGTGTGTGTGTGTGTGTGTGTGTGTGTGTGTGTGTGTGTGTGTGTGTGTGTGTGTGTGTGTGTGTGTGGAACAGTCTGGTTTTTCCTGATTCCTTGTTGTGTTGAGCTCTCTCAGGTCATTGTCACTGCAGGTTTCTCCTCTCTCAGACTGACTGTGTGTGTGCTCTGAAGATGGACGGCTGTGTGGAGGAAGAGGAGGACGGAGCAGAGTCTCTGAGGTCCATGTGTGTGTCCGTGAAGAGCGAGCAGTCCATGGAGCCTCCTCTGTTCATCGGTCGTCCACCTGCACCCTCACACACAAAGTAAGAGACCGGCTGTTATGTGTGATAATGACGTCACCGTCTGTGACGGGGAAACGACAACAACTCTCTCTGCTTCAGAAAACACTGACACTGCTTGCTTCTCGTAAAATAATCTGGGGAAAAAAACACTCTTTTAAAAGTTTTTTGTGTGTCGTTTTTCCCCGAGTGCTACTGAAAAGGTTTCTAGTTTCTCAGCTGATGAGTCACAAAGTGTTGAGAGACGAGCTAACGACACAGTTTGGATCATTTCACAGGGTTTGTTGTTGAGTGTGTACAGTAAAGATGGTGGAGATTGAAAGTGTCTGCGTTCGTAAATACCCACAACAAAGAGAGGCGAGAGTTAGCTAACCTTCGCTATAATTCCCTGTGTCACTTCCCCGTTTGAATCCACACTTGCACCGGTCTGTCGTCAGCTTCCTCTCCACTGTCACGCCATCACTGATATTTGTGTGTGTGTGTGTGTGTGTGTGTGTGTTTGCAGAGATCAGCACCACAGACAGAGAGCAGAGTCTCTAGGATCCATCTGTGATTCCATGAAGAGTGACCAGTCTAAAGAACCTCCTCTGTTCTTCAGGAATCAACCTGCTCCCTCACACACAGTGAGGTAAGAGACCAAGGACACAGTCGATCATTGAATGAAGTATTTTTTTGTCAGGTTTTACAAGTTTTCTAGACTTTTACACTTTAAACAAGAGTTGGTGACACATCACTGTTCTCAGTGCAGTGTAGTTTGTCCTTAGACCCTCTGTCCTTAGACACTCTATCCTTAGACTCTCCGTCCTTAGACCCTCTGTCCTTAGACCCTCTATCCTGATACTCTCCGTCCTTAGACCCTCTGTCCTTAGACTCTCCATCCTTAGACCCTCTGTCCTTAGATCTTCTGTCCTTAGACCCTAACATCGAGTGAGAAAAAACTCCACAAAAACCTTTGTACATTGACAAAATCAGAGAAACCTCAGGAACAAACACATTGTTTGAATGATCTCACAGGGTTTTGATCCTTCAGTCAAACACGTCTGTCTTTACCATCACTGATATCTGTGTGTGTGTGTGTGTGTGTGTGTGTGTGTGTGTGTGTGTGTGTGTGTGTGTGTGTGTGTGTGTGTGTGTGTGTGTGTGTGTGTGTGTGTGTGTGTGTGTGTGTGTGTGTGTGTGTGTGTGTGTGTGTGTGTGTGTGTGTGTGTGTTTGCAGAGGTCAGCACCACAGACAGAGAGCAGAGTCTCTAGGATCCATCTGTGATTCCATGAAGAGTGACCAGTCTAAAGAACCTCCTCTGTTCTTCAGGAATCAACCTGCTCCCTCACACACAGTGAGGTAAGAGACCAAGGACACAGTCTATCATTGAATTAACTTGTGGTAAATAAATATGTGACCTTTTTTGTCAGGTTTTACAAGTTTTCTAGACTTTTACACTTTAAACAAGAGTTGGTGGTACATCACTGGTTTCAGTGCAGTGTAGTTTGTCCTTAGACCCTCTGTCCTGAGACTCTGTGTCCTTAGACCCTCTGTCCTTGGACCCTCTATCCTTGGACCCTCTATCCTTAGACCCTCTGTCCTTAGACCCTCTGTCCTTAGACCCTCAGTCCTTAGACCCTCAGTCCTTAGACCTTCACATCGAGCGAGGAAAAACTCCACAAAACCCTTGTACATTGACAAAATAGGAGAAACCTCAGGAACAAACACATGATCTCACAGGGTTTTGATCCTTCAGTCAAACACACGTCTGTCGTTACCATCACTGATGTGTGTGTGTGTGTGTGTGTTTGCAGAGGTCAGCACCACAGACAGAGAGCAGAGTCTCTAGGATCCATCTGTGATTCCATGAAGAGTGACCAGTCTAAAGAACCTCCTCTGTTCTTCAGGAATCAACCTGCTCCCTCACACACAGTGAGGTAAGAGACAGTTTCAACTGAAAACCGGGCTCATGATTCTCAACTTGTGGCTGACCGTGTCGGCTTTTGATCACCCTTCTTCTGAACTGACTCGACGCAGGTTCATTTACAACACCGTGACGCACGATGGTGAATGTGACGATGTGAATAAAAACACATGTTTTTGTGTCTGCAGGTCTCAGTGCCACACACGAGCCGAGTCTCCAGGGTCCATCTGTCTGTCTCTGAAGAGCGACCAGTCTAAAGAACCTCCTCTGTTCTTCAGTAATCAACCTGCACCCTCACACACAACGTAAGAAACAGTTTCAACTGAAAATTGGGCTCAAGATTCTGTCAAAAGAAACGTTTCAAGGCAAAAACAAAAAACGTACTTTCTGTTTTCACAGGGAGAGGAAAAGTGGTGTTTCTGTGGCGGAGTCGTTGTCATCCTGCTGTGCTCTGTGTCAGCACATCCCTAAGGATCCACTCTCTACCAGTTGTGGACACCAGTTCTGCAGAGAGTGCATTAACTCATACTGGGATCTAACTGGATCTAACTCCTCTTGTCCTCAGTGTGGACAAAGACCAGGAACAATACGTAGACTACAGACAAGCATTTTGCAGAGTAAGAATGAACATCCGTGTTTTAATTTCTGTAGATGATTTGTTGTTTCGTACTGCGTTATAGGCTCCGGATTGGAATAACCAGATCCTCAGGTTCTCTGTCTTCAGTCTGGCTCTGTCTCTTGTCTTTCAGCAGATGAAGGTCTGCAGGAGGCTTTAGATGAACACAGGATCAGTCTGAAGAGGAGATGTGAACTTGTGACTGAAGGAACTGAGAAAACAGGGAGTAGAACCCTCCTCAACAAGATCTTCACCGAGCTTTACATCACAGAGGGACTGAGTGAAGATGTCAACGCCCAACATGAGGTGACGCAGCTGGAAACAGGTTCCAAGATCGTCCACGACGCTCCGATCAAGTGCTGCGACATCTTTAAAGCCTTACCTGAGCAGCAGAGACACATCAGAGTGGTCCTGACCAACGGCGTCGCCGGTGTTGGAAAAACCTTTGCGGTGCAGAAGTTCACTCTGGACTGGGCCGAGGGTTTGGAAAACCAGGACGTGGATCTGCTGATTCTGCTTTCGTTCAGGGAGCTGAACCTGATCAGAGACGAGCGCTACAGTCTTCTCACGCTGCTCCGTGTTTTCCATCCAACATTAGAGAAGGTCACAGCAGAGAAGCTCGCTGTCTGTAAACCTTTGTTCATCTTTGACGGTTTAGACGAAAGCAGACT
Organism: Microchirus variegatus; assembly: GCF_963457635.1. Classification (NCBI taxonomy): domain Eukaryota; kingdom Metazoa; phylum Chordata; class Actinopteri; order Pleuronectiformes; family Soleidae; genus Microchirus; species Microchirus variegatus. The sequence continues at coordinate 3,736,922 of NC_139811.1, forward strand.
TTGGCTGGACTTTAAGAGCAGGACGGTCGTCTCTGGTGTCACACAGAGGTCACCGGTCAACCTGCTGCTGACCAACCTCATCCGAGGGAATCTGCTTCCCTCGGCTCTCGTCTGGTTAACTTCACGACCTGCAGCGGCCAATCAGATCCCTCCTACGTGTGTCGACAGGGTAACGGAAGTACGAGGCTTCACCGACGCCCAGAAGGACGAGTACTTCAGCAAGAGATCCAGCGACGTGGAGCTGTCCGAGAGAATCGTCTCGCACATCAAGACGTCCAAGAGCCTCCACATCATGTGTCAAATCCCAGTCTTCTGCTGGATCAGTGCTACAGTGCTAGAGCACATGTTGACCACAGAGCAGAGAGGAGAGCTGCCCAAGACCCTGACTGACCTGTACTCTCACTTCCTGCTGGTTCAGACGAAGAGGAAGAAGGACAAGTACGATGAGATGAGTCCACAGGAGTTGATAGAGGCCGACAGGGATGTTCTTCTGAAGCTGGGGAGGCTTGCGTTTGAACAGCTGGAGAAAGGAAACATCATCTTCTACCAAGAAGACCTCGAGAGGTGTGGTCTTGACGTGACCGAGGCCTCGGTGAACTCAGGAGTTTGTACTGAGATCTTCAAAAAAGAGTGTGTGATCTTTCAGAAAACTGTCTTCTGCTTTGTTCATCTGAGCGTTCAGGAGTTTCTGGCTGCAGTCTACATGTTCCACTGTTACACCGACAGGAAGACGGAGGTGCTGAGAGGGTTTCTGGGAAAAGACTGGAGTTCAAAACCACAGTCTGTCCTCGACAAGGTTTTCAGTTATTTTGCAAAGTCTGATAACAGCAATCTGTCACTTGAGGACTTCCTGCGTAGAGCAATGGAGAAATCCTTCAGAAGTAAAAATGGCCACCTGGACCTGTTTGTTCGCTTCCTTCATGGCCTCTGTCTGGAGTCCAACCAGAGAATCCTGGGAAACCTGCTGGAAAGTACAGATAACAGTCCGCAAGTCATTCACAGAGCCATCTGCAGCCTGAAGAGGATGAACAGTGAGGACATTTCTCCTGACAGGAGCATCAACGTCTTTCACTGTCTCATGGAGATGAACGACCAGACCGTTCACGAGGAGATCCAAGAGTTTCTGAGGTCGAATTTAAAATCAAACAAGGATCTCTCTGAGATCCACTGCTCGGCTCTGGCCTACATGCTGCAGATGTCCGAGGTTCTGGACGAGTTGAACACATTTCATTACAATACGTCAGAGGAGGGGCGACGGAGGCTGATACCGGCTGTGAGGAACTGCAGGAAGGCTACGTAAGTCCAGGACTTTGCGTTCAATCAGTATAGATTGGTAGATGGGTTAGGGTTAGGGTTAGGTTTAGGGTTAGGGTTAGGGTTAGGGTTAGCCCTGTGTTTTGGACACATCACCCATATGAAAAATGTGCCAATCCCTTGTCAGGACAGTGTGTGCAGCACCGTCTGCCTTTGTTGGCATCAACTGGAGCCCTTCCAATAGCTTTAGCAATAGCAATAGCATTTCCACAGACCTGTATAGTTTGGGTCAGATTTGTACATCGTGCAGTTATTTGTGGTTCTATTGTAGCAAAATAACCAATCGTCCTTGTTATTGACACCCTTCCATGGGGCTACTTAGCACAGTAGTCCAGCTCCGACAAGAATTCTATTGATTCATTGATTTGTCAGGGATGGTGTCTCCAGGGAACTGAGCTGATTTTAACTGCGATTTGTGTATTTTTTCCTCTGATTTCAGATTTTTCGCTTGTCGAATCTCGGAGGCTGACTGCGATATTTTGGCCTCGGCTTTGAAATCCAACCCCTCCCATCTGATCCAGCTGGCTCTGGTGGGAAATGTGCTGCAGGATTCAGCAGTGAAGAGGCTGTGTGTCGGACTGGAGAGTCCAAACTGTCGACTGGAGACTCTGATGTCAGTTCACTATGCATTAGTTCATAGACAAGGATGTATCTTTATCGGATTAAAAATGATGAACCCATATTTTCTAATTCTTCGTTTAGGCTGCCGAACTCTGGTTTGTCCAGAGTCGCTTGTGCTTCGCTTGTGTCGGCGCTGAAGTCCAGACCGTCTCATCTGAGAAACTTGCAGCTTGGCGGCAACAAGCTGCTGGATTCTGGACTGAAGGACCTGTGTGGTCTTCTGCAGAGTCCACACTGTCAACTGGAGACTCTTGGGTGAGTTTACTGATGATCTTTTACCGACTTATTATCGTTGATGTCCACCTGAACCTAAGTTTATCGATATATATTTTATATGTAGGACTCAAGCAGCCAAAAAGTGCACCAACATTAGACGACCAAATAGGTTTTGTGCAGGGGATCAACTGTGTGTTTGTGAATGTCTTCATTCAGGTTGTTGGACTGTGGTTTGTCCAAAAACAGCTGCACCTCTCTGGCCTCAGTGCTGAGTTCCAAACCATCAACACTGAGAACTCTGGACATGAGCACCAACAAGCTGCAGGATTCAGGAGTGAAGGAGCTGTGTGGCTTTCTGCAGAGTCCTCTGTGTCAGCTGAAGTATCTGGGGTCAGTTTCCTGACTGTTTCATTACGTCGTGACAGTGAGGCGACAGGTGTCACAGGTTTTGTTCTTTATTCAGATTGAAGGGCTGCAGTTTGTCAGAGGTCGGCTGTTCTTCTCTGACCTCGGCTCTGAAGTCCAACCCCTCCCATCTGAAGACCCTGTTTCTGAGCTTAAACAAAGTGGGGGATTCGGTAGTGAAGGAGCTGTGTGGTTTCCTGGAGAGTCCTCAATGTCAGCTGGAGAAACTGAAGTCAGTACATTGAGTTTTACTGTAGCAGATCACTGAACTTGCACCGATTCATGTTGAATTCATTCTTAAAGCGGACCTAGACTGGAAGTTCCAATTAAAGCTGTTTTTTAGTCCTGAAGCCCTGAAGGTTCTAAACAAACAGTTCAGCCACTGCTGAGAACACTGTGTTTTATTGTAATCTCGGGCTCAACGAGATCTCTGAAAAAACCCGGTCCGGTTACGTAAACACCGGTTCTCCTGAACAGCAGATCGTCCTGCTCCGGGCACTAGTCCGGGCACATCCGGTTGCGTTCATTGAACCGCAGAAGAAGAATAACGTCCGTTGTGGAGGTGTTTCACGAGCGACAGTGTCTTCTGACTCTGGGTCAAAGTCATAAAAGGGACTGTGGCGGGGAGTCGTGACGAAGCTATTTTTAAAAACTGTTAAAACAATGTTTTGATATCGAGTAGCAGTGCATCCACTGTTCCAGAGGGGGGAGCTGCGCTTCTGAGAGCGGGTGTGCTGATATATCACTTCCGGGTTGAGAGAGTTGAGTCTCAAATCTCGCTGCTGGGAAACAGCGTCAGAAAAGACAGATTTTTATCGGCTCGTTTACAGCAACTAGGAGGTTTTTGACCATAAAAACAAGTTAATGTATGTAAGTAGACCTCCATAACTAACATATATGTGCAACAGGACCACTCTATGTGAGCTTTAACATTTAAAACTAGTGTTGCATCATGTTTAGAGTAATTTATGGCGGTATTTTTTAAATAGAATGCACTCAACGATGGCAGACGATCGCTTGCAGTTTCATCACGACAGGAAACAGAATATCCTGTGTGCGTATAATTTGTCAACACATTCTCTAATCGAATCATTCTTTATTCAGACTGCAGGGCTGCAGCTTGTCGCACCTGAGCTGCTATTTTCTGGCCTCAACGCTCAAGTCCAAACCGTCCGCTCTGAAAGTCCTGGTGCTGGGTGACAACAAGCTGCAGGATTCAGGGGTGAAGGAGCTGCGGGGGTTTTTGGAGAGTCCACACTGTCAGCTGGAGAACCTCGGGTCAGTGGGTGACGGTGACGGCCATTAAAAGGACACATATAAGGCTTATTCTAAGGCTTTTTTAAAGCGATTGTACACATACAAATGTCGTTCTTTATTCAGATTGAAGGGCTGCAGCTTGTCAGAGGTCAGCTGTTCCTCTCTGACCTCGGCTCTGAAGACCAAACCCTCCCACCTGAAAGAACTGGACCTGAGCATGAACAAGCTGCAGGATGCAGGAGTGAAGGAGCTGTGTGGTTTCCTGAAGACTCCTCAATGTCAACTGGAGAAACTAGAGTCAGTTCATTGAGTATTAGGAGCCAATTCCAATTCCTATCTTAACCCTCAAGCTCAACCCTTAATCTTAACTGGCCCTCAAAACCAAGTGTTGAGGGTTATTTTGTCACTTAGAAATGGGACACCCCTTAAATGCAGATTCGTCTTCAGACTGTAGGGGGCAGAATAACGCGAAAGCTGCATCCAGTCTGTCAACTCCAAAAAAGAAGAAGAAGAAGAACACATTTACGTCAGGATTATTTATTACGATCCGTTTGTCAGTCAAGTTATTAGGTTGTCAGTTAGTTATAAGATGATACTCATACAAATACCACAACCACGGACATATTCAGCTGACAGTTACCACACACCACGACTTATTGAAAAGTAAACCATAGCAAACCATCGCTTGTCCGCACCGTCCGACTATTGACAAAAGATCGTAAAATAAAAAATAGATGTTACGCAACAATGACGTCAGTAATCCATAATATGGGCCTAAACTAAGATAATACAATGGTTTTCATCATTTTTATATCTCTATTAACAAAGAAAATACTACATTTGTAACGTACTCGCATTCTGGGTAGCTCTTGCTCCCAAGGGTTGTCTCGGAAAATCTCAATATTGAGGGCGATACAGCCCTTAAACTTGACCCTCAACTTAATTTTTCTGAGAATCAGGACAGCACTTGCACTAGAGGGAGCGCATTTTTGAGATTGAGGGTTAAGATAGGAATTGGAACTCACCCTTACTGTTGTACACCCTATGCACCCCCCTCCCCCCCAAGACCTGGTATTAACTAGTCCCATCACGAGTGGTTAGCGTCCTCGTGATCCCCTGTGTCAGTAATAATCTTTATTTGTGTACGTCTTAAACAGATTGGAGGCCTGCGGTTTGTCAGAGGTCAGCTGTTCAGCTCTGACCTCGGCGCTCAAGTCCAACCCCTCCCACCTGGAATCTCTGAACCTGAATTTCAACGCGCTGCATGAGAAACACGTGGCGCCTCTCAAAGATCTGGTGGAGAGTCCAGACTGTCTCCTGAAATACCTGAGGTCGGTAAAGAGTTTTCTCCGTCCACTGCTGCCTCCATCAGAATCCTCACATGTGATTTAACAGCTTCAGAGTCCTGATTATTCAATAAAAGAACGATGCACTTTTCCTCCTCAACAGATGGAACGAATCGCCCAGAAAAAAGTGAGAGTGAAGATTTTCAGCTCCGAACCTTTTGAAGCCTCCAGGATCAGGATGTGGTCGACAGCCAGGAGACACAACTGTCAATCACATCCTGATGAAATCTTTGATGTCTTTATCTTACCGTTGGACAGACTTTTAGAAACTACTCACTCTCCCACACCAAAGTCCATGGACTGGAAAATCAACGACAGCGCAGAGGAGATGTTGATCCACTGCTTCCTCCGTCAGTGAGTTCAAATGTGTTGTTTGTGCGACTTCAGTGTCTGAAATCCAAGCTAATGTTGTATATAAGTGTAATTTATTTCCTTACGGTTTATTTTATATAGGGGTTTATCGTGTTTTAGGACTGTGGGAGGAAGCCAGAGTCTACTGTACATAAAATAATTACATTAATTCACACACATAGATAGTTTCATATTACGGAAGATCAGATTTGTTTTTTTTCTCTTCAAGGTTCATTGATTGAGCAGTTTTACCAAAAACCAGGTCTCCAGTATTCAAATATCTATGAAGACAACTTAACATACACCCCAATATACACACACACACACACACATTCTTGTACTTGCTGCATACTGAGGACCAGGTAAAAGTGCTGACAAAGTGAGGACCAGCGTTTCCACTTTATAAATCAACACAATTACAAATATCTACTTCATGAATGACATCTATAAAGAACCACTGGGTGCAGTACCATAAAGTGTCTGCAGGTGGAGCCCCAGAGCAAAGAGTGTGTGAAACACCAGGGCTGGAAAACTGTTTTTTTTTGTACCAAATTGAAGAGCTCTGTTAAAAACATATAGTATAGCATGTTTACAATCTAAGGAAGTGATTTCAATGAAAACAAAGTGAGGACCGGCTGAAAATGTCCTCACTTTGTAAAAATGACCTCACTCTGTTGGTTAAAAACCCCTCACTGGTCCTCAGTAACCGGAAGTACAAGAACACACACACACACACACTTGCTTTCTTATTGATTAGTTGTATTTTCTGTCTGTTTCTTTGGTTTGTGGGTGAAGGTGAAGTCGAGTGATGGTCACAGCGTATAAATCTGCGCGAGTTTGTAAATAAAGCTGCTTTAAGACAAAAAATATTGATCATGTGTCCATCACTGACTGTTGGACTTTGAAAGGTCCAAAAACATCCAATATTGACATTGTCTTTTTACTGGTTGTTTTAATAGTTAGTCCTAAAATGTAGAAAAGTGTCTCGCGTTGTTTGACAGTTTATCAGAAATAGTATATATAGTAAAAACGACATATTTACGCTGCCTTAAACTGGGCTTTTACTTGTATCCTGATACCTTGTGAAGCAGAATGTTGCATTTTTTGGGGCAGTAAAATCAAATCAACAAAATAAAATAAAAGGTTATTTAGATATTTGCATGTATCTAAAGATATGTAGATTTCTTTAATATGTGAAAGTGTTTTCCTTTCCACAGACTGTTGGCTGTATACATGAAATGATGATATGACCCAGTGCGTCACATTTAACATTTAGATGATCTGACTTTACAGGTCAGCAGCTATTCATAACTCATAATTGCATGTTATTTCTGGGCGTGTCTCAGATACTTCTGTCTTGTTTCTTCCTGATTCTTCCTGATGTTTGTGAGCTCACAGTCAGTGTCAGTGTCAGGGTTTCTCTCTCAGGCTGACTGACGCTCTGAAGATGAGCGGTCATGTCGACGAAGAGGAGGAGGAAGAAGAGGAAGACGGAGACGGAGCAGAGTTCATAAAGACTGAGTGGTCCAACGCTTCAGAGTCAAACCTGGATCCTCTCACTCAAAGTAAGAGACCTGCTGCAAACTCTTGACCTCACCAGTGTTTGTTATCGCTAACACAAAAGGATCTGATGATGCAAAGATATTTGAACATTTTCCCTCAGTCTTTTTAAAGATTTTAAAGCCGTTTATTGGCTATAATGTGCACGACCAGACTGGAGAAAACAGACGGAGGATCCACATATTTAGATTTAGCAGAGAATATTTACATGTGTTCATTCTTGAAGGATGTTTCCCAGTCTCCCCACAACAAGACATTTAACCCTCACAACGACTTTGAAGCGGTTAAATTAGTTCTGCTTTAATTGGACGATGTCTTGTCCGATATATTTTCGTAATGTTTCCTTGCTCCCAGTTGCAGGCACTAACGTTTGATTTCGTGCCATGGAAACATCAAAAATAATAGGGTTTCCATTCTTTAAATGGATTCAAAACAAACTGGTTTTTAATGTTGTTGTTGTTGTTGTTGTTGATGAGCACGTGTGACAGACCTAGTCATTAGAGGTCACGTGACCTCTGTTAATGAGCACAAAATGTTCGGTGTGATTTGTCCACCCTGACACACCTGAGAAGTGGAAAGATGGAAAAAATGTGGTCGTGCAGCTCCGCGAGTGTGTGTTTAAAGGGCAGCAGGTGTGGTGACATCTACTGTGTCAATGTCAACACTTTCTCTGTCAACATTTCTTCTTTGTTGTTTTATGCACGAGTGAGTGAGTTTAAGTTCAAGGTAAAGCAAAACCATTCCTTACAAGGTGCATTTTGTAATAAATCTAAAACAACTAGCCTTAAAATCCTCCTAATATGTCACAGAGACTCAGGAATAATGTTCATATGACAAACTGAACTCACCAACAACAACAGTACAGACAAAATGTTTGCATTAAAAAAATATTTTGCAGACTGCAAAAAAAATGTTTATCATGTTTTGGCATGTGGCGCCACCTACCGCCGTCTACCAATCATTGCAGTCAGTAGAGTCTCAGCTGCCGAGCAACCACGGGTTACCAGTTACGTCAGAAAACGAAACCTAAAAGATCTCGGTATTTTGAATTTGAAAGTTGTTACTGTTTTTGGCCACATTCTTACATATGGCGCCTTTAAAACTAGAGTGTAACTTTTCACACTCTAACCCAAACCCTAATATAAACAAACGTCCTTGCGTTAGGTTTAAACTGTTGTCACATGAGTTCACATCATGCTGATTAAGTCTATCAGCATTGTTATTGGGGCAATGGAAGCTTAGTGGCAGAGCTACCATTGCCCCTAAACCTAACCCTGACCCTAGGGTTAGGGTTTATTAGGGATTGTTGTGATATATCACTAAATATAAACTGTATATTTGTGTTTGCAGAGGTCAGCACTGCACATTCTACAGGATCCGGCTGTCACTCTTTAAAGAGCAGCCAGTCCAAAAACCTCCCTCCGGCCTTTCCTGATAAACCTGTAAGCACAGACACAGAGTAAGTTTGACTCAGCTCTTTGAAATATACATTCATGGAATTCGGTAAAACTGCTTTCTCTCTCGTTTAAACACCTTTTGTATCTGACATTGTCTCATTTCTGGAACTGTACCATCTGTGCTGCTGTCTGGATCAGGACTTCCTGGAAGAAGAAGACATCTTGTGTCTCAACAGGACTGTTCTGGCTAAAAATAAAGGATAAATAATCCATAGATCCATAAAATTGACTTATATATTATGTACTATTATATTATAAAAGACTTATATATTATCTACGCTCTTAGAAATAAGTTCCAAAAGGGTTCTTCTACAAGGGCTGAGGTTCTACCTGGAGCCATTTGCTTTTGAAAAAGGGTTTTTCAAGGGTTCTTGGTAACACTAATGCTTCCAGTAAGAACCATTTTGATCCAGAGAACCCTTTAAAACCCCTTTCCTGAAAAAAGGGTTTTAAACCCTCCAAAAGGGTTCCAGGTAGAAGCCAAAAAGGGTTTTCCTATGAGAACAAGCCGAAGAACCTTATATGGTTCTACTTAGCACTTTTATTTCTAAGAGTGTAGGTTAAAGGTGCATTATGTAATAAATCTAAAGCAACTGGCCATAAAATCCTCCTAATATGTCACAGAGACTCAGGAATAATGTTCATATAACAAACTGAACTCACCAAAAACAACAGTACAGACTAAATATTGGCGCCACCTACCGCCGTCTACCAGTCATTGCAGTCAGTAGAGTCCCAACTGCCGAGCAACCACGGGTTGCCAGTTACGTCAGAAAACGAAACCTAAAAGACCTCGGTGTTTTGAATTTGAATGTAGTAACTGTTTTTGGCCACATTCTTACATATGGCACCTTTAATGTTCAAACGGACAAAATCACGAGTCATCCAGTCGTCTTCTCGTGTCTCTGGTTGCTGCCAATCAAAGAAGAGATGATCACTTTCAACTGTGACATTAAGTGATTAATAAATGTATTTACAGAGAGAAGAAGAGCGGTGTTTCGGACGAGGAGGAGGACGAGGAAGAGGAGCAGTTGTCCTCCTGTGATTTGTGTGAGCAAGACCTGAAGGATCCGCTCTCTACCAGCTGTGGACACTGGTTCTGCAGTCAAAGCATCAACTCATACTGGGATCAGACCAGTTCACCTGGAGACGCCTCGTGTCCTCAGTGTGGACAAAGAACCAGAACCAAACCTGGACTGCAGATAGCCGGACAACCCAGTGCCAGAGAGAGTAAGCAGTAGATGTATTTATGTTCTAAATCATTATTATTATTATTATTATCTTACCATTAAAATGATTCTGTGTGCTTTTGTCTTTTCTGTGGATGATGAAAATGAATCTGTCTCTTGTCTTTCAGCAGATGAAGGTCTGCAGGAGGCTTTAGATGAACACAGGATCAGTCTGAAGAGGAGATGTGAACTTGTGACTGAAGGAACTGAGAGAACAGGGAGTAGAACCCTCCTCAACAAGATCTTCACCGAGCTTTACATCACAGAGGGACTGAGTGAAGATGTCAACGCCCAACATGAGGTGACGCAGCTGGAAACAGGTTCCAAGATCATCCACGACGATCCGATCAAGTGCTGCGACATCTTTAAAGCCTTACCTGAGCAGCAGAGACACATCAGAGTGGTCCTGACCAACGGCGTCGCCGGTGTTGGAAAAACCTTTGCGGTGCAGAAGTTCACTCTGGACTGGGCCGAGGGTTTGGAAAACCAGGACGTGGATCTGCTGATTCTGCTTTCGTTCAGGGAGCTGAACCTGATCAGAGACGAGCGCTACAGTCTTCTCACGCTGCTCCGTGTTTTCCATCCAACATTAGAGAAGGTCACAGCAGAGAAGCTCGCCGTCTGTAAACCTTTGTTCATCTTTGACGGTTTGGACGAAAGCAGACTCTCGCTGGACTTTAAGAGCAGGACGGTCGTCTCTGGCGTCACACAGAGGTCACCGGTGAACCTGCTGCTGACCAACCTCATCCGAGGGAATCTGCTTCCCTCGGCTCTCGTCTGGATAACTTCACGACCTGCGGCGGCCAATCAGATCCCTCCTACGTGTGTCGACAGGATCACGGAAGTACGAGGCTTCACCGACACCCAGAAGGACGAGTACTTCAGGAAGAGATCCAGCGATGTAGAGCTGTCCGAGAGAATCGTCTCGCACATCAAGACGTCCAAGAGCCTCCACATCATGTGTCAAATCCCAGTCTTCTGCTGGATCAGTGCTACAGTGCTAGAGCACATGTTGACCACAGAGCAGAGAGGAGAGCTGCCCAAGACCCTGACCGACCTGTACTCTCACTTCCTGCTGGTTCAGACGAAGAGGAAGAAGGACAAGTTTGATGAGGGACATGAGATGAGTCCACAGGAGCTGATAGAGGCCGACAGGGACGTTCTTCTGAAGCTGGGGAGGCTTGCGTTTGAACAGCTGGAGAAAGGAAACATCATCTTCTACCAAGAAGACATAGAGAGGTGTGGTCTTGACGTGACCGAGGCCTCGGTGAACTCAGGAGTTTGTACTGAGATCTTCAAAAAAGAGTGTGTGATCTTTCAGAAAACTGTCTTCTGCTTTGTCCATCTGAGCGTTCAGGAGTTTCTGGCTGCAGTCTACATGTTCCACTGTTACACCGACATGAAGACGGAGGTGCTGAGAGGGTTTCTGGGAAAAGACTGTAGCTCAAAACCACCGTCTGTCCTCAAGAGGGTTTCTAAGTATTTAGGAAAGTCCGATAACAGCGATCTGTCACTCAGTGATCTGTCGTTTGAGGACTTCCTGCGGAGAGCAATGGAGAAATCCTTCAGAAGTAAAAATGGCCACCTGGACCTGTTTGTTCGCTTCCTTCATGGCCTCTGTCTGGAGTCCAACCAGAGAATCCTCGGAGGCCTGCTGGAAAGTACAGAAAACAGTCCGGATATCGTGCACAGAGCCATCTGCAACCTGAAGAGGATGAACAGTGAGGACATTTCTCCTGACAGGAGCATCAACGTCTTCCACTGTCTCATGGAGATGAACGACCAGACCGTTCACGAGGAGATCCAAGAGTTTCTGAGGTCAGAGAACAGATTGGAGAAAAACCTCTCTGAGATCCATTGTTCTGCTCTGGCCTACATGCTGCAGATGTCAGAGGTCCTGGACGCGTTGATCCCAATCAACTACAACACATCGGTGGAGGGACGACGGAGACTGATCCCAGCTGTGAGGAACTGCAGGAAGGCTCAGTAAGTCCAGACATGACGGACATAAAGGGCCATCACTTTAACCAGGTCTGAAGTTTGAATGTTTTCCTCTGATTATTGCAGACTTATCGTTTGCGGGATCTCAGAGAGCGACTGTGAAATCGTGGCCTCAGCTCTGAGGTCCAACCCTTCCCACCTGACCGAGCTTTATCTGAGCGGAAACAAGCTGCACGATTCAGGAGTGAAGCGACTCTGTGCTGGACTGGAGAGTCCTAACTGTAGACTGGAGACTCTGACGTGAGTTTGTTCAACAAAGACACTTTACCCCACGGGGTGGGTTAACCCTAACCTTATCCCTACTAACCCTTATCTCTAACCCTGAAGGGTTATTAAAGATGTGTGATAGTAAATAACCGTTATTTAGGCTCCGTCCCAATACATCCCAATACCTTGGTTTTGAGTGCCCTCAACCGTAAATTCCCATCGTTGAGGGAAGTGGTATTGGGACATCACTACATGCAAATTAGCGTAGTGAACGTAACGAACGTGCTAACCTACGTCACATGTTGACAATTCAACCGGTGGAGCGTGCTACTAGTTTCATTCAGGAAAAATGCCGTTGGATCAGCTGTTTGTTTTACTCCGTCAACGCTCGTTTTTCTCGTAAACCTGACAAGTCCAGGGTTTTTCGTGTTCAAGTGAACGCCGGTACACACATCCAAACACTGACAAAACTACCCAGATGTAGCAGAGCTGGCTGGCGGGGGTGCTTCGAGAACATTTGCCCGTCATGCAGCTCTGCGTGGCGGGCGTGCTCTCTCGGGGCGCTCTGCGTGTAGCCGCTCGCTAGCTAGTTAGCTAGCTGCTTTCATAAATCGTCACTTATTTTAACATTATATTAAAAACTTATATCACATTTCCCCTTGCTCCACCCTTCACGTGAACGCGCAAAATGTAGGGTTAGGGGAGTGTTATTGGGACGGGGACTAAATCTCCATATTTCATCGTTCTTTACTCAGATTGGTGGACTGCGGTTTATCCAAAGTGAGCAGTGCTTCTCTGGCCTCGGCTCTGAGATCCAACCCCTCTCACCTGAGACACCTGGAGCTGGGCGACAACAGGCTGCAGGACTCTGGAGTGAAGGAGCTGTGTGGTTTTCTGCAGAGTCAGCAATGTCAGCTGAAGATTCTGGGGTGCGTTCACCGACGCTGCATCCTGTTGTCGGGTTGCAGAGTTTTGCAAGTGTTAAGTGACGATGATGTTTTTGGAAATGGGGTTTGCATAAATCATCGTCATTCGCTGTGTCATTTAAGTGATTCTATGAGTTCTCTTGTTTCCACGTTTCACTCTTCATTCAGACTGGTGAGCTGTGGCTTGTCAAAAACCAGCTGTGCTTCTCTGACGTCAGCTCTGAGAGAAAACCCCTCACACCTGAGGATCCTGGACCTGAGCTCCAACAAGCTGCAGGATTCAGGGGTGAAGGAGCTGTGTGGTTTTCTGCAGAGTCCACGCTGCCAGCTGGAAAATCTGGGGTCAGTTCATTCACATGTCGATGCATATTTCCAGTTGCAGGTCATTACTGGCCGTTGGATTATCAACGTTCACTTGAACATTCAGAACTAACTCACTGTTGAAAGTGACCAGCACTTTTCCATTATACAGTTCTACAGCTTTGATTCTTCCAGTGACGACACTCTCTGACCAGAGTTGAGTAGACAGAATACGGACAAAACAAAACTAATCTTTTCTATTCATTCTTTATTATTCAGACTGAGGAGCTGCAGTTTGTCAGACGTCAGCTGTTCTTCTCTGGCCTCAGCTCTCAGGGTCAACCCTTCCTATCTCAAAGTCCTGAACCTGAGCTCCAACAAGCTGCAAGATGTGCATTTACAGCCTCTGTCTGAGCTCGTGGACAGTTCAGACTGTGCACTGGAGACACTGAGGTCAGTTGATGCTTTGGTCAAAAAAACATATAAATATATATACATGTATATATATGTCAGATAAATCATCTATGACAGTTCTTCACTGACTGATGAAAGGATCACCACTGTTGTCTTCTTCCCTCAATAGATACAAGCGATGATCTCGGTGAAGGTGAATAACCTCAAGAGGATGATGTTGACGACCCACTACTGGAGTATGACTGCAGGGACTTTGACGCAACACACACAACCTTTAGTTTGATCAAAGACATAATTATGTTGGAATCTATAGACAAGCCACGATGTGCCTGAGCAGAAAAGACCTCACATGAAGACCTGCAGAACGCTGTGATCGGGCAGAATGACGCCCAAATAGACCCCAAGATGTTAAGCACACTCATAATCATAATAACACCAAGGTACACAACTGATGATGTGTCTCTGACATCTGGAATCTCGTTATACGAGTCCGTTATAGAGCTTAACCACATATTTGTGATTCTTTGTAGTTGTTTTCTTGTTGTACAGTTAATGTAGATAGAGGCTAGTCATAAATATACTGTACATGTCTATAAATTATATATATATATATACATATATATATATATATATATATATATACACACATACATATAATATATATGTGTGTATATATAATTTATATATGTATATTATACATATACATATATAAATGATATATATACACGTATGTATATATATATATATATATATAATGATTATTATTACTATTATTTTAATTTTTTTCAAATGAATGCAATGCACTTTAGTAGGAAATAATAAGCTATTACTGTATATTATATATCAATGAAGTCCGTTGTCCTTCTGTGACACATTTGCACATTTTTATTATGGTTCAATTCATGTGAAAATAAAGGTTAAACGCTTGGAAACATGTGATTGGCTCAGCGGTGCAGGTGGGCGGTGACGTTGACAATGACAGAAATATTTATTAACCAATGAACGCGTCATTTACTACTGCGTCACACCTATATTGACGTGGAAGCCGGAAGTGTGTATCCGCTTAGTCTTCCGGGTTGGCGGAGTACCCTCAGCGTTCTGAAGTTGTTGTTGTTGTTGATGTTCTGGTGGCGGAGCGATGGCCAACGACCCAGCGCTGTCCCTGCGGGTGTCGGAGATTAAGAACCCGGCCGCGCTCTTCGAGCGCTACAACACCGAGGAGATCCGCCGCGTCGAGCGCAAAGTCCGCGGCGAGATCGAGCAGAAGAAGGAGGAGCTGCGGCAGATGGTCGGTGAGCGGTACCGGGACCTCATAGACGCCGCCGACACCATCGGAGAGATGCGGCAGTGCTCGGAGAGCGTGGTCCTGTCCATCCAGGACATGCACCAGTACTGTCACGGTCTGAAACAAGGCCGAGCCGCTGTGAGCAGCAGCAGCAGCAGCAGCAGCAGCAGCAGGCAGGAGGTGAGGAGAGAACCGGAGTGACAACACCTGGCCAGAGAAATCACCTTAGCTTCACCAAACTTCACTTAAAAAAGTGACAGTTCATTCTTTTTACACGTGATTCGTAACCAGTAACCGCAGCTATGTTGTTGCTTTATGCGCAGTGTGTGTGAGAGTGAACTTTCGATCAGTTCGGCGTGGACAGAGCATCGCTATTACTATTATTGTACTAATATGCACGGCCACTTCCTGCTTTTCAGTAAGCTAGTCCGTCTACTTCCGGTTAGCTGTCAGCCAAAAAAGACTGCGAGATATTTAGCTGCCAATTATAGAATTCAGTAGAGGCTGTATATGTTTTTATTTAAAGCCATGTTGAATCCCTCAGGGCTTACTATTAAAGGACCATTTTAACATGTTTAGTCTATATATATATATATATATATATATATATATATATATATGTGTGTCAACACAAAGTAATCGCTGTTGTGTTTCTTCACATGAGCAAACAGGGCATGAATGCAGGTCAAGCTGTGTTCATAGCGCCCTCTGCTGGAAAACGCGTCAATTTAAAATAATATTTTAAATGAACTTATGAACACCAGATATTTATTAGCAGGTTTTTATGTTTATGTTATGCTAATATTTCCTTACGTCCTAAAATATAGGCCCTCTCATTGACTTCTGCTCAGTTGTAAGCTAACGCTAGCTCGACAACTGCTGCCTTGTTTGTGTATTTTGTGGCGCTGTGGTCAAACACAGCAAAGTATTTCTAATACTAAAGTACTGATGCAACAAAACCTTGTTTTGTTTATCGATGTAAAATCGCTGATTGTCTCGATAATGGGCTTTGGTGTGGGAGAGGGAGTTGTTTACGATCCCTTTTTTACTATCTCTGGTTTTTGCAGAACCAGAGGCAGTGGCAGGACAAGTTCTACACCATGGCGGCCCAGATAAAGCTCCTGCTGGAGATCCCAGAGCGCGTCTGGAGCGCCATGGAGGCGTCGCAGTACCTGCAGGCCACCCAGCTGCACCTGCTGTGCTGCCACTTGCACAGCCTGCTGCAGCTGGACAAGGCAACGGGGGGCCACTACAGCCCTGTCCTGGCCCGCTTCCCTATCCTGGTCCGCCAGGTAGCCACCACTGGTCACTTTAGGTACTCGTGTGTGTTTTCTCTCTCATGATGGTCGTGATTATAAGTGAGTGATGATCACAGGTCAGTAAGCAGCACGTCTCTCTGCAGGTCAACCATTCTGCTGGACAGCAGGTCTCTGCTGCGGGGACGGGCCGTGTCGGACCAGGCCATCG
Organism: Microchirus variegatus; assembly: GCF_963457635.1. Taxonomy (NCBI): domain Eukaryota; kingdom Metazoa; phylum Chordata; class Actinopteri; order Pleuronectiformes; family Soleidae; genus Microchirus; species Microchirus variegatus. The sequence continues at coordinate 3,753,278 of NC_139811.1, forward strand.
CCGAGGCCCTGGTGTCCACCATGCTGCTGGAGGACAGCTCACCGCGGCAGGCGCTGGCCGACTTCTTGCTGGCCAGGAAAGCCTCGATCCATCAGCTGCTCAACCAACCACAGCACGGTACTCCTCTCTTTTCTAGCGCCTGTCAGCATGTGGAGAGCAGAGCGGTGTCCAAGCTTTGGTGCTGTCTAACATTCCTTCACATTTTCATGGGGACATTTTATTAAAAAAATGTGCGAGTTCATGATTTTTTTCCACCTGAAAATCCATGAAATGGCGCTCTTCTATCTATTTTTGACACTTATACAAACACTATTTCAGCCCATTAACAATGGATTTTAATATAGAGCTGCAACCCCTAACGGATATTCATTTATGACAACATTTTATTGTTTATAACGGGGTTTTCTGATCTTTCCGTTCCTTAAATGTGAACTATATAGGGCAGGGGTCTCAAACTCTTATTTTGAAATGATTAAATTCAACATTTAAAGGTGCATTATGTAATAAATCTAAAGAAACTGGCCATAAAATCCTCCTAATATGTCACAGAGACTCAGGAATAATGTTCATATAACAAACTGAACTCACCAACAACAACAGTGCAGACATTTGCATTAAAAAAAATATTTTGCAGCCTGCAAATCATGTTTTGGCATTGAATTTGAATGTAGTAACCGTTTTTGGCCATATTCTTACATATGGCACCTTTAATAATATATGTATATAAGCTTGTCTGGTGTTTTAATTACAATTGTCTTCACGTATATGTTGATTTAATGTTTGTGTTTTATTTCTGTCTGTTTTTGTTATTTACAGATTCATTATGCGTCATAAATGTATTTTTTGTTGTTGTGAGGCCCCTGATTTAGGAGTTTCTTTGCTTCATTTAACAAATTAATAATTTAAACTGAATAGTTTTGGTTTGTGGACATAATGAGACGGACGAATCAATGGATTGTGTCTCGTATTGTGAGGAGCACTGTGATTCCCACACATAGTTTTAATATTTTATCGCACAATAGAGACATAAATCATCAGAGAAGTAGGATTTTTTTTTATTATTATTATAATTTTTATTTTTTAATCTTCACCAGTTCATGAGCATGTATTATTATTCTGTTGTATCCAGGTGCAGGGATCAAGGCGCAGGTGTGCAGCCTGGTGGAGCTGCTGGTCACCACCCTGTTCCAGGCCTACGCCGTCTTCTACCTGCCCCCAGAGGGAGTCCCCAGGACTGCAGAGGGCGCTCTGAGCTGCGGCATGCTCTTCTCCATCCTGGAGAACGTGACCTCCATCAGTCCTGCAGGTACAGTGTGACAAAAAATCTGCACTTGCTTCTGAATATATTTTATGTTGATGTATCTCGTAGTCGACCCAGACGAGACGATCCTCGGATTAATAGAGAGATTATTTTATTGTTGGCTTCTGCTGTAAATCCTCTCCTCCTCCTCCTCCTCCTCCATCCCTCAGCTAAAGTCCGGAAGGTGCTGCAGGAGGAGACGAGCACAGGCGGCTGGTTCAAGCACCTGCCTCCCTCCATCACCGAGTTCCAGCCCGCCCTCCGCACCCTGGCTCAGCCCATCCAGAGAGAGCAGCTGCGGGACACGCTGCAGCAGTGGATCAACACGTAAAAACCACACATCTATAATAATGATGCAGTTTTAAAAGGACAGATTTTGTCTCTTTTGAGAGAAATTTTCACAGTAAATGTCTGTAAAATAGTGCAAATTCAAGGTACTCTTTGATTTCGACTTACATTCAGTCACGTCGTTCTAATCCATATGCCAATAATCTCAGAATCTGACAGACCCGGGGTGTGCTCTCAGGTGTAAGGAGGACATTTGCCGTGGCGTCGGCGGCCTCCTGGTCTATGTGAAAAGCCTGAAGGGTCTGGCGGCCATCAGAGACGCCGTGTGGGACCTCCTCTCCACCGACTCCATCAGTCAACACTGGGGCACGGTGTGCCAGCGGCTCCTGGAGCGCCCCCTGGCCGTCTGGGACGACTTCCTCCAGCAGCTTTTCCTTCAGCGCCTACAGGTTGGCGTCACCACAGTTCCTGTGTACTGTACATAGTATTGTATTCCTCCAATAACTCCTCCCTCTTATTCCTCAAGGCCATCACCAAAGAGGAAACCGAGGCCATCTCCTCCAGCTCTGTCCAGCACCTGGTCTCGGCTCTGAGGGACCTGGAGTCTCAGAGCACCCAAACACCTGCAGGTGCGAACCCCAGCTGCAGCCGCAAGGCTCAGTACGAGGTGGACGTGGCCTCCTTCCTCTGGTCCGAGTCTCCAGGCGACCTGCTGAGTGACGCCGGCTGGGTGAGCGTGTCCCAGCGCAGGCAGCAGCAGCAGAGGAGCGGCCTGGCCATGAAGACCCAGGCCCTGACGCCTTGTGTCCAGAACTTCTGCTCGTCCATGGACGCGAAGCTGAAGGCCAGGCTGGAGGACCTCCAGTACTACCTTCCCTCCCAGGACACAGGTAGGTGGTGGAAAAACTGAAAAAGATGTGTTTTCAGTTCGGTTATTTGTGCTGGTGATAAATGATGATCTTCGGTGTTCTTCAGGGTCTGGCTCTGGACCTGCTGCTGACGCCTCATCGCCCTCCTCATTTAACCGCTTCATGGACTCTCCGGCCGTGGAGGAGGCGTTGCGCGGTGGCTCCCTGACCTGCGTCCACCACATCCTGTCCTCCATCCACGCAGAGCTGGCCGCAGCCTCGCCCGACCCCAGTCCCGCCCGCCTCAGTTCCGTCCTCTTCATGGCCAGGCTGTGCCAGTCCATGGGCGAGCTCTGTCCTAACCTGAAGCTCTGCGTCCTGGGTAAGCAGAGCGGCTCTGAGGCCCGGGTCAGAGTCGCACCGAGGCAAAGCAAGAAGCTGGGCAAAGCTAGGGCCGCTACAGAGGTCAGCCCCGCCCAGGCCAAGTGGGCGGGGCTGAAGGAGGAGCTTCTCAACTGCAGCATGGAGGCTTACCGCATCTGGAGCTCCGCCCTCTCCAAGGTTAGATGCTCACCATTCTTCAAATTAAAGGCATTCCGTTTTCTTTAAATTTGCATCCAGAAAAACCTGTGACGTTAAGGCATTTTGCGTAGTTACGGTGTTTTGAATAGTTAAGTTTTTTTGCGTAGTTGCGGTGTTTTGCGTAGTTACAGTATTTTGTGTAATTACCGTGTTTTGTATAGCTACAGTGTTTTGCGTAGTTACAGCATTTTGTGTAGTAATGGTGTTTTTTGTAGTTACAGTATTTTGCGTAATTACAGTGCGCGTAGCTCCGAGGTTTTGCGTAGCTATGGGGTTGCGTAATTATGGGGTTTTGTGTAGCTACGGGGTTTTGTGTAGTTACCATGCGTAATTACCGTGTTTCACGCAGCTACGGTGTTTCGCGTAGTTACGGTGTTTTGTGTGGTGACAGGTGTTGCTGGATAAGTTTGGCGCGGTGCTGCACACACAGTCGGCCGGTGTCATCCTCACCACGGCGACAAACTGGGAGGACCTGGAGATCCAGGAAGAGGCGGAGTCTGGGAGCAGCGTCACGTCCAAAATCCGTCTTCCTGTGCAGGTGAGTCAGACACGCACACACACAGACACACACACACAGAGGAAGTACAGTGATTTTAAACAGATGTGGACGTCTTGTGTCTCCTGCAGCTGTCCTGGTTTGTCCAGTCGCTGCTCTTCCAGCTGTGTGTGGAGGTGAACAGGGTGGGCGGTCACGCTCTGCCCCGGCCCACGCAGCAGGAGCTGCTGCACACGTGTCTGACGGGGGCTCTGCATCATTACCACAGCCTGTCACAGCAGGACCACACCAAGGTAAGGACACGCTCTTCTATTGGACTGTGAGACCCTGACGGTGATCACACGGCTGCCAGCAGGGACACAAGGAACAGATGTTTGTGTCACTTAGCCTTACATAATAACACGAACTGTCTTTCTCTTTCAGGATGATGTGTTTCCCATGACTCAGAACAGAGCCCTGCAGCTGCTCTTTGACCTCCGTTACCTCAACACCACACTGGGCAGCAGACAGGAGGAGAGCAAGAGCTCGCGCTCCCATCAAGACCCCAGGTATCACATCCTCCTTTACCTCAGAGTGTTAACTCCTAGAGTCTTGTCTGTAACATTTGAGACATTTGAGACCGACTATTATGATGGTAAATTTCAAGTCATAAAAAATACTTTTTGTTTTTTTGAAAAAAGTCAGCTCCCTGTCAAAGTGTATCAGAGCAAATGGATCATTTCCTGATTTTCAAAAATTCATTTAAATTATTCCTTAAGAGCTATGCAAATAATTTCAAGGGATCCTTGTTCAGTGCGATACCGACTATTATGATGGTAAATTTCAAGTCATTCCGAGATACTTTTTGTTTTTTTGAAAAAAGTCAGCTCACTGTCAAAGTGTATCAGAGCAAATGGATCATTTCCTGATTTTCAAAAATTCATTAAAATTATTCCTTAAGACCTTTGCAAATAATTTCAAGGGATCCTTGTTCAGGGCGATACCGACTATTATGATGGTAAATTTCAAGTCATTCCGGGATACTTTTTGTTTTTGAGTTTAAACTCAGCTCCCTGTCAAAGTGCATCAGGGCAAATGGATCATTTCCTGATTTTTTAAAAAATTCATTAAAATTATTCCTTATGAGATATGCGAATAATTTCAACGGATCCTTGTTCAGGGCGATACCAACTATTATCATGGTAAATTTCAAGTCATTCTGAGATACTTTTTGTTTTTGAGATTAAACTCAGCTCACTGTCAAAGTGCATCAGGGCAAATGGATCATTTCCTGATTTTCTAAAATTCATTAAAATTATTCCTTAAGACCTTTGCAAATTTTTTCAACGGATCCTTGTTCAGTGCGATACCGACTATTATCATGGTAAATTTCAAGTCATTCCGAGATACTTTTTGTTTTTTTGAAAAAAGTCAGCTCCCTGTCAAAGTGTATCAGAGCAAAAGGATCATTTCCGGATTTTCAAAAATTCATTAAAATTATTCCTTAAGAGCTATGCAAATAATTTCAAGGGATCCTTGTTCAGGGCGATACCGACTATTATGATGGTAAATTTCAAGTCATTCCGGGATACTTTTTGTTTTTGAGATTAAACTCAGCTCAATGTCCAAGTGCATCAGGGCAAATGGATCATTTCCTGATTTTCAAAAATTCATTAAAATTATTCCTTAAGAGATATGCAAATAATTTCAACGGATCCTTGTTAAGGGCGATACCGACTATTATCATGGTAAATTTCAAGTCATTCTGAGATACTTTTTGTTTTTGAGATTAAACTCAGCTCAATGTCCAAGTGCATCAGGGCAAATGGATCATTTCCTGATTTTCTAAAATTCATTAAAATTATTCCTTAAGACCTTTGCAAATTTTTTCAACGGATCCTTGTTCAGTGCGATACCGACTATTATCATGGTAAATTTCAAGTCATTCCGAGATACTTTTTGTTTTTTTGAAAAAAGTCAGCTCCCTGTCAAAGTGTATCAGAGCAAAAGGATCATTTCCGGATTTTCAAAAATTCATTAAAATTATTCCTTAAGAGCTATGCAAATAATTTCAAGGGATCCTTGTTCAGGGCGATACCGACTATTATGATGGTAAATTTCAAGTCATTCCGGGATACTTTTTGTTTTTGAGATTAAACTCAGCTCAATGTCCAAGTGCATCAGGGCAAATGGATCATTTCCTGATTTTCAAAAATTCATTAAAATTATTCCTTAAGAGATATGCAAATAATTTCAACGGATCCTTGTTAAGGGCGATACCGACTATTATCATGGTAAATTTCAAGTCATTCTGAGATACTTTTTGTTTTTGAGACTAAACTCAGCTCAATGTCCAAGTGCATCAGGGCAAATGGATCATTTCCTGATTTTCAAAAATTCATTAAAATTATTCTTTAGGGGATATGCAAATAATTTCAAGGGATCCTTGTTCAGGGCGATACCGACTATTATGATGGTAAATTTCAAGTCATTCTGGGATACTTTTTGTTTTTGAGATTAAACTCAGCTCACTGTCCAAGTGCATCAGGGCAAATGGATCATTTCCTGATTTTCAAAAATTCATAAAAATTATTCCTTAAGAGATTTGCAAATTTTTTCAACGGATCCTTGTTCAGGGCCATGCCGACTATTATCATGGTAAATTTCAAGTCATTCTGAGATACTTTTTGTTTTTTTGAAAAAAGTCAGCTCACTGTCAAAGTGCATCAGAGCAAATGGATCTTTCCTGATTTTCAAAAATTCATTAAAATTATTCCTTAAGAGCTATGCAAATAATTTCAAGGGATCCTTGTTCAGGGCGATACCGACTATTATGATGGTAAATTTCAAGTCATTCCGGGATACTTTTTGTTTTTGAGATTAAACTCAGCTCAATGTCCAAGTGCATCAGGGCAAATGGATCATTTCCTGATTTTCAAAAATTCATAAAAATTATTCCTTAAGAGATTTGCAAATTTTTTCAACGGATCGTTGTTCAGGGCCATACCAACTATTATCATGGTAAATTTCAAGTCATTCTGAGATACTTTTTGTTTTTGAGATTAAACTCAGCTCACTGTCAAAGTGCATCAGGGCAAATGGATCATTTCCTGATTTTCAAAAATTCATTAAAATTATTCCTTAAGAGATATGCAAATTTTTTCAACGGATCCTTGTTCAGGGCGATACCGACTATTATCATGGTAAATTTCAAGTCATTCCGAGATACTTTTTGTTTTTTTGAAAAAAGTCAGCTCCCTGTCAAAGTGTATCAGAGCAAAAGGATCATTTCCGGATTTTCAAAAATTCATTAAAATTATTCCTTAAGAGCTTTGCAAATAATTTCAAGGGATCCTTGTTCAGGGCGATACCGACTATTATGATGGTAAATTTCAAGTCATTCCGGGATACTTTTTGTTTTTGAGATTAAACTCAGCTCAATGTCCAAGTGCATCAGGGCAAATGGATCATTTCCTGATTTTCAAAAATTCATTAAAATTATTCCTTAAGAGATATGCAAATAATTTCAACGGATCCTTGTTAAGGGCGATACCGACTATTATCATGGTAAATTTCAAGTCATTCTGAGATACTTTTTGTTTTTGAGATTAAACTCAGCTCAATGTCCAAGTGCATCAGGGCAAATGGATCATTTCCTGATTTTCAAAAATTCATTAAAATTATTCTTTAGGGGATATGCAAATAATTTCAAGGGATCCTTGTTCAGGGCGATACCGACTATTATGATGGTAAATTTCAAGTCATTCTGGGATACTTTTTGTTTTTGAGATTAAACTCAGCTCAATGTCCAAGTGCATCAGGGCAAATGGATCATTTCCTGATTTTCAAAAATTCATAAAAATTATTCCTTAAGAGATTTGCAAATTTTTTCAACGGATCCTTGTTCAGGGCCATGCCGACTATTATCATGGTAAATTTCAAGTCATTCTGAGATACTTTTTGTTTTTTTGAAAAAAGTCAGCTCACTGTCAAAGTGCATCAGAGCAAAAGGATCATTTCCTGATTTTCAAAAATTCATTAAAATTATTCCTTAAGAGCTATGCAAATAATTTCAAGGGATCCTTGTTCAGGGAGATATCGACTATTATGATGGTAAATTTCAAGTCATTCCGGGATACTTTTTGTTTTTGAGATTAAACTCAGCTCAATGTCCAAGTGCATCAGGGCAAATGGATCATTTCCTGATTTTCAAAAATTCATTAAAATTATTCCTTAAGAGATATGCAAATAATTTCAACGGATCCTTGTTAAGGGCGATACCGACTATTATCATGGTAAATTTCAAGTCATTCTGAGATACTTTTTGTTTTTGAGATTAAACTCAGCTCAATGTCCAAGTGCATCAGGGCAAATGGATCATTTCCTGATTTTCTAAAATTCATTAAAATTATTCTTTAGGGGATATGCAAATAATTTCAAGGGATCCTTGTTCAGGGCGATACCGACTATTATGATGGTAAATTTCAAGTCATTCTGAGATACTTTTTGTTTTTTTGAAAAAAGTCAGCTCACTGTCAAAGTGTATCAGAGCAAATGGATCATTTCCTGATTTTCAAAAATTCATTAAAATTATTCCTTAAGAGCTATGCAAATTTTTTCAACGGATCCTTGTTCAGGGCGATACCGACTATTATCATGGTAAATTTCAAGTCATTCTGAGATACTTTTTGTTTTTTTGAAAAAAGTCAGCTCACTGTCAAAGTGCATCAGAGCAAATGGATCATTTCCTGATATTCAAAAATTCATTAAAATTATTCCTTAAGAGATATGCGAATAATTTCAAGGGATCCTTGTTCAGGGAGATACCGACTATTATGATGGTCAATTTCAAGTGTTTCCGAGATACTTCTTGTTTTTGAGACTAAACTCGGCTCACTGTCAAAGTGCATTAGGGCAAATGGATCATTTCATTCAATTTCGTTAGGTTTAAAATAATCAAGTAAATCAAGAAATAGTAACTGTTAGCAAATAAGTTTTATTTCTTCCTTGAGCAGTGTTTAGAAAGTTTGTTTCTCTGTTTCTCCTCCAGATTCCACGAGCTCTGTGATTGGCTGGAGAGCTTCATTGACCCCTTTGACCTGGACGTGTTCACACCTCTGCTGAACGCCAACCTCAACCGCCTGTCGCAGAGGACCTCGGTACTTTCTTAGCCCTTTATCGTCAGAGAAACAACTGCAGTACAGATGTTTTAACGATTTCCTCAGTGGCTCCGCCCAAACCTTAAATCGGGACTCTGATTACTCTTATTATACCCGATCCATGCTCTCCCTGGAGGACTAACATCCTGTTGCCGTGTGTGTGTTCCAGGTGCTGTTCGGGCTGATCACGGGCTCAGAGAAGCAGTTTGTGTCGCGGAGCAGCAGCGTCAACTCTCAGGAACCTTACAACATCCTGCCGCTCGCCAGCAGCCAGATCAGGTCAGAGGTCAACAACAACAACAACAACACAATCCGGCTCGGATTGGTTACGTTGTGTTTACATCGATGTTTTTTCCATCCACTTCCTGTCAAACCTGCAGGTTCGGGCTGCTGCCGCTCAGCATGTCCAACGAGAGGAAGTCGAAGATCTCCTCCTCCTCCTCCTCCTCCTCCTCCTCCAGGAGTTCTGAGGTTCCTCGCCAGCTGGTGAGTAAGAGCGACCGCTGCCCCCTGCTGGCTGCAGGGGGACACAGCGTTTTATTGCACTTCTGTCTCCCATTTCTCTTTATTTTCACTGTTTGTCTTCACTCGGGGTGAACGATATCTGTCACATCCTCTGTCCTCCAGCATTTCTCAGTGTGAGAGACGCACAGGCAAGTCCATCCGTGTGTGTGTGTGTGTGTGTGTGTGTGTTAGTGTGTGTTAGTTGTGTTGGTAGCGGTGTCTTGCTTTACAAACTCTGCAGTGTGTGTTTTGCAGTGTTGTGATTCGATGATTTGCACAAATGACAATCGGCATGTTAACACGGGGTTCCCGCAGGTCCTTGAAATTTAAAAAAAATCACCCTAAATAGACATGGGTCATTGAAAGTGCTTGGATTTTATGCAAGAAAGTAGTTTGTTACGACGCCACCTACTGTTTCACGCCCTGCGTTGCTTGATGTATGTAGACTAAGCCGACGCCGTCCACCGTCTCTCTCTCTCTCTCTGCCGTTGATGTGAGATTCCAGAACGGTGAGCGAGTAAAGTTGAGCAAGAGAGCAAACCATGACTCACGCTCTTACAAGTTACCACTTTCCCATCTTTAGCCGTGTCCTGCAGGGTATCCGCAGGGTCTTAAAAAGTCTTATATCCCCCAAAAAAGTCTTAAACCTTTATTTAAAACATGCATAAACTTCAGTCTCGCTTTCAAATGTTTATATTTTTGAGGATGCGATAACAACAATAACTACAACACGGAACTAAAGTAGGTCACCTGTGCTGCCCGGTGACAATTTATCGAGCACCACTAGCTAGTGTGCTGTGCGCGCGCCGCGGTGTGTTACAGTTTAGCATAGCATAGCAGCGGAGAAAACTTAATGAAAGCCCACAGCTAAGCCGAACGATTTATGGCTCCAATTTTCCTTCATGTCTTTTCTGCTTTTTTTTTGCCAGTATGGATTTGAAATGTGTCTTACGTTTTATTCATTATGGTCTTTAAAAATTTTAAATTTGACTTGTTGAAACCTGCAGTGACCGTGTCCTGGAAAGTCCTTGAATTTGATGTCAACCAAGGTGTGGGAACCCTGGTTAATTAATCACTTACAAAATGAATGCCGTGAAGAGTTTTTCTTCTCTGATTTTAATATATCGTCTAGTTTATTTTGCTCCATATAACAAATAAATGATCAAAACTGAATGATTTTAGTTTGCGGACAAAACAGAGTTATCATTTCCAGGTTTGGGAAACACTGATCAATGTTTTTATTAAATGTAAATAAACAGTTTGCTTGTCCTCTGTATTCTCGTGCATCGACGAATCCATAACAATGACAGAAATCTTCATCTGTCTGCCCTCCGTCCCCCTCAGGCTCCGCCCCCCTCTGTGGTCCGCGTGGAGGACACATTCCGGCCGGGCAGCCTCTTCAGACAGCTGGCCAATCAGGACGAAGACACGGCGGCTCCGTCTCTGTTCAAACTGAGCTGGCTCTCTGGCATGGCCAAGTAATCGCGACACGTTCACCGTCACACACAGGACTTTTTACTGAGCTTTGTCAAAAATAATATGTAATATAATAAATTCTGTCTTCTTTTTTTTTGGAGAAAAAAAAGGCTTCTTTATGTGTGTTTATATCATCTTTATTCACTCAGAAGATTGTTGTGCTCTGTTGTTTTGAATTTGCAGGATCGTACATAGATAGTTGAATATAATCTGACGGGAATCCTAAATCTTATGCTTAGTATTAAGTGTTTACACACACTCATATGGAGTTTATATGGATGGAAAACATGACAATAATAAGATAAAATCAGACATTATAAAGCATCTGATACGTCTAATTTTGCTCATGTACCCATGGACGTCTTCTACTTCTTCCTGTCGATTTTGCTCATCATGGCCTTGACGTCGACCGGAGCGGAGGCAGCGGCTGCTTTAGCCTTTTCTTCCTCCTCCTGGTGCCACAGGATGATGGGATGGATGCCCACGCCTCGGTTCTGAGCGTTTTGCTCCAGCTGGGCTGAACTGGTGGATGGAGAGAGGGAGAAGAAGAGTGTTGTTGTTGTTGTTGTTTTTTTCGCGGTAAAAATCACAAAATTGCACATTCATTCAAAAGCAAGAAAAGAAAGGGAAAAAATAAGTGAAAAGAGCGCAGTCGCTAACCTGAAGTTATGAGACTCAGGGTTCAGCGACTTCTTCTGGATGTCTTTGTACACCGGAGACTTGAGGTAACGGAAGAAAGTGTCCTGCAACAACACAAGACTGATGAGATTGGTAGATACTATAGATAGTTAGATGGATAGATACTATAGATAGTTAGAGGGATAGTTCGCTCGCTAGTATGATGGCTCGCTCTATAGATAGATAGATACTGTAGATGGATGATTATTGGCTAGTATGATGGCTGGCTAGATAGATAGTATCATGGCTAGCTAGCTAGCTTGCTTGCTCGATAGATAGATAGATAGATAGATAGTATGACGGCTAGCTAGATAGCTTGCTTGATAGATAGATAGATGGCTAGTATCATGCTAGCTAGCTAGCTTGCTCGATAGATACTGTAGATAGATGGATAGTTAGCTAGCTAGTATGATGCTAGATAGATAGCTTGCTCAATAGATAGATAGATAGATATTTGGCTAGTATCATGGCTAGCTAGCTCTATAGATACTGTAGATAGATGGATAGTTAGCTAGCTAGTATGATGGCTAGATAGATAGACAGATGGGTAGGTGGGTAGACAGATTTGGGGGCTAAAGCTGAATCTTTTAGTATAAGTAAAACTAAATCCATAACCCAATGTCTTTTTTTCCAGGTGAAATCTAGTCAACATGTGTTTGTAGTCATTTGTCATTTGTTAAGTAGTATGTAGTATTTAAGTATTGAATTTATACATGTTGTGATAAAAATATGTACATCTACTGCCTCTCTGGTCAAACGCCTGCTATTGCGTTCACATTTTGTCATTGGCTATACTGGTGCACTCTGACATCATCCGTGTCAGATTTCACTACCAGGCCACGCCCCCTTAACCACTCTGCAGTCTCAAATCAGGCATTGGGTGGAGTTCACTGCAGACGACGGGGTTTGGTTTGTCTTTCAGTTATTAAATCACTCTAACGCACCTTTTTCATGAGCAGGAAGACGTGAGTCTGCGCAGCATCCAGCACGTAGCGGTGAGGATGCTCCAGGCCTTTCACCGTCAGACCCATGGTCCGACCGTCAATGTTGATCCAACGAGGAGCACCGGGGGCCAGGAAGGTCCTGAACACACACACACACACACACGGTCAGGGTTCATATGACGTCAGAGGACGCTCCTTTAGCCATAACCATAACTAGCACTGGCACACTTACTTGAAGATGGTCTCAGCTTTGGATCTCATAGATGACGCCGTTCCCCACCTGAGTTCTTCAGCTGCTTCCCAAAAAGCCAAGTTCTCCCCTGAGACACAGTTAGTTATTTTATAAATGATATATAATGAGCATATTAGGAACTTCACAGTGACACTAATTGCTTCCTCAATTTTGCGCTCACTTCTTTGTTTTACTTTGTTCAACGTTGTCTGTTTGCTGCACTTTGAGTCTGTCTAAGGTCATTTACTCTCCGCTGCAACTGCTGACTGTGTAAAACCTGATAATGTTGTTATTTCCCCCCCAAAATGTAATAGAAATCTCTTCATAAGTCCATAATATAATAACGTGCACTTCCTAATAATGTGATAATATCTGCACTGATGATGTTATAAATGATTACATTCATGGGATGTGACTACATTATTAGGTTAGCATTATTTTTGCAGAGCCCGATAACGCAATAATATCTAATGTCTAATATTGTAATAACTTTTTATATAAACTCTCTCTTCTTCAGACAGGTCACTTCCACCCAAGTTTCCACTCATTCATGTGAGCAGCGCCACCGTGAGGAGACATCGAGTAGCGACGCCCGGCAAATGAAACTGGTAAGGACTTTAGCACTTTTAATTTATTAAAGTATTGATATTTGACCTGTCTCATCGACAGGGCCGGCCCCAAGGCATAAGCGAACTAAGCTGCTGCTTAGAGCCCCCTGACCACTAGAGGGCTCCCAAGAGCAATTAACTAAAAAAAAAAAAAGTTTGGATTGCTCCCCATTTTTACCAAAGCTTTTCACAGTTTTTACATAGTTGTCAGATGTGATTATTTAACTTTATATTTTATTTATAAACCATTTTTATGACCTTGTTCCAGGTGCCTCTGTTGATTTACATTATTATTGAAGTATTTGTCTGATATTTATTTGTTTATTTTATTTAATGCTGTGTTTTTTTTACATATAAAAGTCAAATCTTCGTATTACAGGAGTGTATTTTGAATCCCCCCAAAGATTGTGCACATTTTTAGATTTTCAGACCTTAATATCTTAATATTTTATTTATAAACTGTTTGGTTTTATGTATTGATTCTCTGTGTCACCAGTAGGGGGAGTTGCTGAGTTTGCCAAATATTAATTGAAAGATTTTTGTTTGTAAGTTTGTAAATCTGGTGTCTGCTTCCATGCAACAAAAAGTTCTCACACTTAGTTTTACAAGTGTATTCGTATTTGTGACAGAGTAGAATAAGTAGAATAACTTTAGTATAGTAGGTGTGTGAATGATCAATAATTATTAATATTGGCAGTAACAGAGGGCCCCAAAATCAAATTTTGCTTAGGGCCCCATGGAGGCTTGGGCCGGCCCTGCTCATCGATGATTGTATTCCACGAGGAAGGACGACAATATATCACAATAAATCGATATTTTGACCCGCCCCTAACATCGGATACACAACATATATATACTGTATTGTGTAGTTTTAGCCCAGCATTAATTCAACACTTCTCGGATGTTTTGAGGTGATAACGTAATTAGCATTTGAGTTTTTTTTTTAAAAATTTTAAAGAAACATACCACTGAACTCCTTCTTCAGGAAGATCTTGAAGTCGTCTCGGCCTCGCAGGTCGTTCAGCAGCTCAAACAAGCTGAAGGACCAGCGCTCCACCCTCATCTTAGTGGGCAAGTCAACTCTGAACGCACACACACACACACACACACACAACACAGTATCACTCCATGTAGCGTGGTAAAACCTAAATCAATAAAATATACTCATGATGGGCCTTTCTAGCAATAAATACTATATTTGAATTTGCTAAACTCCAGTGCATGAGAGCTAGTAGAAGTAATGTAGGGTCAAACGGGAGCAGCTAAAGAGATGCATTCAAGGACCTTGGTAAATTTCAAAAGGGAGTGATGTTTTCAGCTTACTGTCTGACTCGTACTGTACCATTTTACTGATGAGGCTGGTTATTTTGCTACTATACCTTCTCGTGTTGAGATTCCAGTAAGCATCACTGTCTGTTTGCCAGGGGTTGCTGGGTAAACACGGAGCCAGGAAGGGGTCGTGGGTTTTGTACGTCGTGACGTACTTGACCAGTCTGCAAAAAAAAAAACGTAACCGTGATCACGCTTTGTTAATCACGCTTTAAAATGTTTCTATGGTGTAACTAAACCCCCTAAACCACAGTAGTTTTTCCAGGTATAAACCAGTGTATATGTGTATTTAGATAATGTTAAATAGTAACAGTTTAGTGTAAAATATTGAAATTATTAATTATACATTAAAAATCTACTACCTCCCTCAGCTCTCAGCCCACTTCTTAGGCATTTTTCAAAATCAGGCATTGGACGTAGTTAGCTGCAGAATCTTGGCTAAACTAGTTACACACAGTTAATCCTGCTCTTACAAGAACAACACATTTAAATTGTTATTATAATAATAATAATACGTTCCCTGTAAGGGAGGTAGCAGATGAACTTACGCTCCAAGAGACACGCTTGATTTAACCTTTGACCTCATGATGGCTTGTTGGAAGAACACGTTCTGGAATAAAACAGGAAAACAAACAATACCATTTATTAATAAACTATATACATATATATGTATATATCTATATATATGTATATAGCTATGATACTTCATGTCTTACCATGCGTCTGTACTGGTCGAAGCTGATTTTCTGAAGACAACAACAACAACAACAATAACAGAGACGTTAGTTTTAACGGAAACTACATTTACAGTGTCACCATTTCCTGGAGGGACTGACTAAAGACTAGATGGACCATTCATTCATTCATTCATTCATTCATTCATTCATTCATTCATTCATTCATTCACTTGAATCTACTTTACACACAAAAATCACAGTCTAGGGTAAAAGAAAGACGGTATTTTTTCTGGTCACATTACTCGCTTGTCATCAGCGTACGATCTGTCTGAAAGCAGAAAAAGAAAGAAGAAGAAAAAAATCAAGCAAATGATTCTAGCGTCTGATTATCTGTGTAAAGAATGTGAAAATGATCTAATACTGTAGAATGTGATGATGTAAATAATAAGCAGCAACGGCCATTTTCAGGTTAGGCCAGGAGTGTGTGTGTGTGTGTGTGTGTGTGTGTGTGTGTGTGTGTGTGTGTGTGTGTGTGTGTGTGTGTGTGTGTGTGTGTGTGTGTGTGTGTGTGTGTGTGTGTGTGTGTGTGTGTGTGTGTGTGTGTGTGTGTGTGTGTGTGTGTGTGAATACTGACCTGTTACCTGATTTTCTTCAGGATCAACGAGACGCTCCGGACCACAGTCCATCGCACTGTGAGTATGCCGCTGCTACACACACACACACACACACACGCACACACACACAGAGAAAAGTCCATGATAAACGTAATATAATTACATGACTATAATAAGATCTACATTGAATATAAACACACACACACACACACACTGACCGGAGGCCTGTTCAGTATCCAGTAAGCTCTCTCTTGGCAGTCAAACACCACGCGATCTGGCTTCTTTCGCTCCTTACCAGCCCTGACACACACACACACACACACACACACACACACACACACACACACACACACACACACACACACACACACACACACAAAATGAAGTGTTAGTACAAGTAAGATTACCTCCCTAGATATATTCTGCACATGTACACACAGAGTGTGTGTGTGTGTGCAGTATTGCATTATGAAGCCCGGGCTGACTTCCTCAGTGCGATGCCTTCACATACCTGTACTGTTCGGTGGCCTGCATCACGATGAAGTCCCACTTGTGGTTCAGCCATTTATGGAGATGGTCGTAATGAGCCTGGTTTCAAACACACACACATACACACACACACAGTGGCTGCAGAATCAATCTACATCTGCTGCAGCTGGAGAAGCCATCAGCTGTTTAAAATAACAGCAGTTTGCCACCACCAGGGGGCTACACCTGCTGCTGGTGTGAGAAGGAACGCACCTGTTCATAAGGTTCTAGCATGCCTTTCTTTCGGATGTTCCTCTTGGCCAGATAAATAGCTGCGATCACACAAATGAAATGCAAAAAAAAAATCACATTAAAACATGGCAATATCTAAATCTCAAGCAGTCCTGTTACATCAGCAAAAATAATAATAATAATGGCATTTTAAATGGGAAATTTGAATTAATGGCACTTAGCTGCTTAGTTTCTGTGGTTAAAGAAACACAACAAAAGTGCTTTGTGAAATCACCACTCAGAACCTGCAGGCCCATCATAAAACTAGACATCAGGCATCTGAGCTTGTGACTCATCAGTCTCCCTGTTTGTTTCCTTGCACAGAGTCACTGAAGCTGCTGTTTTTTCCTGTTCTATCTACTATTTACCATAGTCGGTGTCCTCTGAGACCCATTTCTGAGTCGGCCAGAAGTAGGGCGTCTGAAAAAAGATCATTGTTGTGTGAAACGGACGATCCTACAGTCTATCAACGTGAAGAATAACACATATCAGTAATGCTATGATAGTAATAGCACTTTTGGGACATTTGCTCAGTCATTCACCAAACTGACTATGTTTACATAAAGGGGGGGGAATTCCAATTCCTATCTTAACCCTCAATCTCAAAAATGTGTGCTCCCTCTAGTGCAAGTGCTGTCCCGATTCTCAGAAAAATTAAGTTGAGGGCCAAGTTTAAGGGCTGTATCGCCCTCAATATTGAGATTTTCTGAAACCACCCTTGGGAGCAAGGGCTACCCAGAATGCATTGCGTATTTTGACATAACAAAGATGCAGCTAAACGAGTACGCTACAAATGAAGTATTTTCTTTGTTAATAGAGATATAAAAATAATGAAAACCATTGTATTATCTTAGTTTAGGCCCATATTATGGATTACTGACGTCATTGTTGTGTAACATTTATTTTTTTATTTTACGATCTTTTGTCAATAGTCGGCCGGTGCGGACAAGCGATGGTTTGCTATGGTTTACTTTTCAATAAGTCGTGGTGTGTGGTAACTGTCAGCTGAATATTTGTATGAGTATCATCTTATAACTAACTGACAACCTAATAACTTGACTGACAAACGGATCGTAATAAATAATCCTGACGTAAATGTGTTCTTCTTCTTCTTCTTTTTTGGAGTTGACAGACTGGACGCAGCTTTGGCGTTATTCTGCCCCCTACAGTCTGAAGACGTATCTGCGTTTAAGGGGTGTCCCATTTCTCAGTGACAAAATAACCCTCAACACTTGGTTTTGAGGCCAGTTAAGATTAAGGGTTAAGATAGGAATTGGAATTGGCCCAAAAACATATGACTTAAGCCTACTATTTTGGCGCTCACAAGCACTGAGTGTAGCTAGGGTTAGGGCAAACACAAATGACTGATTTACTGTGAAACATATACGACAGAGGTGCTATTAATGGGAGTAAAAATAGCAGTGAGCAGTGTCTGTAGAGTGGCAGCCATTTTGGAATCCCAAAATTACTGAGGTTACTCCCAGTTTCCGAGTTGGTCTCAAGTAGGGCTTCCCACGCTACCTGGGTACTGAGAGGCAGGGGCCACCATGGAAACCATGGACAAACCCATTTGGGACCCATATTGTCAGTCTGAATATATCCCTTAACTGGGCAATCATTTGTTGGCCACTTTCATACGATCACTGTCTGTATCTATTTTGCAAAGTAAGTAAGAATCAAAGGCAAAAAAAGGCAAAGGTTCGGTTTTACCTGGAAGCGGTAGAGGCTGTCGTCGTTGCACATGACCAGCTTCTTGTGGTTCTGCAGGGGGTAGACGTAGCCGTAGGCCACCAACATGGTGCCAAAGACGTTAGCCTCTGGAACAGCACAGACAGGGGGCAGCAGAGGTCACAATTTCATTTTTTTTTGTCTTTGAATCTTCTCCGTTTACAATTCTCCTACCTTCTGTCGGAGTCTTCATCTTGTCGGCAATCCATGCAATTGTGTCCTTACCTGTGTGGACAATGAGACAATTCACACAGGTAGGGGTGTTAGTTGGTGCCATCACACCCCCCCCCCACACTTGACTATCTGTAGGGACAATGCAGGACAAAATAAAAAGCAGCAGCCTGAAGACACAAACACACATAAATAACTCAAACTAACAGTCATTATGGCTGAATCACACCATTCTCAACTGTTTGTAGTGCTTATTACTCACATCACATGGTAGCTTTGCTCTATATTCAATGCTAACCTTTGCCCTTGCTGGACTTACAGTGGATTAAAGCACGGCCTTGCCTCCTAAAGCTCCATCCAGATCTTATCCAATTGTGTGTTTAGCCTTATTTAGCCTGTGTTAGCAGCTTAGACAGTGAAGGCAGCCTGTCAGAGGCTCCACGCACTCTTGTGCTTTAAGAGAATTCTAATTCTAGTTTTTCAATTTTCTGATTATGGTTGTATTACTTATTGATTCGTATTAATAAAGTTCCACCGCATTTTACTGTAAATAACCTGTAGACAAAAGTACAATTTGCAGCCAAAAAATAAGGCTGAACAAACACACAAATGGAACACAGCAAACGTCACCAACCCCGACAGGATTCTAAGATGGCCGCCACCGTTCAAACGCTGCTACTTTTATTTAGCGCTAACAGCACTTCTGTCTCATTTGTTTCACAGTGAATCGGTCGTACACATAGTCTGGTTTAATTTGTAATCTGCGGACACTAACAAAAAAAACATGTTGTTAGTGACTGGTATTGCTAACAATGGCTAACTGACAATGGATTGTTAGCTAGCTAGTATGATGGCTAGATAGATAGATAGATAGATAGATAGATAGATAGATAGATAGATAGATAGATAGATAGATAGATAGATAGATAGATAGATAGATAGATAGATCGATAGATCGATAGATCGATAGATCGATAGATAGATAGATAGATAGATAGATGGATGGATGGATAGATGATAGATAGATAGATAGATAGATAGATAGATAGATAGATAGATAGATAGATAGATAGATAGATAGTATGATGGCAAGATAGATAGATAGATAGATAGATAGATAGATAGATAGATAGATAGATAGATAGATAGATAGATAGATAGATAGATAGATAGATAGATAGATAGATAGATAGATAGATAGATAGATAGTATCATGGCTAGATAGATAGATAGATAGATAGATAGATAGATAGATAGATAGATAGATAGATAGATAGATAGATAGATAGATAGATAGATAGATAGATAGATAGATAGATAGATAGATAGATAGATCTCACCAGTGATGACATGTGGGATGGTCGTGACGTTGAGTTTCTGCTCTGAGCTTTTCACTCCACTTTTTGGGTCCTGCATCTCCACCACAATGACCTCCAGCTGGAAAACAGTGCACTTATTGATATCATCCAGAGAACAGTTAATAAAGTTTGTTAGCGTCACATACATTCGCCTGTATATTCAGCTCAGAAACCCATGTTTCAGTTAGAAAAAGTAGAGCATGGTAGCCATTTTGGCAGGAAATCTATGCATTGAAAGTGTACAATGTTGGATGTTGGGGATTTTTTATACATTATATATATATATGTTATATGTTTCTTTTGAAAATGCATTGGCTCAATTTCAGGGGTTTATACGTTTCCAAACACAGTCATTAAAGCAGATCTTTGGGGTACATCATTTTCCATTATCCATTGTCTACTGCTTTATCCTCACTGTCACTAAAGATAGTGAATAATAGTTTGTGTTGATAATCCAGCCTCAGAAACCTACAATCTAGCTTCAACGTTTGGTGCCTGAGGTGAGAAAAACATGTTTAAATGTATTAACTGCAGTTTCCATTGTTTAAAGGCCAGTGTTTTACAGAAATCTAATCCAACTTTCACATTTGACATCAAATGCACATTAAGGATCATTCTAATATACACAATTAATAAATTGCACTTAATATAAAGCCCAGCCAAAGACGATATGATGATAAACCACTCACCTTTTTCAGGCAGTGCATGCGCGGCCGGAAGTGCTGCACACAGTCAGGGCGAACTGTTCTGATCGTCATATCTGCAGACAAATGGAGACTCGATCAGAAATGAATAGATAGATAACTAAATAAATAAATAAATCCCGGTGTGAAATAGTCCACTGGAGAGAACAGTGTGTGTGAGGACTGTAAGACAAGATGTCAAGGATGGATTTATCAGGCACAGCAGTCAGCAGCAGTGAACCTCTTATCCCCTCAGTAATTATAGAGAAAAGCTGGTTCTTAAATTAACTTCTGTGAGGAGAGAGTCAGTGGCAGCACTTAACTGACCATGCTTTAACTGACCATGCTTTAACTGACCATGCACTGAGGCTGCAGTGTGTCACAGTCACCTAAGAATTTGTGGGTTGTTTTGATGACGTATCAACACAATTAATTAATGTAAAAAGACCAGTAGACATAATTATAAAACACTTTGATTTGCAAAATTCCTTTTTGACCTATATTTATTTGAAAACACTACAAAGATAAGATATTTAATGTTCAAATTATAAACTTTATTTTTTTTTTGTTGTTGCAAATATTCACTCAATACAGTCATACTCCCATATGTGACTAACTCAAACGGTTTAGTATTAAAGCTGCAAATAATATTTCATTTGATTATTGATTCATATTTAAATGATGTCTTTAATTAGAAAAGTGCTCAGATTCAGAGATGCTGTAGTAATCTGTGCGACCCGCCCAAGAGCTGGAAGCGTGGGCGCGCTCCCGTGTTGTATCGTGAGCGCGCCTCTAGAGCCACTGTACTGTTCGGGCTCGTGCTGCCTTCACGTGTGCTGGGAAAAAAAACAACACTCTTCGGGTTTTGGTTCTGGCGCACACACTACAACTATTACTATTACTAACACAGTATTTTGTGATACACTTAAATACACGCATATGCAGTATGTATTGTAAATGTATATGTATATGTTAAAGTACTAAAATATTGTTTTAATAAAATAGTTCATTTGAAATGTTCTTTAAGTAAAAGTTACTTAGTTACTTTGCGTGGGGTGCGGAATTTTTATTTTTACTCAGTAACGAAGTACAATACTTGGGTCAATATGTACTCAAGTAAAATACAAAATCCTAATTTGAAATTGTACTTAAAAAATACAAAATACACAAAAGAAGTATTCAATACAGTAACTTGAGTAAATGTATTTGGTTTACGTTCCAACTCTGTGTATTGAACTAAATAAATCACAAATTCCAGGAAGTTGTCACAAGTTTTCATATGCAATGTTATGGCAACCTAGTACATTGCTTAAAATAAATGAACAATGCAGTATTTGTCAGAAGTTCAACTCTGGGTGAATTTTGATTGGTTTTATTATTGCATTTATATTTTTTGAATGTCCGTTTTACACTTTGCCTTAAGTCAAAACATCAGTGAACCAAAAATAAATAATAATAATAGTTATTATTATTGTAAAATATTTTACCAAATATATATAAATAAAATAATACATATATATTTAGTTATATATGTTTGATTAGTATCTACAATGTACAGAGGCGCAGCTTGTGAACAGGCAAGGCAGGCAACTGCTTGGGGCCCCGAGCTGATAGGGGGCCCCCGACACTCAGAGCCTGACATTATTTACAGTGTAATGCATATCTTTTTTACTCAGTTTATATATGTTTTTTTTAAACAGTATTTTATTGTTCTATATATTTATATTGTTTTATAATGTGGGTTCTTTACAGTGTAATGTATTTTTTTTTACTAAGTTTATATATATATATTTTTTAAAGCTATTTACAGTATTTTATTGTTCTTTACATTTATATTTCCACATACTTTTCAATTACAAGGTTTTTCCATGTTATTTCATTCATTTCGAAAAAAATACATATTTTTTATTTATTTATAACATAATGGTGAATCAACACTGGTTGGAAGGAAGGGCCCCCTGGGAATTTTTGCTTAGGGCCCCTACAGACTCGAGAATAGAATCGCCTCTGCGAAGCCGTGGATTCCGACGGCCCGTGAAGGCACCAGGCGGGCAGGGACAGCGCAGCCTGCTCTCTCGTCCTCTCTCTCTCTCTCTCTCTCTCTCTGTCTGTGTGTGTGTGTGTGTGTGTGTGTATCGATGAAGTTGTTTCAAAGATGGCGGACTTCCTGCCGTCCCGCTCTCTTTTATCTGTGTGTTTCCCGAACTGTCTCCTCACGAGCGGCGAGGCGGAGCAGCTGCGGAAGTCCAAGGAGATAGATAAGTGTATTAATCGCGATAAGACGTACGTGAAGCGGCTGGTGAAGATACTGCTGCTCGGGGCGGGCGAGAGCGGCAAGTCCACTTTCCTCAAGCAGATGCGCATTATCCACGGGAAGGACTTCGATCAGAAGGCCAAGGAGGAGTTCAGAGCCACGATTTTTAGCAACGTTATTAAAGGTAAGTTTCACGCCGAGCGGCCCCCGGCACTTTAACGCGGTGACACGGGCTTGTTTTTTTGAACTCTCTGGGGCTGTGTAACATAGTGGGAAGTTGGTAGCCATGCTAGCTGCTGCTGTGGCTGCTGCTGCTGCTGCTGCTGAAGCGATGCCAGCACTTTGCTGTGCTCCACCAAAGCTAGTCCGGTTAGCTGCTCCAGAAACGCCCATGGTGTTTGTGTGTGGTGTGGTCCTCCGCGCTGGTTGTTGTCGGTGGTGATGGTGTTTAGGTGTTTATTCACAACTACACACACGAGGACTTTTCTTTTCACTTTGTTGTGGAGTCACACACACACACACACACGCACACACACTGTGGTTTGTTGTGCTCGTGTGTTCCCCGCTGAAACACAGCACCAAAAGTGTTTACTGTAAACCTGCCACCAGCTCAACGAGAGCCTGTGCTTCCCCTTCTCTCCTCTCTCCTCTCTCCCCTGCTGACTGCTGTGTCTGGGGGGTTTTGTTGACGTTGACATGCCGGTTAAATCACAAAGCAACCCGCTGCGAAGTTTGAGCATCCTTATACTAACCAAGTTTGAGCTGTGTTCTACGTGCATCATTTAAAACGAAGCACTTTGAATGAAGTCTGCTTTACAAAGTGGAGCAGAGGTGAACACAGTGTGTCGGTCGGTGGTTTTTTTAACCGTCAGCCTCTGACAAACTGTCATCTCAGCACGTTTGTCAGTGGAGTACAAACCGCACAGCGTGACATGATGCAACCACTTCAGTGTGACATCAAGTTTGGTGCATGTAAGAGCACATGAGGACATCATCTCCTCAACTGTAGTCTACAAGGCCAGGTTATTATAGAAGAGAACATAACAGTAGTAGCAGCAGCAGCAGATGTCAAAAACACAGTTAAACCCAGGGGTAAGTAGGTTTTGGACCAGTCTGAGGCTACAGGTTTACACGAGCGGATATTTTCTTTCCTCCGTTTTCCAAAATAACTTTGTGCACACATCATCGTTTTCAAAAAAGGTTCCATTTATATTAACCCGCGTAAATAAGCTGTCGAGAGCCGTCATAACTACGCCAAGCCTGTGGGCGGCAGTGTAGGTAGAAGGAGAAAGCCGTACAAGCCAATCAGAATCCTTATCGACAATAACAAAGACTGACCTCTCACCTTTGATGTATGGACGTAACTATACAAGTGACAGAGTGACAGCAGCGATAATCGCAACATCCTAAAATTCTTATGCCACTCCTCCAGAACAATAACCTCATTCTCAAAGTTCTCCCACCAGACAGCAGTCCGTCCAGGTCGGAACCCAAAACACGTCTCTGCTCCTCTGTAATATAGGAGTAATATAGGAGCTGTATTTGCAAATGCAAACGTGTAAAAATGATCATAACCAAATGTAAAAAGGTTGCATTTTTGCAGCGTAGATTGCCTAAAACTCTTGTGTTTCTCCGTTTACATGCAAACGCGAAAACTGAGTTTTCCAAAATCTCCGCTTTTGCCGGAGTTTTCAGAGGCGAAATCGCCGCTTGTGTGTAAACGAAATGCACAAACGCAGGGGGAAAGCTAGTGTAAACGTAGCCTGAATGTGTCCAATCACCTCGTCAAATGACTAGACACAGGTTTTTATGAAGGACCTACATGTGTTATCGTCACAATATCGGTATCGGCAGATATT
Organism: Microchirus variegatus; assembly: GCF_963457635.1. Classification (NCBI taxonomy): domain Eukaryota; kingdom Metazoa; phylum Chordata; class Actinopteri; order Pleuronectiformes; family Soleidae; genus Microchirus; species Microchirus variegatus. The sequence goes on from NC_139811.1 coordinate 3,777,804, forward strand.
GGATTTGATATCGGCAAACGCACCAATGTGACGCCAATATGACTGTAGGCTGCAGCCTCCTTGACGTCTATGCTGGCGCTCTTTACAACCATTATTTTTTTATGTCTATTTTGCTCAATAGAGCATGAAAAATATATCAGTTTTGCAGTTGGATGCAGGGAAAGAGTTGTGTATATCAGTATCTGTTTTTTGGCCCAAGTGAACCTCACGTTTTACAACTTGGGACAGCACACTATATTATACTAAACCAGTTGTTTTAATATGCGAGTGCTCATGCGTGCGTGTCTCTATGATGAATGAATAGAACGGTACCTTGTGTTTTTCAAAGGCGTTGATGGGGCGAAAAAAAAAGACCGAATCGATTTGTGACAGTCGGTGCTGATTCTGTTGTCACACATTGATCAATGTATAGGGGGAAAATGAGTCGCACTTTCAAAGATTTGTTGGACACCTTCATTTTGAACAGGTGTCATTGAACACAGGTGTATATCAGTGATGTAGTGTAAGTATATAGTGACACAGCGTCGTCTTCTCTGAGCCAAGTTGTCCTTAAGCTTTTTGTGTTATCGTTTGATTTGAGGCTTCACACGTTGTGTGTGTGAGGAGGAGGTGCAGATGGATCAGCTGTCGGTCTGTGTGTGAATGAGTGTGTGAGTGAGATGAATGAACAGAAAACATTAGTCACTGAATGGGAATTCCATTTGTTTTTGTTTCCGACAATCGGAGGAACCCCGTGTGTAAGCATCACCTGAGTTACACACACAAATCTTAATTTTAATCGTGTCATATGAAGCAAAGAAACTAGAAAATATTCACTTTTAAGAAGCGTAATTATTAAAAAAACATTCAAACCGATTAATTGATTATAAAATGAGTTGATAGTTGCAGCTCCCGACTGTAAATATAATCTGGCGAGTGCTGGCTTCACGTACAGTTGTATGTGCAGTTGTTTGCCTTGTGGTTGTTTGCTTACGCTATGTTGCCATCTCAGTTTTCCCGAACTGTATTTTTCTAGTTGTAAAATCAGTTGATGAAACGATTGTCCTCTTGAGCCTGTTGTTGTTTGTGTTGTTGTTGTCGCAGCAGCACCATCGTTAAAAGATGGCCGACGTGCTGTGTGTTTGAATACGTGTTTACAGTAACCAGGTAATTACAGTGTGAGTGTAAACATTGTGTTTTGATTCCTCTGAGTAAACTGGTTTGATATGTTCATTTACTGAATGAGAAGCCGGTGGAGCTGCAGTTTCTCTCTCTGTGTGGCGTCCGTCGGGAGGCGTTTGGGAATGCGTTGTGACCACGTAGAACAGAAGTGTAAATGCAGCTAACGTGAAAGTGGCAGACAAAACGGCACGGTCTCAGCACTTTTCCGAGAGAGTCGTCCGTACAACGGCGTGACTTCACGTGCGGCTAATGTTGTCGTCGATATGGCGATGGTGTTCTCTGCAGAAGAAGTGATGAAAGGAGGGGGTTGGCCGTGATCGGATGGTAATCAGATGTTGATGTGGACGCCAGAAAAACCATGTGTAAATGCACGTGGTGAAGCGCTTTCCGATTGTTATCTGATTGCTATCTGATTTTAAAGTGGCCCAGTATCTGTGAATCAGCTGCGAAGCTGCTTTGAATCTGCTCTTACGATGCATCCACACCTGGTCGTCCATTTCGTCATTTCATAGTAGGTATATATGTTGAACTTTTCAGCTTGATTGCTTCACGGCCAATCTCAAACGCACTATACATTTGCACAGAAGCACATTGGCCAGATATGTAGACCGGATAAAAGACCCATTTCTTGCAATATCTCCGTCATGGAGCATCAGCAGCAGCTGAATATCCATGGCCTTCTGGGGTGTTGACCTAAAGCCTCAGTGTTCTCATCCAAAGATATTTTGTTTATTTAAAACATAAACACATAAAAGTTCACTTAATGGTAGGGAAGATTCCGCAAATGTGTGAATCTATGGGTCCCAAACCAGTCTTTGGAGATCGCTGACCTACTTGTTAGGCGATATTTTGTCTGTATTTTAGCACTAGTGCTCACTCGCTGTCTTGAGCTAACGACTTGGCAGAGACACAAGCATCTTATTTGTCACAGTGCAGTGTTAATGCCCTCTCGTCGTGTAGCGTGAACAGGGAAGTGTGTGTTGTTGTGTCGGACTGGAAAGGCTTGCTCAGCGGCGGCCAGGAGGAAGTCGCTGATGCTCGACGCGTGGTCCTGAGCCAAAAAGGAAACCGTAGGTGTCGTGGCGTCGTCTCGGGATAAACGTCGGGTGAGGACACGGAGGCTGACGTTGATGTTGACACACAGATCATACGTGGTCGTATCCAGGTAGTAAAATGCTGTTTAATTAAATGGGAACATCTGGATCTGTTGTGCAGGGACTGATCATGACTCTATAATGACCAAGTCTCACGTGTTCCACGTGTCGCGTTAAAACTCTATTCTTAGGTGTTTAATTCTGTCCGTTTTGTCACGATGAATCATTACAGAAAGATCGGTTATAATAGGAAATCACAGCATCTCAGCCACCTGTGTGTGTGTGTTTGACTTTGCTTTGCATGATGAGCCGGTGGAGGTGGTCTGAGGAGAGGAGTGTGTGGACTTTTTAATATATCGATTCATAAAGCACTGTAGTAAATATTGGGTGACTTTAGGAATGGCTTTTATGTCAAAATCAGCTTTTTGGATGCCAGAATTAAAGCTTATTCATATGCGTTGGTGCAAAATAACATGGATAAAATGACATTTTAATGAGATTTATCAAATATCTCATGGGAATAAGTTATTTACAAACACAAAATAATGCAAAATATATACTCTTGTGACATGAATTGTATTGAAAATGGCATAGCAAGAGTTTGTAATCTTTAAAAATGACTTAAGTGGACAGTTGACAATTACTCAATGACACATACAACTGTTTTCATGATTGCTTTGTGTATTTTTTCATAATTAAAACAAGCTCTTTTTTTGGTTTTCAGCTTCTTAAATGTGAATATTCTTTGATCGACAAAACAAAGAAATCATTAAAACTGATCAATTTCGATTAGTAGACCAGACAAGACCAAAACAGTTGAGAACATCATCATTTTTGAGGATTTGGAAACACGGATTTTTGCATTATTTGGACCAAACTTCTACTTTTTATTTGTCAATTACAGGACATACAGCACAGATGAAATTTCCGTCTTCTCTGACCCACTGTGCAAATATATAAATATACAATATTTAATAAATAAATAAATATTCTCAGGTAAACAAAGAGAGTATAAATATACATAAACTAGACGATAATCAATGAACAGGCACTCGTGGTATTTACAATATTAAATAAATAACAGGTAGAGTCTCAGTTGCGCTAGTGCGGAGTAGTGCAAATGAGCACGTACAAACAAACAAGTAAATGTCAGATTAAATGATAATAATGTGAAAATAATCATTAGTTTCATCCCTAATGTCAACTAATGTTGGTAAACAAAGAAAACCTGTGTGACAAGTGTTTGAAACGCGACTAAAATGGCGTCATCTGCAGTATTTTAAACCCTCCTGTCATATTTGCACATGGCACTTTTTTCACCCCTCGGGTCACTCCACTCACTTGACCCTTGACCTTTCATGATAGCAGCAGCTGTTATCAGCGACGAGCCGTGGGGGAAACCATTGAGGGGACGTTTTCAGTTTAAAGGCAGAGTGAAAACTGAACTGGTCGAAGACGTTTTGATTCTGCAGATCGATGCGCTTCTGCCAAACGCTTTCATATTAATGCCATTAATATTGAATGGAGTTTTACTGTAGCCAACATCGATGCATGTGCAGTTACTGAATCAACACGTGGGTGTTTCACGAAGAGCAACAAAGCAGCTGTTTAGATGCAGTTAATACCGTACACACATTGACCTTTAGAGGTGAACGACACTGGCAATGAACCTGGTTGTTGTTCAGGGACGTTTGATATATGTCTCCTCCTCCATCCTGTTTTTATCTTTTTAATAAAAGTACAAAAATAATGAGGTAAAACAACTTTGTTTAGTCTCAAACAGAGGGCTACACACTCACTTTATTACATGAGCTGCTCAGGTGTGTCCTCTCGCTTTCACTTGTGATGTGATTTGTAAATAAGAAATAAGTGTTTATTGCCTCATTAGAAACACAAACATAGTGTGTACACACACACACACACACACACACATTTGCACACACAGCTTTGTAGTGGTGGTGCTTCTGTGGTGAATGATGGTAAACATGCAAACACACTGTTAAATCTGCGGTCACACGTGGACGCGTGTCGAGCGGCGAGTTCACACAATCCTTTGTGCTTTGTTGTCAGATGATAAACGGGGACAGAGATGATGTTGATACTGTGCCGTGTGTCTGGGTTTTACTAATAGACCAACAGAGCGCGACGTTAGCGAGCTAACGCTACACACCTGAACTTACAACCTGAGAATAACATCGCTATCTGAACCGATGGAAAAAAGTGAATTTATGGGGTTTCAACTGCGACTTTATAGACGTATCGATTATGAAAGTAATCGAAGAATCGTTTGGTTCATAAAATGTTAAGTTACGTTGATCAGTGTTTGTCAAACCTGGAAATGACGACGTTCTCCAATGTCTTTGTTTTTGTCCTCAAACCAAAAATGATTCAGTTTGATTCAGTTCAGCAAAGAAACAAAGAAAATATTCACATTTAAGAAGCTGAAACGAGCAGAAATCTTGTTTTTAATCACGAGGATCAACATAGTTGACGATTCATTCGTTGTTTCAACGGGGTCTTTTGATTTTCAGTTTTTTAAACCTCTGATGTTATTATACTTTGACCATTGAAATGTTGGCCCAACACGATAAACCAGGCAAATGCAGAACTGGATGGAGGTTTCGATAAAATCAGGGACGCACCGTAACTGACTTTTTTGCCGATGTCCGATATATATTAACGTGATATTTTTCATATTCATGTCGCAGCAGATGTGTATATGTTTTCTGTAGGGTACAAAATAAATCAATATACATGTAATCGACCCAGCGCTCTCCTCCCGAGGGTGTACCACTGTAGCACGGCTCTATCTCTGCATTCCAGGGACATGGAGGATAACAATCTGTGCGATAACATAACACAACTCATCCCACAACGTTGCTGTTATTACTGTAGTTGGATAATTATTGTAACTGCAGACTTCTTAAAGTGCACAGTTGGCTTTCAGGTACATGTTTTTAATAAGAGAGGACAGGTGTAACATGGAGTTGTTGTGCTGAGAATGATCTAAACCATAATGGATGTTTTGGTCGTCCAATGATGCGTCAGGATTTGTCCTGGCGCTGCTGAGCTGATGGTCGGGTCAGTGTGGGGTGAGTGGAGCAAAGAGCACAGCGCGCAGCTGCCGTGCAGCTTGCTGAAGCAACACGTTGGCGACATTCGTCTGCTGTAACATCATCGGTGTCATTTAATAGGATAACACCTTTACTTTATTGTGTTTGAACGTGTCCCGTTTCTCTTAAAATCCCAGATTGAAGCCGATAAACCAGTCACGTGACGAACGGTGGCGGCCTCCCTTAGCAACTCTATTTGAACAGCGATGAAAAAAATATGGTGCCAAGTTACCACAGCATTGAGTTCACACCGTCTGTTTTACACCATGTCGGATGATTTAATTCTTTAGTTTAATTCAATTTCTAAAAGGTATGACTTATCATTTTTGTATATATTGTGGCAAGACGAGGATATTGATTTGTTAATGTATAAAACCCAGACAGGTAGTATTACACTTTAAAATGTCTCATGTGGCGTCATGAGTGTATTTGACCTGAGTTTAGAAACCTAAATATATGTATATATATGTCATTGGTCAGCAGAGATTGTGTAACTCTCTGCTGCTGTAAATCTATAACAAGCTGCTTAAGCGTCCACATAATATTAAAACAAGTCTTCTGAATTGTGCTGCATCTATTAAGCGTTCAGTTAACGACGGGATTTACGAGGTTCCTTGAATGCACCTCGACGCTCAACACAGCTGTAGATCCTACAGAAGTGATTTTAGATTTCCCACAGTCTTTGAATGTCTCCTGTTAGCATTTAACATGTTTAATTGCTGACATGTACCAGCGATGTTTTAGTGCGACGGAGCTCAATATTATTTATTTCATCAGACCACCATTAAAAACCATGTACTACTCGCAGTGCAGCCATTAGGCACCATAAAATATTAGGGGTGGGGAAAAAAATCAATTCACATAAGAATTGCGGTTCATAAACTTAAAAAATCAATTAAAAAAATCAATACGTTTTAAAAATTATTTTGAAAAACCACACAAAACACCACTTTGTGTTATTTGTGTACAGTTTATTTTTGTAACTTCTGGGAGAAAAAGGCAGCTAGCCTAAGCTTTTATTTATGCAAGTTATTTTTTTATACAGTAACTTAAGATTTTATTTGTTTTGAATAAATAAATGTTAACTTTAACTTTTTAAATTGAGTTTGCCTTTCTGTGATCACATTATCACATTATCTTATACAAACTGTATTGTTTTGATGCCATAATTCGCCTTAACATATGCATTGAAAACATTTTTGAATTTTGAGAATTGTTTGAATGGAGAATCATTTGAATGGAGAATCGTATGAATCGAATCGGTTGAATCGAGAATTGATTTTGAATCGAATCGTGAGCCACCCAAAGATTCACATCCCTATAAAACATCCTAATGAAGTTTGAATTGATATTCTCTTGTCTCTGTGTTCAGGTATCCGAGTGTTGGTGGACGCTCGAGAAAAGCTTCACATCCGATGGGGCAAGCCGTCCAACCAGCGGCACGGCGACACCATGATGGCGTTTGACACCCGGTCGGCGATGGCGCGCGGTCACGGCCTGGTGGAGCCCAAAGTTTTCCACCATTACCTGCCGTCCATCCGCGCCCTGTGGGCCGACCAGGGCATTCAGAACGCCTACGACCGCCGCAGGGAGTTCCAGCTGGTGAGTGTTACCCGGTATCTGTGCTGCGAGTCGTGTTTCCACACAGACAGTTTTTTTTTGTGATCCACTGCGCTTTTAATTATTCATAGGGCTGGGGCGTCTTTTGAATTTGATCAATTTCGTTTCCAGTTATGCTTACGAGTTCCCGTTCTTATAGATTCAGGGTTGTTTTTTTTTGGGACTTTATTGGTCCACATAGGGGAATTCCTCTCTGCATTTTACCCATCCTTTGTAGAACTAGGAGCAGTGGGCAGCCACTGAGCAGCGCCCAGGGGACGATGGGGGTTTGGTTCCTCGTTCAAAGGCTCCCTAGATCCTTGACCTGTCGGGATTTGAACCGGCAAAACCTCTGCATTACAAACCAAGTTCCGTTTCCACTTGGCCATGGTTTGTGTAGAATTGAGTCAAGATTTCATAAAGTCCATCAGATAAAGAAATGATGAATCGATAACTATTTTGATCGTCGATAATCGTTTTTCATGATTGTTTTAGCTTCTTAAATGTGAATATTTTCTTTCCATTTTATGGACCAAACAATTTATTGAGAAAATAATCGGCAGATTAATCGATTACAAAAATAATCGCTAGTTGCATGATCATCATTTTACGGATTTGGAAACACTGATTTTTGCATTTTATGGACCAAATAATCAAATAATTTAATGGAACAAGTAAATGTCCGATTAGTTGATAATGAAAATAAACGATAGTTCCATCCCTGATGTCGTTTTTTAACATTTTCTGACATTTTAAATCGAGAAAATAATCGATTTACGAAAACAAATCGTTAGCTGCAGCTCTAGTGATGTCCCAAGTTCATTCAGGGCTCGACATGCACCAGCGTGTTATAGATGAACACAGCTGTTTTTACCTGATATTGAGAAGAAAACCAGATTATCGCTTGAGTCCGACTAAAATCTGACTTTTAACGTGCACGTAAATGCGCTGACTGTGCGTCGCAGATCACTTGTAAGCAGCGTACAGAGCGTCGAGTGTACAGACGAGCATTGACAGTAGGAGATAAAGGCTCTTCCTCACAGAGCTGCAGCTGCTGAGCGCACACACACACACACACACACACACACACACACACACACACACACACACACACACACACACACACACACACACACACAGCTAATGAAGGGCTCTCTCTCTCTCTCTCTCTCTCTCTCTCTGCTTCCCCACGCCCTTCCTTCCTCGCCGTCTCCCTCATCATTTCCCACAAGTTAAAGTTGTGCTCTAACTGTGTCTCAGTCACAGGGAAATGATGTGTAACTGTCGTGCAGGGAAATCAGGGACTTCACCACGTTCACAGAGTCCTGTGTTCACTCTTTTCTGATGATACTCAATGATACTCTGCTGTTTTACAGAGAAGTTGTTTCTTCACAATCAAAACTGAGTTATGGTTGGAATAATATGTCCTAATCTGTAAAAATCTGCTAGATTGGCAATATGATGATGGGCTACAACAATTATTTTATATTTCCAGTATATGTATATATTTCTGTGTATATATGTGTGTGTATATATATATATATGTGTGTGTATATATATATATATATCTATATGTGTGTGTGTGTGTATACATATATATATATATATATATGTGTGTGTGTGTGTGTGTATATATATATATATCCATATATATATATATATGTGTGTGTGTGTATATATATATACATATATATATATATATGTATATATGTGTATATGTATATATATGTATATATGTGTATATGTATATATGTGTATATATATATATATGTATATATATATATATGTGTGTGTGTATATATATATATATATGTATATATATATATATGTGTGTGTGTATATATATATATATATATATATATACACACACACATTTCTGGTTCCTTTGTTCAATATATGGCAGAAATTATTTGATTATTTAAATAAATAATTATTTATTTCGATTTAATCAATTTTTTGTTTGTGGACAAAACGTGGCATTTAAGAGTGGTCGTCGTCATCTGACCAAAACAACCAAACAAGCACCCGATTGATCAGGAAAACGATCGACAGACGTATAATACAATAATGATAAAATAATAGCTATATGGAGCCACAATGCCCTTATGATGAAGGCGTCTTTAAAGCTGCAGTTGTAGCTGTAGTCATTTGTTGAAATTCTTATGCAAATTAAATAGCTGTAAGACACTAACTGAGACACAGTGTGTGATTGTCACACACACACGCACACTCACACTGTGTGCGTGTGTGCAGCTCTGACACAAAGAGACTCAGTCACTGCCGACTTTTGGGATTGAATTTTTTTACAGTAGAAGATTTTGAATAATCTTTTCTCCCAGTAAAAATGACTTAAAACTCAAAATTAATCTTTCTCAGAATCACTAAATGTCCACCTGTCATCTTTTAATCCAGATTATGCTGGTCGGATTTTTACTCTTTAGCCATCTTTACTAAATCTTACGAGGTGGTTTGATGTGTCCCAGGTTTATTAGTGAAGGCGTATTGAATGATTGAGTGTAATGATGCAGTGATGTTGGGTTCACATGATTCAAACACACGCTTCACAGCAGAATGAAGTAAGCGTTTTTTGCCCCGATTTAGGAAAGTTTACAAATTCCTGACTTGAGTTTTCAAACTAAAATGAGGAAGTTCACGATGGACGTATGGGCACCACATGTAAACGCAGCAACTGCGATGACTGACTAAAAGTAAAGGAAGTAAACGCGGTGGAGGAATTTCAGCAATGCACACTATGGTCTTTGGTAGTTTGGAAGGTGTGTCGTCAGTGAGTGGAGTTTATTTAATGGACATGTTCTGTATCTGTAGGAGGTTCCATCACATCCACTAACTACAGGTGCACACACACACACAAGTAGTAGAAAATGGATTTCAAATGAAATATATGACTATAAATGCATGGAATAGAGCAAAAAACATTTTAAAATGTCAAATGTCTGTAATTATTTGTGCTATAACAGAATTTGACCACATTTAGAGTCAATTTCATGTAAATATCCTTCATTCAACGTTGAAAAGTCAAAGAAATAAAGCAGGTATTCTCTGAAATGAAAGGTACCGTATCTTCCTCACTATAAGGCGCACTTAAAAACCACAGTGCGCCTTATAATCCGGAGCACCTTATATATGGATCAATTGGTAAAGTTTGACTTTATCTGTTTTGTTGACATTCCCTTTAGCACAGCTCCATCTAGTGGATGCATAACACAATCCCAGTCAAACGTTTGACTGCAATATCTTCTATTCTATATGCGCCTTATAATCTGTTGCGCCCTATATATGAAAACAGTTCTAAAATAGGACATTCAGTGAAGGTGTGCCTTATAATCCGGTTATAAGGCGCTTGCCAACCCACTGCATAAGGCCTATAATCCTTATAGTGCGGAAAATAGGGTAATAATAAATGTATTTTAAGGTCATGTAATACAGATCATAAACAGTAGATAATTTTATTTACAGTAGGGTTTTATGAGTTCAGAGGAACAACCAGCTTTATATCCCCGTATATCTCATATATGAGGATATAGACTAAATATTATTAGATATTATTCATAAGCCACAGGGATTTTTTTTGTTATTGTTGAAGGTCATTTTTATACTGATGTTGTAGCTCATTAAAAACCTTGTGTCTCATTAAATTGTCTATAGTGAAGTCACTATCTCTTCTCTTTCTCTCAGGGGGAGTCCGTCAAGTATTTCCTGGACAATTTGGAGAGACTGGCACAGTCGGTAAGTCCCCCCCCCCCCCCCCTCGCTGCTCCACAGTTCACAGGAAGTGTGATGCTGCAGATGAGTGTGATGATGTTGGAAAAAGAGAAGTGAAACTGACGCCTTCTCGTCCTCGCTGGTTGTCTGTGTGGCGTAGCCAGAGTGGAATACTCTGCAGGTGATGCTGACGGGACATCCCTCACAGTCATTTACCCAGCATGCCCTGTGAGCTGTAATGAAACACATGTGGTCATGTGACGTAAAGTCATAAAAAAAACCCCCTCTCTGTCACAGAGAAACCACGCTGTAGTTTCCCTCGTCACCCACGTTTCCTCCTGGTCACTCACTCACTCTATGCTGTTTCTAATATACGACGGTCATTATTAGAAACGGATCCAATCTAACTTTATTTATAAAGCACTTTAAAAACAACAACAGCTGAAACAAAGTGCTTTACATCAGAGATAAATAAATAAAACATACAAATGTGTGACCTAATAGACCTAAGAACAAACAATAAAACAATACATTACTGTAGAAAATATAAAAACAAAGAATCTATAGAAAATATTTATCTATTTAAGAGGCTGTGGTGTGTGTATATAATATATAATCATGTGTGTATATACATATGATTATATATATATATATGTGTGTATAATTATGTATATGTGTGTGTGTATATATATATATATATATATATATATATATGTATGTGTGTATATATATATATGTGTATATGTATATAATATATAATTGTATATATATATATGTATATGTATATTTGTGTGTGTGTATATATATATATATATATGCATGCTGCCTTCCACTTACAACCTTTTAAATAATGTGTAGGGCTGCAGCTAATGATTATTTTCATAATAATTGTGTGTGTATATATATATATATATATATATATATATTGCACAGAAAGCAGAAAATTGTCACTTTATTATTACGATGATTATTTAAATCTAAAATGAGTTTATGATGAATTTAGTAATCGATTGACGGCTTGAAATGGTCGCAGACATAATTAAATGCATAACATGAAGCGTGTGACTCGTTTTCTCAATGGACTGTTGACAGTTTACAACCTCACTTTTTCCAAATATCAAGTTTTATGACTCGACGTGACATTTGAGTTTCTTCCTCACGCTCAAACACACACAGAGATAAAGAGGAACATGATGAAATCACTTATGAAGTTGCCACTAATAACGTGCTCTCAGTACGTGTCACGCTCTGTGTGTTACTCTGACAGCTGTGGTGTGGAAACATGTCCACACATCACTTTACAGACGCTGGTGTCCTCTAATGTGTCCTCTAATGTGTCCTCTTACGTGACAAACACTAACACAACAACGTGGTCTTATCTTTCTCAGTGGAGTTAATGTCAGTGTTTTTAACCCGGGTTCAAGGTTTATATTTGAATTTAGGGCTCAAATAACAATTATTTTCATTATGGATTAGTTGACAATAGTGAAATGTCTTGAAGATGAAATTATTATAGTACATATAATACTATATATTAATATATATAGTATTATATGTCTCCAAATGGCATAATTCAGTTTTAATGATTTCTTTCTTTATTGTGTGTGTGTATATATATATATATATGTGTGTCTGTATGTATGTGTGTATAAATATGTGTGTGTGTATATGTATATATGTGTGTGTGTGTGTGTGTGTGTGTGTGTATATATGTGTATGTGTGTACATATGTGTATGTATGTCTATATATGGGTATGTATATATATATATGTATCTATGTATATATGTGTATATATAGACACACACATATACAAGTATGTATGTATGTATATATGTGTATATATACATGTATACATGCGTTTATATGTATATACATACATGTATACATGCGTGTATATTTGTATACAGATATATGTATATCTATATACATATATGTATGTATATAAGAAGCTGTTTGTGTGTATATATATATATATATATACACATACATATATATATGTATGTATATATACATACATGTATGTATATAAGAAGCTGTATATATATATATATATATATATATATATATATATATATATATATATATATATATATATATATATGTATATATATATATATATATATATATATATATATATATATGTATATATATATATATATATATATATGTATATATATATATATATATATATATATATATATATATATATATGTATATATATATATATATATATATATATATATATATATATATATATATATATATGTATATATATATATATGTATATGTATATGTATATATATATATATATATATGTATATATATATATATATATATATATATATGTATATATATATATATATATATATATATATATGTTTGTATATAAGAAGCTAAAAAATCATTTTTGGAAAAAAACAAAGAAACACTTGAATTGAGGCCACACTTAAAATAAACACATTTCATGTAACATTTGAAACTCCTATTATATATTTAAAATGGTTAATATTTATGCAAATTAAACAGAATCATCTTGGTTTGTGGACAAAACTATTTGACATTTGAGAACATCATCATTATCCGGGTTTGGGATCAACATATTCTGACATTTAATGGACCCAAAAAAAAAAAAAAAAAAACTCCTCACAGATGAATGGATTAGTAGGAGGAGGAAAACTGGGAGACTATCCGTTATTTCTCTTTGTGCTGTCATGCACTCACAAGCATGGCCTGTGTCAGGAATGAGTCATCACCTCTGGAATGTTAGGAATGTTAGTTGTCTCTCAGGACACACACACACACACACACACACACATTCTTGTACTTGCTGCATACTGAGGACTGGGTTGCTGACAAAGTGAGGACCAGCATTTTCCACTTTATAAATCAACACAATTACAAATATCTACTTCATGAATGACATCTACAAAGAACTACTGGTTGCAGTACCATAAAATGTCTGCAGGTGGAGCCCCAGAGCAGAAAGGGCTGGAAAACTTTTTTGATTTTTTTTTTTTTTAATTTTTGGTCCAACATTTTACAAAAACGTCATACAATTCTAGGTCGTCCAAAATTTGAAAAAATCTTTAAAAAAAATTTTTTTGCTCCAAAATTTGACAAAAACGGCATACTATACTATGTCGTTTGAACATTTTTTTTGACCAAATATGTAAAAAAAAAAATTGACCCAAAATTTAAAAAAAATAATTTGACCCAGATTTTAAAAAAAAAATTGACAAAAACGTCATTCTATACTATGTCGTAAAAATTATGGTCCAAAATTTGAAAAAAAAATTATGGTCCAAAATTTGAAAAAAAAATTATGGTCCAAAATTTGAGAAAAAGTCGTCCAAAATTAAAATTTTTGACAAATTGAGTATAGCATGTTATAGCAACCTAAGGAAGTGATTTCAATGAAAACAAAGTGAGGACCGGCCAAAATGTCCTCACTCCGTAAAAATTACCTCACTTTGTTGGTTAAAAACCCTCACTGGTCCTCAGTATGCCGCAAGTACAAGAACACACACACACACACACACACACACACACACACACACACACACACACACACACACACACACACACACACACACAGAGCTAAAACATGACTGGGAATAATACGACATCACAACATCAAAGATCCACTTTTTTATTTGTCTTGGCTTGATCGTCATTGTTAAGGAGAATCTTCCAGTCCTCTCCCTCCCTCCGTCTCTTTGACGGCCTCACAGTTGTGTGTGTGTGTGTCTGCGTGCGTGCATGTGTGCGTGTGTTCGTATGTCAGGAATGTTGTGTGTCAAAGCAGCTGCGACATTAAACTGGTCTGCACTGTGACAGAAATCCCAGATTTTTTTTCATCTTCTTGAATGTGAATATTTTCTCGTGTCTTTGCTCCGTACGACAAAGAAATCATTAAAACTGAATACGCTGATTTTGTCGACAAAACCAGACATTTGAGAAAGTCGTCGGAAAAGAATCGACAGGCTAATCGAATGTGAAAATAATAGTCAGTTGCAGCTCTAATCTCAGTCTCATGTGAGACTGCAGTAGAAGTCTGGGGGAGGGTGTAGTAGGCACCTCCCACTTTAAAGAGGCGTGGTCAGGGGACGTAGATAAAATAATTTTTATGATTCAGTTCATAGATCTGCTGATCTGAGGATCTACTCTGCTGTCGTGTGGTGTCACAGTAAAGTGTTCGCAGGATTAGGCAGCGTCAATATTTGGGGAGAGACGACGCAATTGTCGGTTAGCTACTTAAGCTAAACGTGCACAGGGAATGGGCTGTAAAAGTTGTGCTAGTGTACGACAAACCTTGGCTCAATTGTTATAAAACTAGGGGGTTGGCGGCGTCAATGTTAACGCACGTTAGCGCATGATGTGTTTCCACGACAGCTGACCAAAAAAAAAGACGCGTGTGGCGTCATGTTTAGGTGCCGCGGCGCCTGACCCCAGGCAACGTTTACCAGTTAGCTCCGTTAGCTGCCTTAGCTCAATTAGTGTCATTAGCGCGCCTACAGTCTAAATGGAGCGATTATTTGTGGCGCTGCCCTTTTCGTACGTGTGTGCCTCTGTTTTACGTTACTGGCGTTAGACTTTTGGAGAGTCATTTTAACAATCGGGAGTCACGTAAACATGACGTCACACGCGTCTTTTTCCCGTCGGTCGTCATGGAAACACTAACGTTGACGCGCTGACGTGCCCAGCACTTCATAAAACTGAAGATTTTTGGCCGTTTTGACTCAATCATTGAGGACAAGAGTCGCGATTTTTGCATAAAAGCATTTTTTGACCACACGCCTGGCTAACGCATGTCACCCAGGCTAAGCAACAGCCGAATCAGGAGATTCCTGCACACAAAAGCAAGCATGTGGAGTGTAAACGGTGTCAATAACTTGTATTGATTGCACTCGTGTGTTGTTGGCAGGACTACCTCCCCAGCCAGCAGGACATCCTCCTCGCCAGAAAACCCACCAAGGGCATCCACGAGTACGACTTTGAGATCAAGAACGTGCCTTTCAAGATGGTGGACGTGGGCGGTCAGCGCTCGGAGAGGCGGCGCTGGTTCGAGTGCTTCGACTCGGTCACTTCCATCCTCTTCCTCGTCTCCTCCTCGGAATACGACCAGGTGAGTGAATTCAGACGTTTGCAGACGGGAAGGACAACAATGTACAGATTAAAGCCACGCCTTTGAAACCGTAGCCTCGTTGGTTGAGGTGAGCGTGGAGCCGTCTCGTACCAGGAGCGCTCTGTCACCATCTCCTCTGACTCCAGGGCAACTTGTCTGCATTCTGCCCCCCCCCTCCTGCAGGTGCTGATGGAGGACCGGCAGACCAACCGGCTGAGCGAGTCCCTCAACATATTCGAGACCATCGTCAACAACCGGGTTTTCAGCAACGTCTCCATCATCCTCTTCCTGAACAAGACGGACCTGCTGGAGGACAAGGTGAAGCAGGTGTCCATCAAAGACTACTTCCCCGAGTTCTCGGGCGACCCCACCAGCCTGGCCGACGTCCAGCGCTTCCTGGTGGAGTGCTTCCGCAAGAAGCGGCGCGAGCAGCAGCAGAAGCCGCTCTACCACCACTTCACCACCGCCATCAACACGGAGAACATACGGCTGGTGTTCCGCGACGTCAAGGACACCATCCTGCACGACAACCTCAAGCAGCTGATGCTGCAGTGAGCGGGACTGACCAGTAGGTGGACGGATGGCGTCGGCGCGAGGGCGGAGACGTCGCCTCGCTGCCGCCACCGGCCTGTAAACGGCAGGCGGTGTCACTTTTGAACTTTGACTGTGTATTAAAGCCACCACTACTTTGCCCCGCCCCCTCCCAATGCTAACTCTCTGCCTTACTGAGCTTGATCACTGTGACTTAAAACGGCTGCTTTTGGCTCAGAGCCCCCCCCACCCCCAAAAAAACCACTGTAAATGACCTCTAAATGACCCCGCCCCCCCCCCCCCCCTCTGGTTCACGTCCTCACTCTGTCCTCGTGTTTCTTTGACCGCTTTGTTGACAAACAACAAGAGAGAGAGAGAGAGGAGGAGGGGCTTTGGCGAGCGTTGCCAGGCTCCGCCTCCACCGGCGCTTGTTGATGACATCACAGGGCCGGGGTGTGGATTTCCTCTGAGAGCGGTGGAACAGGAAAGAGCGGAGCACACACACACACACACACACACACACACACACACTATTGTACTTGCTGCATACTGAGGACCAGGTAAAAGTGCTGACAAAGTGAGGACCAGCTTTTCCACTTTATAAATCAATACATTTACAAATATCTACTTCATAAATGACGTCTGCAAAGACCCCACTGGGTGCAGTACCATAAAATGTCTGCAGGTGGAGCCCCAGAGCAAAAAGTGTGTGAAACGCCAGGTGCTGGAAAGCGGGTTTTTGTACCAAATTGAGGATCTCAGTGTATCGCATGTTTACAACCTAAGGAAGTGATTTCAATGAAAACAAAATGTCCTCACTCCGTAAAAATGACCTCACTTTGTTGGTTAAAAACCCTCCCTGGTCCTCAGTATGCCACAAATACAAGAACACACACACACACACACAGGAATTCCTGTTCTGAACTTGATTCTAGTTTTCTAATCATTTAGTTCCCCTTTCTCTCGTCTATGAATATACTGTATATGTACCTATGCATTTTCCTTTAACTTATATTTTAAAGGGGTTTACACTTTGTGGACGTGTGACTGGCTGATGGACTCTGTTACAGTTGCATGAGTTTGGGGGTTGGTGAGCTCACACACACACACACACACACACACTCACGTGTCATACTCAGCTTTTTTCTCTCTCAGGACTCACTGTGAACCACCTCTCTGTGATTTAAAGGCTCCGCCCGTTTGTGACGAGGCTTCTTCTCTCTGTCCGTCACGCGTCCGCAAAAACCCTAAAAACCCTAAAAACTCTGACCGTCATTCGATCCGGAGCATCAGCGTCAGGAGCGCGACACGTGACCACTAACCTTTGTGATTTGTACAACGACTGACGACGTCTGACCACACACGCCTTTGCCTTTAGTTATGCTAATGTTATGAAAAGTTTGTTTTTAAGGCAAACGTACCAAAATCTGATCGGAGTTTTATGATTAGTGCTGGGCACTGGGTTAACGTAACATGACGCTTTCCATGACGACTGACTAGAAAAAAGACCCGCGTGACGTCATGTTTACGCGCCGCGACACCGGAATCCAGGCGCCGTTTACCAGTTGGCTCCGTGAGCTGCATTAGCTCCTTTAGCGCCGTTAGCGCGCCTACAGTGGAACTGGAGCGGTCTGTTTATTAAAGGAAAAGAGCAGCGCTAACAAGTAACCAGCGTACCTGTGTAACTGCGTATGTGTGCCTCTGTTTTTAAAGTTTAGCGTTACTTTAGAGACTCGTTTTAACAATCGGGGAGTCGCGTAAACATGGCGTCGCGCGCGTCTTTTTCCGGTCAGTCTTCATGGAAACGCGTTGTGCGCTATCGTTGACGCCGTTAACGCGCCCAGCACTATTTATGATACATACACATATATATATATATATATAAAACAAACATGTCATGATTAAAGTAGAATATATAATGGCTCTAAAACACAAACAATAGATTTTGCCTCACAGATTATCAGTGAAAAAACCACATCGTAAATAAGATGATTGTAAATCCCGAGGCCTTGGACTGACTGGAAAGATGCCAGCTCCCCCTTGTGGCACTTCGAAATAAATCACTAAGACTGTGTTTTGGTGAGTTAGACCACTCTTTTTTTTTTTTTTTTTTTTTGGAACTATTAACAATTTCTCATTCATTTCTAATTATTTTGTTCATTAATTGCCATTTGCAAATAAAAGCACACATTCATACATCATCACTCGTTTCCTTAAAAACATTAACATGATGCTGAATAAGTTCGATTAATTCTTGTTTTTGCCTTTTTTTGTCCACATATATTGGTTTTGAAACCTATTTTTTTTACACTTATTAATTAATTTGGTCAGAATCATGAAATTTTGGGATTTTCCAAGTGAATTATTACACATTTTTCCCAGGAATTGAGATAACAAACTACTACTACCGGGCCGCACACTGCTCTGTGATTATGCTAACATTAAAACACTCTTGTTATTCTCTTGCTATCTTTGACACATACAGTATAGACGATGTAAGATGGGGTTGATGTTAAAACCTACGACCACTTAGCGTCTTAGCTCTCCACGCCACTCAAAATGAGTGAAATGTTTTTAGTCGTATAGTGGAAGTGATGAGGTCCGGTTACGCCATGCCATCCCCGCCACGGCAGGATCACTTTTGTGCCTTTTTTTTAGCATTAGCATTAGCGCTCCAGAAATCGGTTTATTTTGAAATGCGTCCGGTGTTACCGCAGCAATAGCTAACAAGCTAATAAGGAAAAAGGGATAAGGAGGCCGTGTGTCACTGCAGGCTGCTGCTCTCACTCTTGTGTGCAGGTCATGTGAACTTCTCATCATTATCCTCTGAATCGTCGTCATCCCGCCCTTTTTACGCACCGCTGTTAGCGGTTAGCCTCCGCTCAGAAGGATCGCGAGCGCTGTCGCTACTCTTTCGAATGTTTAAATAATGTTTAAAAACTGCCTTAATTGTCTTTCAGAGACATGGACACTTCCACATGATCTATGCTAACACTTTAGCTGAGGGTGATAATAAATGACTAGGACTGCACTCGGACTCATTTAAAACCGTTAGTTTAATACTGATCACTTTCCCAAACCTCTCCGCAAATCCTCCTTTTGTCAGATTGAAAAACGTATTTTATTTCACATTACCAAATGATAATTTAACTTTTGATTTTTCTGTTTTATTTTGTTCTTCATATTTGATTTGCGCCGGACTCTTCCTGACACAACCCTCTCATTTATCCGGGCTTTGGCACTAGCACTAGCACTAGGTTTACACTGGACATGTCAATAATGAGCAATGGGGATTGGGTACTTTGCTCAGGGGGTAACCCAGCTTATCACCTGGTGGGGACTCGAACCAGCAACCCTCCAGTTACAAGCCAAGTTCCCTTTCCGCTCGTCTTCTGAACAAATGCTTTCAATTCCAAAAAAATCAAGGTTTGATTGGAAACTTTTCATACAAACCTCCAGGATTCCCCTGCACCACTGTCTTTAAATGAAATGATGAAAATGTAAACCACCTAAACCACTTTTATTCGGGTATAAACCAGTGTACATGTCTATCTACTTCCTGTTATTTGTTGAACCAGGTGCAAATTTTCACAGTTGTAGTGTAAAGTATTGAAATTCTTCAAATTTTGCCCAACTTTTTTATTTATTTTTTTCTGCAGAAGTGTTTGCCAAATTTACCACGGCCTTTGAATGCATCTCGTTAGCTCCTCCCGTTTTAGCTCAACGTGCTGTGAACCCTGCATGACTTAAACTAGCTCTCATGTGCTGGAGTTTAGAATCCAACGAATAACATTCAAATTGCATTTTTTTAAGCAGCCAGTAATGTCCGTTCCTCATGGTAAATATTTGTTTCATGACATCGTGTGCAGTCTCGAGAAGAACTCGATGCCTTTTTGTTTGTCTTTTGCTGGTATGGTTTGGCTTGGTTTGGTACAGTACGGTATGGTTTTGGAAAGGTAAAGCCGTGGTTGAGGCTTGCGTTTCGACTGAGAGCAGTGCTTTTTATTTGGCAGACGGGGTGCGAGCTGTGACTGACGGTAGCGTCGTAGCGCGACGTTGTACCACTGCGATGACAACAAAGGAGGACATCCAGCAGCTCTTTTTTTCCCCTGCTCGTTTTGTGGCCTCGACTTTCGTGGGATATTTGCACCCGTCGCAAAATGGAGTGACGTTTTTCTGTCACCCAAATCTGCCGACTGAGAATGGAATGGAACTACTTGTTGCTACTCCTAATGCAAACTGTACTGTACCAAAACCGAACCATTCCACGCGGTGGAACCACGGCTTTCGTAGCTTCCACACTATGAATCCTAAAACTCGGAGCATCACAGCGACGGAAGTAGCTGCTGTTGTCTGTGTGGAAATTTGCTATGGTCTTTGAATGCATCTCGTTAGCTCCTCCCGTAAACTAATACAGAGGTCAGTGCTGCCTTCACTGACCTCTGTATTCGAAGCACATGCCAAAAAACCACACCAGTGTGTCTTAAAACGTCAACGTTGTGCTCAGGAGTCGTAACCGTGAGCCGGGACGCTGTTCGCCGCCTTCAGTGTTCACGCTAGGTATTAATTAGCCTGTGTCGTGTGATCAGAAGAGGTTTGCAAACGGCCCAACTTCCTGAGCGGAGAGAGGCCCGCCTCTTTGTGGACTTCTGCTTCCTGATTGGATAACGTGTTTTCAACTAAGATAAAAAAATCCCACGTTCAGCCATGAACAAAAACCTCCGTTAAATCTTTAGTTGTGCGTTCCAGTTGTCAGGAAAACTCCTATTCGGAGAGAGTCGTAGACCGTACCGTTCCGTTTTTGTTTTTATTCGTAAACCTGTCGCTACGCTGTTAGTGTGTGGAAAAATACTGCATAGTTTTGATTTCCACTGGTTTCCGCTAACGATGGCTAGCCCAAGATTTGTTTGTGTCCTTTGTTTAGCGTTTAATTCAAAGGTGAGGTCACTCCCACTTCCGACTTCCAGAGTAAATGGAATACTTTTGTTCGTAAGCGTTTTCTAAAACTGCAAAGAGAGAGAATCGGCTTAAAACGCCATTTTCTAATGTATCGTGGATGTGACGTCAGAGCTGGAGACCACACCCCCCTCCCCTCTGCCCCGCCCCCATGAGTGAAAGTGAAAATGCTGCTGCCTCTGTTTCCTCGTCTCAAGTCGGAGTGTCGGCGTGGATTTGGCCTTGAGGTGGCGCTGCCATGTGACTTTTCCGCCGACTTGCTTCGTCCCGTGCCTCCAGGCGTGACATCGCAGCCCGTCACGTCGAACGTAGTCCGAACTATGCATCAGCCGTGACTTAAACTTCGCGATCTCACTGACCGACGATTCGTTTTTTTTTTTTAAGCGCTAGTGTTAAATCGTAGAATTATGATTTTTGCCAAATTCGCGGATGTTTTTAGTGCCTACTTTTCCCGGCCTCTGCCTCTGCTGTCCAATCACCACTTAACAAAGGTTTAATACTGTGTTTTTGTTATTTTTATATATATATATATATATATATATATATATATATATATATATATATATATATATATATATATATATATATATATATATGTGTGTGTGTGTATACTTGTGCCACACAAACAGTCTGAAGTCCTCGTGCTCGGTAACTCACTCCTCCCAGTTTTTTGGTATTTTTCAGATAGACGATAGAAGCTTTTCCATGTACAGTCTAACTTATACTGTCTTTATCTTCTGCTCTCTGAAATAAATCCAGCTGTTTTTATAAAAAAAAAATGTCTCTGTCTTTTTGAAATACACAACTGTACCTGCAGGGGGCACTGCATTTCAAAATAAAAGTGTTTATTTAGACATGGAACAATGAATAGTTGATATATTCAATAAAAATAAATCACTTATGAAGTGATATTTTTTTTATTATTATTATTATACAGATGAGAGATACATTTAAAGGGATAGTTCCTTTTTTTTTTTTTTTTTTTTAATTCACATCTCCCATGTGACCGTGCTTTGGTATGCTCGTACAGCTGTGACGTCACTCTGGGAAATATGCATTTTTTCTTGTCTTTTTATGGCCTTTTAGGGAGGTTTTACACATATAAAACTCCATGAATTAAACATTTCGAATATAAACATCTGTAAATGACGTTTTTTTTGTTTTTACTAATTGTAGTAGGAAAGGAAAGTTCATGTTTTTGCCAAATGCAAAGCCAAAGTTTTATGAAGCTGTGCACTGGTGACGTTTGTGACATTGTACTGCACTCTGCTGGTAGCATTGAGTAGTGCAGATTATGGAGTTTACATGATGCTGCATGAACGAGCAGAGAATCATTTCAGACACAAGTTTGTTTGTTTGTTTATTGTTTTATTAACAAGTGTCTTTGTCTCATTTTGCCATCAGAGTATTGTTAGCAGTGGCGGAGCTAGAGGGGAGGCTGGGGTAGCACTGGACCCCCAGGTGCCCCCCCCCCCTACAGACAGGGGCGCAGCTTGTGAACAGGCAAGGCAGGCAACTGCTTAGGGCCCCGGGCCGATAGGGGGCCCCCAATGTGCAGTGAGCAGCCGCCTCCCCGTCCCCCTTAAAAAACAAAGGTTGATTTGCAATGACATCTCAGTAGTAAACCTCCCTAAAGGGGCCCCACCTCACTTTAACCTGTGTGAAGTTATCGTTCTGCAAGTTGGAAAATGAAGAGGATTATTTACAGTGTAATCATATCTTTTTTTACTCAGTTTATATATGTTTTTTTCAGTTATTTACAGTATTTTATTGTTCTACATATTTATAGTGTTTTATAATGTGGGTTCTTTACAGTGTAATGCATTTTTTACTCAGTTTATATAGTTTTTTTTTAAAGCTATTTACAGTATTTTATTGTTCTTTACATTTATATTTCCACATACTTTTTAATTACATTTTTCCATGTTATTTCATAATTTCAAAATATTTTGAACTCATACATTTTTGCGTTGGTGTCAGATTATTTATAACATAATGGTGATGAACACTGGTTGGAAGGAAGGGCCCCCTGGGAATTTTTGCGTAGGGCCCCCTACAGACTCTAGAATCGCCTCTGCCCCCCCGATGACGGTACCGCACGTCTTGTCGAAAGGAGCCAGTTGCATTTTGAAATCAGTGAGAGACGCCTATTGACTGCTAAGTCCCTCCTGTACACTAGGTGGCGCTATGTACCACAAATATTTGTAACCCACATTTATTAGGAGAAGAAGAAGAATCGCCACAGAAGAAGAGGAAGATTTGAACGAGAGGACCGCTCGTTGCTGGAGTGCGTTGAGCCAACATCAACAGCAGAAGAAGGCTAAATAGACTTCATGGACAGTGAAGTCCTCATTCTAAAGTAAGTTTTACGGTGGTGTACTAACAAGGGGTGTCAAATTATAGCGTTAATTGCGATTCATTCATTAATTACAGTCATATTTAACGCGTTATGGTTTTTTAATCTCTTCTTTACGGATGCCCCCCCCCCCCCCCCCCCCGAAACCAGATGTAACTTTAATAAACACAGACATGCTGCATAATCACAGACACGTTATCTATTTATTTATTTATTTATTTTCTTTCTCCCAACGTTGCTTCTTCTCCTCGTTCACCTGCCGTTTGTTTACATTGGCGAAGCCATCAACATGGCCGCCACGTCCCAGAATGCAACGCGGTGCCCAAGCAGAAATGTAGTCTTACCTTTGCTGTTTATCAAAACAAACCGCTTCTAATGAAGAACTCCACATTATATGGACCTGATTTTTATTTGTATTTTCTAATGATTTAGAGTTTGACAATATTACAGCAGAATGTAAATGGCTTTGTCAAAACAATACATTACTTTATAAAGCCACGTTTTTGTTATATATCAATCGTTTGATCTGCCACAATAATGTAATAATGAATTTAAATGAAAATACCTCAAGTTGAGGGCTTTTCTCAGCAATTTTTAAGTGAGATTATAAATGAGATTAATTAATCGCACATTTTTTTTTATCACTTTGTTCACATTAAGTGAGTGAGTACCAGAGAGAGAGAGGGAATTTTTCGTAGTGTTTCAAAAAGTCATGTAAAATAACATGGTCCCGGGCCGCGGTTGCATAGCCACTGTTAGCAGAGAGATGCCATGTTTCTACCGGAGCCTGTAAGGACAAACGCGAGAGAACAAATCAAGCGTCTCTTTACTTGTAGCAGGAAGTCCTCGCCTCCTCTCTCTCCGCTTCGTCTGCTACGGCCGCGGTAGCTCCGCCCTCTCCCTCGCCTCACGAACCTCATCTGCTGACACGGAGAAAGACGACGAGGACGACATTTGACCGGCTGCGGATACCGTAGCGCTCAGGGAAGGGAGGGGGTGAGCAGAGGAGCAGTTCTTTGTTGTAAATTTCAGCCTCTCCTCTAGATGGCACTATAAACTACTTACTTCACCTTTAAGTGAGTGAGTACCAGAGAGAGAGAGGGCATTATTGAAAAATTGTTGCCAAAATGTGTTTTGACATTTTGTACATGTAGTTAATAAACTGCAAATTATACACACAAATCTAATATGTACATTTTTAACATTAAGAGACAAAGAAACAAATTCATTGTCATTGTCTGTTCTTTATTGTCCCCATGGATAATTTTCAGTTTTCACACAATCAAGTCGGTATAAAACAAATAATCATCTCCTCCAACTCCTTTAACGTAAATGTACAGCACATACCATAGAGAAACAAATACATGGAGACAGGACTAAACATGACATGGCCCTCAGGCTATTTTCACATCGATTTTTTTTTATTTAATAATAAAAATTGACTTTTTGAAATATGTAATTACACACGTCTGTGACCCTTTTGCCAATGTGGCAAATCTGAGAACACGCTTTGCAGCTCATTACATGTTAAACACAAGCAGCAACAGGTTGAGATGGAATTTTGGATCATAAGAGACAGACAGGGACCTCACCCCCCCCCCCCCCGCACGGCCTTGTAAATCAATCTTCATCCACGCTCTTTACAGTTGAATGTGAATGTGCATGTGATGTGGAAAATCTATCATGACATATCCAGTCAGGCCACATTCACCCTCATCTCACCTCTGGAGCCAAACCCAACCCTGATCACTTATTTAACTATGTACCGAGTAATTGCGGGGGGGGTTTTTTTTGTCGTGAGGAACATGTTATTATAGGCTTTTTTTTTTTTCATGTCCCTCCCCCTAAAATGCAAATGTATTGATAATATTCCAGGTAATGCCGAGCGGGAGACAGACGACGGAACACAGCCATGGAGAACAGTGAGGGAACGAGGGAGCAGTGGACCAAGAAGAGGGAATATATTCTGGCCATGGCCGGAAACGTGGTGGGTCTGGGCAACGTGTGGAGGTTCCCCTACCTGTGCTATAAGAATGGAGGAGGTAAAGATGGAGCTTTGTTCATTTGAGGGGGGAAAACGCTGTCAATAATGATCATTCAAAAATATATTTTTTATGATTAAATTAGATCATTCAGTTCTAATTTTAATGAATCGATTACTAAATGAATCGTCAACTATTTTGATCATCGATGAATCGGGTTTGAAGCTTTTGTTTCATGATTTCTGATCGTTTGAGCGTCTTAAATGTGAATATTTAAACAAAGAAATCGCTAAAACTGTATCATTTTGGTTTGTGGACAAAAACAAAGACATCGGAGAACATCGTCATTTCAGTAATCCACAGATTAAACGATTACGAAAAAAGAAGCGCTAGTTGCAGCTCTAATTTGAACTGTTGCACAGAAATTTCCCTCTGGGATAATTAAAGCTTCTTGAATCAGATCTTTTAACCCAAGAATACTTAACGTTCACTTTTGTAACACCATCACTATATTTTACCTGATATAATATACCTGGGGAATAAAATCAGATTAAGTACTCTTCTTTGTTTGTTTCCAAACATACAACATCTCATAAAACAAAGAAAAAGCATAATTGGGATAAAGAAAAGAAAAAGCGTTAATATAATGTAATTTAAGCATTAATAATAACGCTTTATAATTTATTGGGTAATTACCCAGTATTTTGGCCATTGTTCTTACCTTCTAATTACAGGTTAATACCAAGTAACACATTTCTGTTACCATATATTTACTGGGTAAATAGCTAGTAATTGGGGGCTGTAGCTACCTGCTTATTACCAGCTTATAACCCAATAATACACAAAAATTCACCATATAGAAACCAGGTAAATACCCAGTATTTTTGTTTACACTTATTGGTCTGTATCCAGTAATGTCCGATAAACATTTAACAAGCTTAGTAGCTCCTGGATTAAAACTATCAACTGTAATTCACTGCGGGGCCGCCAGAAATGTTTCTGCGGGACGCCATTGGCCCCCGCGCCGCACTTTGAGAACCAATGAGATAAAGAGTGGCAGCGTCAAACTTCACAACACTTGAAGTAGACACATCATACCCTGTTTCTACATGTTAACATAGTTCCCTGGTGTCCTAATGAACATGTCTGTGACATTAGGCTTTGGTCCAAATACCTTAAGGATGAAGCACCACAGCAGTTCAATCATCCTGCCAAAACAGACCTGTTCCTGAGACACAGGAAACTACGTCAGCGTCACTGAGGCTAACGGCAGCTAACAGCAGTTAGCATTTGGAAAAGTCATCGTTTGCCGACTCTAACCAGCACATTATTGTTTTATAATTTTATAAGTTTACAAAAAAGAAGTTGTAATTCTACAAGAAAAATGGCGTAATTCTACGAGAAAATGTAGTAATTCTATGAGGAAAAGTAGTAATTCTAAGAGAAAAAAAGTCGTAATTCTACAAAAAAGGTTGTAGTTCTACAAGAAAATGTCGTCGTAATTTTACAAGAAAAAAGTAGTAATTCTACAAAAAAGGTCGTAATTCTAAAAGAAAAAAAATTGTAATTCTACGAGAAAAAGTAGTAATTCTACAATATAAGTCCTAATTCTATGAGAAAAAAAGTCATATTTCTACAAGAAATAAGTCATCGTAATTCTACAAGAAAAAAGGAGTAATTCTACAAAAAAAGTTGGAATTCTACGAGAAAAAGTAGTCATTCTATGAGAAAAAAGTCGTAATTCTACAGTATAAGTCGTAATTCTATGAGAAAAAAGTCGTAATTCTACAGTTTAAGTCGTAATTCTATGAGAAAAAAAGTCATATTTCTACAAGAAATAAGTCATCGTAATTCTACAAGAAAAAAGTCTTAATTATTCAAGAAAAAAGTCGGAATTCTACGAGAAAAAGTAGTAATTCTATGAGAAAAAAGTCGTAATTCTACAGTATAAGTCGTAATTCTATGAGAAAAAAGTCGTAATTCTACAGTATATGTCGCAATTCTACAAGAAAAAAGTTGTCGTAATTCTACGAGAAAAATTAGTAATTGTATGAGAAAAATTAGTAATTGTATGAGAAAAAGTAGTAATTGTATGAGAAAAAGTAGTAATTCTACGAGAAAAAAAGGCGGAATTCTACATTATAAGTCGTAATTCTACAAGAAAAAAGTTGTCGTATTTCTACAAGAAAAAAAGTCATAATGTCACAAGAACTTCCACGCTTCCGGATACTATAATCCTCATCAGTGAAGTCGATGTTGTGTGTGTGTGTGTGTCTGCAGGTGTCTTCCTGTTTCCTTACCTGGTCTTTGCCGTGCTGTTGGGCGTACCACTCTTCATGCTGGAGACGGCCATCGGTCAGTACACCCAGGAGAGCACCATCACCTGCTGGACTAAGATCTGCCCGCTAGCAAAAGGTAACGCTAACACTGCCTCTGCTGCCTCTGCTGGCTGCAGGTTTCTAGGCCTGGGCTCAGTCGATTGGTGACTGTGTGACAGATGTGGCAGAGGAGGGTTGAGCTGGTAAAGGATGACACGGGACAGTTGTCTTTGAAAGCGCTGACTCACTGATGCCACATAAGGTTTATAAGGTTTATTGACACAGCAAACACGGTTGGTTTTGACTCACTGGATGAAATGTTTGAGGAAGAGCAAGAAAAGACTGAGGCATAACTGTGTGTTCACCTGTTCACCTGTGGGAATTGTGGCGTTCCACAGGGCTCAGTGCTTAGGCCTATACTTTTTACCTTACATATGCTTTCTGTAGGGAACATTATGAGACAGCACAACATACACTTTCATTGATATGCAGATGACACACAGCTTTATTAATCAGTGAGTTTGTTCAACTCATGGAATAATATCATAGGAATAAAGTTGTAATTCTATGAGAAAAAAAGTTGTAATTCTACAGGATAAGGCATAATTCTACAAGAAAAGTCTTAATTATTCAAGAAAAAAAGTCGTAATTCTACGAGAAAAAGTAGTAATTCTACAAGAAAAAAGTTGTCATAATTCTACAAAAAAGGTTGTAATTCTACAGTATAAGGCATAATTCTACAAGAGAAGTCTTAATTATTCAAGAAAAAAAGTCGTAATTCTATGAAAAAAAGTAGTAATTCTACAAGAAAAAAGTTGTCGTAATTCTACAAAAAAGGTCGTAATTCTATGAAAAAAAAGTAGTAATTCTACGAAAAAGTTGCTTTTTTTTTTTACCTTATATATGCTTTCTGTAGGGAACATTATGAGACAGCACAACATACACTTTCATTGATATGCAAATGACACATGTTTATTTATCAATGAGTTTGTTCAACTCATGCAATAATATCATAGGAATAAAGTTGTAATTCTATGAGAAAAAAGTAGTTATTATTCAAGAAAAACATCGCTATTCTACAAGAAAAAAAGTAGTAATTCTACAAGAAAAAAGTAGTAATTCAACAAAAAAGGTTGTAATTCTATGAAAAAAAGTAGTAATTCTATGATATAGTCGTAGTTCTACAGGATAAGGCATAATTCTACAAGAAGACTTAATTATTCAAGAAAAAAGTCATAATTCTACCAGAAAAAGTAGTCATTATATGAAAAAAAGTCGTAATTCTACAGTATAAGGCATAATTCTACATGAGAAGTCTTAATTATTCAAGAAAAAAAGTAGTAATTCTACAAGAAAAAAGTTGTCGTAATTCTACGAGAAAAAAGGTCGTAATTCTACAAAAAAGGTCGTAATTCTATGAAAAAAAAAGTAGTAATTCTACGAAAAAGTTGCTTTTTTTTTTACCTTATATATGCTTTCTGTAGGGAACATTATGAGACAGCACAACATACACTTTCATTGATATGCAGATGACACAAAGCTTTATTTATCAGTGAGTTTGTTCAACTCATGGAATAATATCATAGGAATAAAGTTGTAATTCTATGAGAAAAAAAGTAGTTATTATTCAAGAAAAACATCGCTATTCTACAAGAGAAAAAGTAGTAATTCTACAAGAAAAAAGTAGTAATTCAACAAAAAAATTATTTGTAATTCTATGAAAAAAAAGTCGTAATTCTACAAAAAAAGCCGTAATTCTACAGTATAAGGCATAATTTTACAAGAGAAGTCTTAATTATTCAAGAAAAAAGTCATAATTCTACCAGAAAAAGTAGTCATTATATGAAAAAAAGTCGCAATTCTACAGTATAAGGCATAATTCTACATGAGAAGTCTTAATTATTCAAGAAAAAAAGTAGTAATTCTACGAGAAAAAAGGTCGTAATTCTACAAAAAAGGTTGTAATTCTATGAAAAAAAGTAGTAATTCTACGAAAAAGTTGCTTCTTTTTTTTACCTTATATATGCTTTCTGTAGGGAACATTATGAGACAGCACAACATACACTTTCATTGATATGCAGATGACACAAAGCTTTATTTATCACTCAGTTTGACACACATGTTTATTTATCAGTGAGTTTGTTCAACTCAAACCAGAGACGTGAAGGATGACCTGTAACTTTTCTACTTTTAAAACTCTGAAACACATAAAGCTCATTTACAGAACGGCCTTCGGGGAAAATGATGAAAACTTGAAACATTCTGTCGTTAAAGTATTAGATAAGATGAGATTACTATAAAGTCTGTTAAACGCCTCCAGTCAACTCGAAAAGGTGCTGAATGTTTCTTTGCTCTAAAGATACAGGATTATAAAGTTTGGTTTTAGTTCATTTGAATATTACATATATTTACTTTGAAGATGATTGTGTTGATTCCTTTTGGGATTTCTTGTGAACATGTGATATCACGGCGCTGTGGTTAATTTGTCCCCTCTCTGTTGGACAGGTGCTGGGGTCTCGGTGACAGCCTGCTTTCCTGGTGGTGGTGGTGGTATTTTCCTCACAATCGCCTTTTTTGGGCTGGTGTTTCGTGTCACGGGTGGTGTATTGTGTGGGAGCCCTTCCCCGTTAACCCGTCTCCTGCTTCCATGTTTGTTTTCGGGGGGGGGGGGGGGGGGGGGTTGAGGGTTGGCATCTGCTAAGCTCGCAATCTGGAAGAGCCGCAAGAAGCAGGTGTGAGGTGTGGGCCTGTCTGAAGCAGGGTTAAAAAGTCTTAAATCCAATCATTTGAATTTAAGGCCTTAAAATGTCTTAAATTCTCCTAAAATCTCCTAAAAGGTCTTAAAGGGACACTGTGTAGTATTTATGGGTTTATATGACCCAAAATCCACTTTTTTTTAATACATATTATGTGCTCCTGCATTGTCTAGTTGCTGTATAATAGTTTTTGTTTCATTTTGGTAGTGTTTCAAAAAGTCATGTAAAATAACATGGTCACGCTGTTGCATAGCCACTGTTAGCAGCGAGACGCCATGTTTCTACCGGAGCCTGTAAGGACAAACGCGAGAGAACAAACCAAGCGTCGCTTTACTGACGGAGCAGGAAGTCATGAGGTATAAACAAAAGACACACTTATACATCTGAATAAATACTAGAAACCTCATCTGCTGACACGGAGAAAGACGACGAGGACGACATTTGACCGGCTGACGACACCGTAGCGCTCAGGGAAGGGAGGGGGTGAGCAGAGGAGCAGTTCTTTGTTGTAAATTTCAGCCTCTCCTCTAGATGGCACTATAAACTACTTACTTCACCTTTAAAAACAATTTTGAAAGGTCTTAAAAATCTATTAACCTTACCTTTATTTAAAACGTGCGAGCACCACTAGCTAGCGTGCTGTGCGCGCGCCACTGTGTGTTACAGCTTAGCATAGCAGCGGAGAAAACTTAAAGGTGCATTATGTAATAAATCTAAAGCAACTGGCCATAAAATCCTCCTTATATGTCACAGAGACTCAGGAATAATGTTCATATAACAAACTGAACTCACCAACAACAACAGTACAGACAAAATATTTGCATTTAAAAACATATATTTTGCAGACTGCAAATCACGTTTATGTTTTGAAATCATGTTTCGGCATGTGGCGCCACCTACCGCCGTCTACCGATCTTTGCGGTCAGTAGAGTCTCAGCTGCCGAGCGACCACGGGTTGCCAGTTACGTCAGGAAACGAAACCTAAAAGACCTCGGTGTTTTGAATTTGAATGTAGTAACCGTTTTTGGCCACATTCTTACATATGGCGCCTTTAATGAAAGCCCACAGCTAAGCCGATTTTCAACGATTTGTGGCTCCAATTTTCCTTCATGTCTTTTGTACTTTTTTGCCAGTACGGATTTGAAATGGGTCTTAAATTGTATTCTTTATGGTCTTAAAAAAGTCTTAAAAAGTCTTAAAAAGTCTTAAATTTGACTTGTTGAAACCTGCAGAGACCCTGTGAAGGCCCTGGTCTCAGCCAGACTCAGGAGCGAGCACTTGCTCAGGTCCCAGTGGAAGAGGACGGGGTGTTTCTTTGGTGTTTCATGGCAGCCGACATCCACGTCGTTGCATTACTTCCACCTTCAGGTTCTCTTTCTTCTCATGTTATGGTCGTCTTATCCTTTTCCCCCACACATTTGCTCATGCCCATCAAGATGTCGCCTTCAAAGTCCTAAAGCATGTTTTTCCTCTTGTAAAGGAGCTGGTTATTCCATCATCGTAATCCAGCTGTACTCCAAGATCTACTGCGTCGTCCTGGCCTGGGCGCTGCTCTACCTCGGCTACTGTTTCAGAGCCACGCTGCCCTGGGCCACCTGCGACAATCCCTGGAACACGGGTCAGTGTGTGATTCTATCGAGGAAGCCCTTCGACTATAACCCTGTATCACTTTCAGCGCTGACAGTCTCTCTGTACTATCACATCGACAGGCCGATGTGTGGACCTCACCTCTGTGAACCTGACAGCGCTACGCAGTGGCAACCAGACGCTCAACTTCACATCAGGGAATCTCACGTCTTCAGTCACTGAGTTTTGGGAGTGAGTTCTGACATTCTCTCGTAACCAGTACAGCAGCAGCAGCAGCAGCAGCAGCAGTAGCAGCTCTTCACATCTTCACATCTTCACATCGTCTGCTGTCTCTAAACAGGAGGGGACTGTTGTCCATGTCCGGGGGAATCGACGAGGTCGGCGCGGTGAAGTGGGAGCTGGCGCTGTGTCTGCTGGCCTGCTGGGTGGCCTGCTACTTCTGCATCTGGAAAGGCGTGCGCTCCACGGGAAAGGTTGGTCATCAACACATTTGACATAAAGCCAACATAGTCCTACGTAAGGTGTTTTCAAAACAGACATCCTCGCCACCCCGGCCGTACCTTCAAATGCTGTCCCTGAGCGACCTTGGTTGGGTCCAACACCCACTGGGATTCTGCTCGGTGCCATGGGTAAAAGTACCATTCAAAGGTTTGGGTCAAAGGCCACTCTCCTTATTGTTAAAGCGGAACTAGACCGGAAGTTCCTATTATCGCTGTTTTTTTGGTGTGTATCTGCGTCATTACCTTGTTTATGAAGCCCTGACGGTTCGAAACGAACAGTTCAGCCATTGCTGAGAACGTTGTGTTTTATTGTAATCTCGGGGCTCAACGAGACCCTAACCCTAACCCTGAAAATCCCGTAATAGTTACGTAAGCAGCGGTTCTCCTGAACAACCGATCGTCCTGCTCCGGGCACTAGTCCGGGCACATCCGGTTGCGTACATTGAACCGCAGAAGAAGAATAACGTCCGTTGTGGAGGTGTTTCACGAGCAACAGTGTCTTCTGACTCTGGGTCAAAGGTCGTCAAAGTGACTGCGGCGGGGAGTTGTGAAGAAGCTATTTTTAAACACTGTTAAAACAATGTTTTGATAATGAGTAGCAGTGCATCCGCCGTTCCAGAGGGGGGCGCTGCGCTTCTGAGAACGGATGTGCTGGATAGTACTGGCCAATCACAAGACTCTGTTTTCTGGGGGTGAAAGTTCACTCTGAAATCTCGCAGCAGAAAAACACCGTCAGAAAAGAGGATTTCTATCGGCTAGTTCACAGCAACTAGGAGGTTTTTGACCATAAAAACAAGTTAATATATGTAAGTAGACCTCCATAACTAACATATATGTGCAACACGACCACTCTATGTGACGTTTAATGTGGTAAACGACTATTCTAGCTGCAAACGTCTGGTTTTTACATGTACATAGGTGTATAGAGGCCCATTTCCAGTGTTCTAATGGTACATAGTATTTGCTAATCACGTTAGAAGGCTATTGGATGATTATAAAACCCTTGTGCAGTTATATTTTTCAAGGAAAATCATTATTTATAATCTTGTCAATGTCCTGACTATATTTTCTATTCATTTTGCAACTCTTTTGATGAACAAAAGTCTGACTTTTAATGGAAAGCGAGGACAAATTGTATAGGTGACCCAAACTTTTGAACGCAACAGTAACAGCATTAGCAGTTGAGCTTTATAGTCGCAGTAAAAGATTAGACAAAGATAAGACATTCCATGCTTGTGCGTCAAGCCCCATGCAGCCTAAGGCTTCTATAGGTTTGTCGTCATCATCGGTCTCAGGTTTCTGATATCCTCTGCTTTGTGATGTGAACTTGTTCTGAGTCACGCTAGAGGTACGCTTAGCACAAATGCTAGCACGTCAGACTTTTAGTCTGTGCCTCCAATGTAAGTCAGCGATGAAGGAGCTGATCCACATTAACAAACATGTTTATCTCTGATTTCACTTCTTTATCTGGCCATAACTAACACACAATCAGAGGCAGTGCTGATTTAAGCTAGTCTTTGTTTAGGTGCTAGCTCAGTGGCGTACCATCTAAAGCGCTAATTTGGACAGGTGTACGTGTTACACGTTACTGAATTTTGTAATCACAGGATTCTCTGCAGGTTTCAACAAGTCAAATTTAAGACTATTTAAGACTTTTTAAAGACCATAATGAATACAATTTAAGTTAATTGGAGCCACAAATCGTTGAACTTGCACTTACCCATCTTATGCAAGCAATTTCCGCTTAGCTGTGGGCTTTCATTACGTTTTCTCCGCTGCTATGCTAAGCTGTAGCACACCGCGGCGCGCGCGCAGCACACTAGCTAGTGGTGCTCGATAAATTCTCCCCGGGCAGCACAGGTGACCTACTTTAGTTCCGTGTTGTAGTTCTGTTATCGCATCATCAAAAATAGAAAAATTTCAAAGCGAGACCTAAGTCAAAATTGTATTTAAGACCTTTCATGAGATTTTAGGAGAATTTAAGACATTTTAAGGTCTTAAATTCGAATTATTGGATTAAGGACTTTTTAAGACTTTTTAAGACCCCGCAGATACCCTGAATCATTACAAAGCTTTTATAAGTCTATGTTTTATCACCAATCTAAGTTTCATTCATCCTTTGTGATGGTGAACTTCTGAGTCAAACTGGATTTTTTTCCACTGGCACGCTCGAGGTACGCTCGAGGTACGCTTAGCATAAATGCTAGCGCATCAGACTTTTAGTCTGCAGCTCCAATGTAACTCAGAGATGAAGGTTTTGGAGTACGACACCAGGAGCTGATCCACATTAGCAAACATGTTTATCTGATTCCACCTCTCAATTCATAGCTAACACACAATCAGAGGCAGCGCTGATGTAAGCTAATTTTTGTTTCGGTGCTAGCTCAGTGGCGTAGCTTCTAAAGCGCTACTTTGGACAGATGTACGTGTTAAATTTAATCATTAGGAAGATTACGGCCACTTGTACCTGGGCTAAAAAGGGTCCGGGTAGCCGATTTCCGAGGATTTTCAAGCGTGGTTGGAGGAGCTCGGATGTCGCTGTAGCTACAGATGTAATGAGAGAAGTACGTGGTGATTTCAGGTGGTGTACATCACGGCCGTGTTTCCCTACATAACGCTGGCCATCCTGACGGTCAGGGGCCTGACGCTGCCGGGAGCCTGGCAGGGCATCGTCTACTATCTGTATCCAGAACTTTCTCGTCTGGCAGACCTTCAGGTGACACACACACACGCGCACACACACACACACACACACACACACACACACACACACACACACACACACACACACACACACACACACACACACACACACACACTCTCACTCTCTCACACACACACACACACACACACACACACACACTGAGTCAGGAATCGACATTATTTTAATCATTTTAGAGTAAATTATCATATTTTACGCTCCATTTTAGGTTATATTTCATTCTTTTATGACTCTGTTATAATTGGGTTTTTGTTCCAATTGTACCCTACCATAGAAATGTCCTTATTTTTGAAGGAAAAGCACTTTTTTTCCAATGAATATAACATTAAATGAATCAGAAATACACTCTATACATTGTTAATGTGGTAACCGACTATTCTAGCTGCAAACGTCTGGTTTTTAATGCAATATGTACATAGGTGTATAGAGGCCCATTTCCACTGTTCTAATGGTACATTGTGTTTGCTAATGGTGTTAGAAGACTATTGGATGACTAGAAAACCCTTGTGCAATGATGTTAGCACAGCTGAAAACAGTTTTATTTGGAATAAAAATCGTTATTTCTAATCTTCTCAATGTCTTGACTGTATTTTCTATTCATTTTGAAACTCTTGATGAATAAAAGTCTGACTTTTAATGGAAAACACAAACATTTTTATAGGTGACCACAAACTTTTGAATGGTAGTGTACATTTTAACCCTAGAACACCATTGCCAGGTTTTCACCCGAGCAAATAAATGTATGTGATTTTCCTGAAAACTAAAACGTTTTCATCTTCATTATTTTGTATTTTTTTGAAATTTTTTGTTTTAAAAAAAAAAATAATTTGTTCCCAAATTCCCTAATTTTCCAGTAATTTTGGAGCATTTTTATATTTGTCCCCTCATGGTGCTTTTCTTTCATTTTGTTAGACATGACACAGTTTAAAATAAAAGAACACTACTCAAATTTGTCATGTTTTGATATATTTTAATGACAAGTACTTTTCATGGGGTGAATTTATTATCTCGGGTAAAAATCACCCGGCGTTAATGATGGTGTTTTGAATTTGAGCGATTAGTGTTCTAGGGTTAAAGGTGCCATATGTAAGAATGTGGCCAAAAACAGTTACTACATTCAAATTCAAAATACTGAGGTCTTTTAGGTTTAGTTTTCTGACGTAACTGGCAACCCGTGGTTGCTCGGCAGCTGAGACTCTACTGAGTGCAATGATTGGTAGACGGCGGTAGGTGGCGCCACATGCCAAAACATGATTTCAAAACATAAACATGATTTGCAGTCTGCAAAATATTTTTTTTTAAATGCAAATATTTTGTCTGTACTGTTGTTGTTGGTGAGTTCAGTTTGTTATATGAACATTATTCCTGAGTCTCTGTGACATATTAGGAGGATTTTATGGCCAGTTGATTTAGATTTATTACATAATGCACCTTTAATGTTTCTAAAGTTTTAAAATGTTATATTTTTGTCTTTAAGGTGTGGATGGAAGCGTGCGGTCAGGTCCTCTGGTCCTATGGCGTCGCATCAGGAACCATCATCACTCTGGGCAGCTACAACAAAGTCAAGAACAACTGTTATAAGTAAGCCACGCGTAGTTCATAGAGTTTTCTTTAACTTGTCGCTGTCTCTATCATATTTCCATGAACACTGATGTTGTGTGTGTCTGCAGGGACAGTCTGTGGTTGTGTGTCCTCAACAGTGGCACCAGCTTCGTCGCCGGCTTTGCAGTCTTCTCCTCTCTGGGCTTCATGGCTCAGGCTCAGGGAACGACCATCGACATGGTTGTGGATTCAGGTGAAAGCCGATGATTTATATGAATCCATGTTCATACTGTCGGTGCAGAAGATGAGAATTCAAATATGTGTCTCTTTGGTCTCTTCTCAGGTCCTGGGCTGGCGTTCATTGCGTTTCCTCAGGCTGTTGCCATGATGCCTCTGCCTCAGCTGTGGGGAGCCTGCTTCTTCATCATGCTCATCATGTTGGGCCTGGACACAGTGGTGAGAACACAGTGAGACAATGTCAGAGACACACAAACATACACGCAGGGACACACACACACACACAGGGACACACAGGGAGAGACACACAAACACACACACGGAGAGACACACAAGGACACACACACAGGGACACACACACAGAGGGAGAGACACACACATAGGGAGAGACAAACACACACAGGGACACACACACAGAGGGAGAGACACACACATAGGGAGGGACAAACACACACAGGGACACACACACAGAGGGAGAGACACACACATAGGGAGAGACAAACACACACAGGGACACACACACACACACACACACACACACACACACACACACACACACACAGGGAGAGTGATAAAGGGAGAAACACACAAACACACACACAGAGGGAGATACACAAAGGGACACACACACAGGGAGAGACATACACACACACAGGGAGAGACACACACACACACAGGGAGAGACACACAAACACACACGCAGGGAGAGACACACAAACACACACACACACAGTGACAGACACGCAAACACACACAAGCACAGGGACACACGCAGGGAGAGACACACAAACACACACACAGGGAGAGACACAAACACACACACACAGGGAGAGACACACAAACACACACACACACAGGGACACAAACACACACAGGGAGAGACACACACACACACACAGGGAGAGACAAACAGGGACACACGCACAGGGAGAGACAAACACACACAGGGAGAGACACACACACAAACACACACATAGGGAGAGACAAACAGGGACACACACACAGGGAGAGACAAACACACACAGGGAGAGACATACACACAAACACACACATAGGGAGAGAAACACACACAGGGACACACACACACACACACACAGGGAGAGTGATAAAGGGAGAGACAAACACACACAGGGACACACACACACACACACACACACACACACACAGGGAGAGTGATAAAGGGAGAGACACACACAAACTCACACACAGAGGGAGATACACGAAGGGACACACACAGGGAGAGAGAGAGAAACACACAGAGACACACAGGGAGAGAGAGACACACACAAACACACACATGGACACACAGGGAGATGCACAGGGAGAGAGACACACACACACACACACACACAGGGAGAGACACACACACAGGGAGAGACACACACACACGGGAGAGACACAAACACACACACAGGGAGAGAGCAAGACACCCACAGAGACACACACACACAGGGAGAGAGAGACAAACACACACATGGACACACACACAGGGAGATACACAGGGAGAGAGACAGACACATACACACACACACACACACACACACACAGGGACACACACAGGGAGAGACACACATACACACATGGACACACACAGGGAGAGAGAGAGTGAGACACACATTCATAGACAAACACACACAGGAAGAGACACACACACATACACATCTTTATGTACATATTGATGCAAGGATTATTGTCTCTGTCTCTTCTGTCTCTTCTGTCTCTTCTGTCTCTTCTGTCTCTTCTGTCCTCTCTGTCTCTTCTGTCTCTTCTGTCTCTGTCTCTTCTGTCTCTTCTGTCTCTTCTGTCTCTGTCTCTGTCTCTTCTGTCTCTTCTGTCTCTTCTGTTGTCTCTGTCTCTTCTGTCTCTTCTGTCTCTTCTGTCTCTGTCTCTGTCTCTTCTGTCTCTTCTGTCCTCTCTGTCTTTTGTCCACGTGTCAGTTTTCAGGTTTGGAAACCATCGTCTCCTCAGCCATCGACATATTCCCGGGAATGTTACGACGACCGTGGCGCAGAGAAATCTTCCTGCTTGTTATCTGCTGGCTCTTATTCCTCATGGAGATCCCTCTGACCACACAGGTCACTCACAACACCACGAGTCACGAGTGTGTGATGATATCAGTCCTCAGATGTCTCTCTCTGTGCTGAGTCAGTGTCCTCTGTTGTCCACAGGGGGGCGTCTACCTGTTCCAGCTCATCGATTACTACGGCTGCAGTGGAGCGTGTCTGCTGTTCGTGTCTCTGATCCAGAGTGTGGCTGTGGGCTGGGCTTTTGGTAAGAGATGAGTCATAAACATGAACCGGTTCCTTATCGCACGCACACACACACACACACACACACACACACACACACACCTACCTGTCAGTCATTCTGACAGTAAAACGGCGTCTTATCAGCACAAGTCCAGACGGAGGAGAGGTTTTCCCTGGAGGCAAAATCCGCAGCGTCTCTGTCTGTCATTATCAGGTGTGTCTTATCAAAAACAAAGCTTTAAGGAAAAGTACTAGAGTAATCAGACTATTATGAATCAAATGATCCAGATGTGTTAGTCTGACTAAGAAAAGCTTGATTTTACTCAGACTCAGAACTAGGTCTGGTGCGATATATATCGAAAATGCGAAATTTACGGCGATAATCGACGACATTTTGCCGTTTTCAATGTATTCGATAATTTAAAAAAAACAACAAAAAAACAAACTTTTGTTTTCTTTTGAAAGAAAACTAAATAAAAGTAGTTTTACCGGTATGTTCATGTCCCTTTAAGACACTCGCACGTGTTTAGCGTATACATATCAAACATAACACACACATATATATATATGTATATATATGTATATGTGTATATATATGTATATATGTATATATATATATATATATGTGTGTGTGTGTGTATATATGTATATATGTATAAATATGTGTGTATATATATATATATGTATATATATATATATATATATGTATATATGTATATGTATATATATATATACATATATATATATATATATATATGTTATGTCTGATATGTGTCAGTACTGATATCTGTGTGTCACGATGCACATGCTTATTTCAGGCAAAAAGGTCAATAATGCAAATTAGGCGATGACATCATCAGCAACTTCAAACTTATCGTTCATTTATCGTTATCGACGTGAGCTGCTCAATATATCCTGATATTGATTTGAGGCCGTACGTCACACAATAGGACATCTGCCTTTACTGTACATGCAGATGTGCAAAGCACAGTTATGCCCCTCCTTTTGAGTAGTATTACTACACTCGACAAAAATATAAACGCACAAAGAAAAACTTGTAGTTATTGTTATGTGACAAAACAGAGTAACTGTGCAAAAATAACGGTATAACTTTATCAATAAAGTGGCTTTAATTTGCGAGCATTAGCAGGGTATCCTCGGGATCTTAAAAAGTCTTAAATCCAATCATTAATATCATAATAATTTGTCCAAAATTCTCCTAAAATCTCCTAAAAGATCTTAAATACAGTTTTGAAATGTCTTAAAAATCTATCAACGTGACTTTTATTTAAAACATGCATAAACTTCAGTCTCGCTTTGAAATGTTTCTATTTTTGAGGATGCGATAACATAACTACAACACGGAACTAAAGTAGGTCACCTGTGCTGCCTGGGGAGAATTTATCGAGCACCACTAGCTAGCGTGCTGTGCGCGCGCCGCGGTGTGTTACAGTTTAGCTTAGCAGCGGAGAAAACTTAACGAAAGCCCACAGCTAAGCCGAATCGCTTTCATAAGATGGGTAAGTGCAAGTTCAATGATTTGTGGCTCTACATTTCCTCCATGTCTTTTGTACTTTTTTGCCAGTATGGATGTGAAATGGGTCTTAAATTGTATTCATTATGGTCTTAAAAAAAGTCTTAAAAAGTCTTAAATTTGACTTGTTGAAACCTGCAGAGACCCTGATTAGGATCAATTTCAAAACAAAAAGTCCTGGAGTAACGGCAGGAAGAACACAACGGGGGTCGATGATCCAAGTTCACAAACTTCAACAACGTGTGTGTCCACCGTTAGCCTCACGCAGAGCGCTACACCGGCGACGCGTGGACGTCACCAGGTTGTCGATCGTGGCCTGGAATGACGCTCATTCAGTCGTGTTGCCACAGCTGTAACGCTCAACCCAGCACTCGGCATGCATTTGTGACATCTGTGGCATATTGACGAGTGACAAAAGTCCACATTTTGGTGTGCCCTTTATTGACCAGACCATAAGGAGTGTCAATAGTAGTCAATAGGAGTGGCCGAGTGACACTGGACTACTGGGTTTGAGCAAAAACAAATCATTCCATAAACAAACGCATCAAGAATCTGAGCAAAATGTCATGACGTTCACCATTTCAAGTTTGTGCGTTTATATTTTTGTTGAGTATATATTAATAACTCTTATCTGTCACTCAGGGGCCGAGCGGATGCTCGACGCAGTTGAAGACATGGCGGGTCAGCGGCCGTGTGCTCTT
This sequence comes from Microchirus variegatus, assembly GCF_963457635.1. Classification (NCBI taxonomy): domain Eukaryota; kingdom Metazoa; phylum Chordata; class Actinopteri; order Pleuronectiformes; family Soleidae; genus Microchirus; species Microchirus variegatus. Next base: position 3,819,591 of record NC_139811.1, read on the forward strand.
TTCAAAGTGTGTTGGCAGTACATCACCCCTCTGATCTGCATGGTGAGTTACACTTTGACGCAGCTGCCTGCAGCGATGGCTAAAGAGAGTCCTTCGACACTGAGTCCACAAAACCTGACAGAAACATGACAGGAAGCGGCGTGAAGTTGTTCTTTCAGAGGCAGAAACCTGCTGCAGCCTCTGAATTACACACGTGTATGCATGAAGGAGACACTGCTGTACTGAGATCAGTCAATATTTAAATGTAGTCCTGAGTGATATGGGGGAAAACAACATCTTAAAGGCAAGATATGGATATTTACTTCTGTTAGAAACAATAAAAAATGTCTATAAATATGGTCAAATTCTGCTATAACACAAATAATTAGGCTTAAAAATAAAAACTTAATTGTAACTTAAACTACAATTTGTCAATTCCATGTATTTCTTTAATACATTAAATGTGATGATTATTAATGCAAGACATAAGGACATAAATCAGCCATTACCAAGAGATGTATGTTTGATAAACCTCATTTTATGGCCGTGTTACTTTAAAAAATAAATCTTAAACTGATCTCTGACTCCCTCTGCTTCACAATGGAGGACACGCGGCATTTAAAAGCAGCATCGTGGTCCTCGAATACATTTGTAAAACTAAATGTGAGAACTTTTTGTTGCATGGAAGCACACGCCAGATTTGCAGAACTTACAGAAAAATCTTTAAAAAATCAGCAACTCCCTCTACTGGCGACACAGAGAATCAACACATAAAACAACAGTTTATAGATAAAATATTAAGATATTAAGGTCTGAAAATCTAAAAATGTGCACAATCTTGGGGGGGGGGGGGGTTCAAAATACACTCCTGCAATACAAATATTTGACTTGTACATGTAAAAAACACAGCATTAAATAAAATAAACAAATAAATATCAAACAAATACTTACAATAATAATGTAAATCAACAAAGGCACCTGGAACAAGGTCATAAAAATGGTTTATAAATAAAATATAAAGTTAAATAATAGCATCTGACAATTATGTAAAAACTGTGAAAAAGCTTTGGTAAAATACAGCAATCCAAACTTTATTTATTTTATTTTTTAGTTAATTGCTCTTGGGGGCCCTCTAGTGGTCACGGGGCCCTAAGCAGCGGCTTAGTTCGCTTATGCCTTGGGCCCGGCCCTGATTGGCCTCGATCATTATAAAGACTGGGGCTGGTACAAAATTCTTTGAATTTCTCATTAAATAACGACATATTCACAGTGTGGGCTCCATTCATGGTGCTGATTCAGCTTCTTTCTGTGTTTTTTTCCCTCCAGGTTTGCTTCATCAACTCCTTTCTGGAATATCAACCCCTGACTATCGGGACCTACGTGTACCCAGACTGGGCGTACCACGTGGGCTGGGCCCTGGCTTTGTCCTCTGTGCTGTTAGCGCCCATCTGGGCCGTGGGCAACATGTGCCTCAGCCAGGGCTCCCTCAAACAAGTAAGATCATCGTCCATCAATCATCGATATATCCCTTCTGTTGTTTTGGTTCTGCTTTACTTATTTAGATTTCTGCCCTCGACAGCGTCTGATGCTGCTGTGGCTCCCCGTCGCAGAACCCGATGGAACCAAGACGAAGGAAATAAACGTGGACGACGACACGGAGATGAAGACGCTGATGAAAACGCGTGACTCGGACACGTTAGCATGAGTGTTTCTGAAAGGGTTACTATATTCTACGACTAGACATTTGCTTTAATAGTCAATTTTTTTTGAAAACCCGGTAAATGATCGCTCACGACGATATGGTGGTATCACTGAATTCATCTGTACTTTTATTGAGATTAGGATTAAGCAAGTCTAAAATCTCTACGAACAAACTATTAGAATAATAATAATAATAATAATAATAATAATAATCACTTCCTGGTTTAAATAAGTAAATAATCCCTCCATTGTATTATTCTCTAACCTATTTGTGAATATATTATGTATTATAGTGGTTATTCTTGTTATCAGGGGGGGAAATGGACCCCATGCTGTACGTGGTATCACTGAATTCATCTATACTTTTATTGAGATTAGGATTAAGCAAGTCTTAAATCTGTATGAATGAACTGTAATAATAATAATAATCACTTCCTGGTTTAAATAAGTAAATAATCCCTCCATTATATTATTATCTAACCTATTTGTGAATATATTATGTATTATAGTGGTTATTCTTGTTATCAGGGGGGGTAATGGACCCCATGCTGTACGTGGTATCACTGAATTCATCTGTACTTTTATTGAGATTAGGATTAAGCATGTCTAAAATCTGTATAAATGAACTGTAATAATAATAATAATAATCACTTCCTGGTTTAAATTAGTAAATAATCCCTATATGCTGTTGTTAAAAAAAACAACCTGCTGTTCTATAATATGCAAAATATATGTATATATGTATATCTCTAATAATTGTGTTTTTCTTTCTTTCTTTATATAAGTTTGGACGAGCGACGACGATAAAAACTCCACGGAGTTGGCGAGGAAACGCACAAAAGAACTGAAGAAAAAAAGCTGCACAATAAATATTTACTTAGACTCTTACAGCAGATATTTCCTCCATAACAATATCATTAAAAAAAAAAGTCTCATAATTGTAGATTATTGCACAATAAACAGATCATTCAGAACCATCCAGCTGTACCATGCTCACATATAATTATGTTAAGGTCAATAATGTCATCTGTATTGTTGTTATTTTTGCACTTTTCTGTAGTTTTAAAGACTCAAAGCTGCTTGTCCATTTATCGTCACCATTCATAAGCTGGTTTTTATGACCGTCACACACTTCATCACTTATCCACGGCTGCCCCCGTTAATATATCACAGGTTCATTCTTCTTTTATGCAATAGTTTCTTCAGGAACACCCGTACTGAGTCATAACACGTCAGAGTCGGGCACCGACATCGGCGTCATCTCTGTTTCATCCCCTAGATTTAGTTTGTTTGTCACTGCGACGTCAGGTTCTGCAGCAGGAAGCCACAGCAGCAACAGACGCTGTTGAGGACAAAAACATGTTTAAATTCACCATTAAATACATTAAACAGAACCAATATGTATGTGTGAGGATCAGGGCCGGCCCAAAGGCATAAGGGAACTAAGCCCGTTAGGGCCCCGTGACCACTTGTTGTGGGTGCCTCTGTTGATTTATTTGTTTGATATGTATTTGTTTATTTTCTTTGATGCTGTGTTTTTTTCAAAGTCAAATCTTTGTATTACAGGAGTGTATTTTGAACCCCCCCCCCCCCCCATTTTCTCTGTGTCGCCAGTAGGGGGAGTTGTACGGGGGCCCCGAGGTGTCAGGCCAAATACAAACGCCACAACACAAACGCCACAACGCAAACACAAACGCCACAACACAAACAAACGACACAACACAAACACAAACGTCACAACGCAAATACAAACGACACGATACAAACACAAAAGCCACAACGCAAACACAAACGACACAACGCAAATACAAACGCCACAACGCAAACACAAAAGCCACAACGCAAACACAAAAGCCACAACGCAAATACAAATGACACAACGCAAACACAAACGCCACAACGCAAATACAAACGACATAACGCAAACACAAACGCCACAACACAAACACAAATGCCACAACGCAAACACAAACGCCACAACGCAAATACAAACGACATAACGCAAACACAAACACCACAACACTAATACAAACGCCACAATGGAAGTGACCTACAACGGCAGTTGCTGATTTTGCCAAATATTAATTGAAAGATTTTTCCGTAAATGTGTTGATCTGGTGTCTGCTTCCATGCAACAAAAAGTTCTCACATTTTAGTTTTACAAGTGTATTTGTATTCGTGACATAGCAGAATAAGCAGAATAGCTTTAGTATAGTCGGTGTGTGAATGATCAATAATCATTATTATTGGCAGTAACAGAGGGCCCCAAAATCTAATTTTGCTTCCGGCCCCACGGAGGCTTGGGCCGGCCCTGGTGACGAACATACTTGTTTGAGGGAGCCCTTTGTGAGGCAGACTTTGCCAACGGCCCATATGGGTATCATGACTACAGAGGACAAAGCTATGGCCCAGCCCAGATAGTAGGCCCAGTCTGGGTACAGGTAGTCCCCAGACTTCAGGGGTTGATAGTCCATGAAAGAGCCGACGAAGCAAACCTGGGGGAAAAAAATACATAACAACATAAAAATAACCCTGATTCAAACCTGCTGGGATCTGTTAGTCAGCTGCTCTTATTGTGACTCACCATGCAGATCAGAGGGCTGATGAACCTCCAGCACAGTTTAAAGAGCACAAACGGCCTCTGAGCCGTCATCTCTTCAACTGCGTCACACAGCCGGTCGGCCCCTGAGTGACAGATATATACAGTTAATACAGTTAATATAGAGACACTTTAAGATGAAAGCCTTAGGATTTACTGGACTGTTCACATCTGCTTGTTTAAGGGTTATGAGAAATTGAGTATAAGAAATATTGAATTGGAAATGTGAGCCAAAACAACGCTTAAACGCTTAAGTAAAAGCAGTCAAATCAGGGCTGGCCCAAGGCATAAGCAAACTAAGCCACTGCTTAGGGCCCCGTGACCACTAGAGGGCCCCCAGGAGCAATAAACTCCAAAAAAAAATAAAAAAAATTGGATTGCTGTAGTTTATTATAATTTTTCTCCCCATTTTTACCAAAGCTTTTTCACAGTTTTTACATAGTTGACAGATGTGATTATTTATCTTTATATTTTATTTATACCTTGTTGTGGGTGCCTCTGTTGATTTACATTATTATTTAAGTATTTGTTTATTTTATTTAATGCTGTGTTTTTTATAATATAAAAAGTTTTTAACATATAAAAGTCGAATCTTTGTATTACAGGAGTGTATTTTGATTCCCCCCCAAAGATTGTGCACATTTTTAGATTTTCAGACCTTAATATCTTAATATTTTATTTATAAACCGTTTGGTTTTATGTATTGATTCTCTGTGTCGCCAGTAGGGGGAGCTGCTGATTTTGCCAAATATTAGTTTAAATATTTTTCTGTAAGTTTGCAAATCTGGTGTCTGCTTCCACGCAACAAAAAGTTCTCACATTTAGTTTTACAAGTGTATTCGTATTCATGACAGAGTAGAATGAGTAGAATAGCTTTAGTATAGCAGGCGTGTGAATGATCAATAATCATTATTATTGGCAGTAACAGAGGGGCCCCAAAATCTAATTTTGCTTAGGGCCTCATGGAGGCTTGGGCCGGCCCTGAGTCAAATCATTACCAAGCTAAAGATAAAGAAAGCTAGAAGTCATTGCTTCATCATCGGTGATCCATTACTCTAGCCTGCCGGAAAGAAGCGGTTAAGAAAATAATCAAATCATAAACTGTGTTTAAAATTATATTTATATTATATAATATGCTGAGGGATACACTTATACGGTTTTCTTATGTGCCTCCTTTTGTTTCTCTAAGTTTTCGTAACTAGTATGGTTAAAATACAGATCGGTTGTCGACTATTGATGTCTGGTTCAGCCTGCGTGGGCGAGCGTCGATCAGAGTCACGTCGTGTGTGTGTGCGTGTGCGTGTGTTTCTTTTCTATCAGCCGCCCTTATACAGGTAAGAAACAGAGGATTAAATGTGGTTAATGACGTATTTCTATTTTAAATTCAACTTATACGAACCTGCAGAGTTGAAGACATGAGTTTGACATCGGAATGACGTTGCAGTGGAAGTGAACTTAGCGACTTAGCAGCGACTTAGCATAGCCTGTTGTTGCTAGCAGTGCCACTGTCGCAGGTGCAGTTGTAAACAAATGTCGCTCTTTTCATGTGCGTTGCATGTTAAATGACCTAAATGATAAGTACTATTAACAGATAACATTTATGATGCTATATTAAAATATTCTCTTGTAGTTGTGATAACATAATTTAGAGGTCAAGTTTACTCATTTGTATGTTTTAATTATAAAAGACGCAACACTTGAAAAGTGACCTCATTTTTGTAATTAGCTTATTTTCGCAATGGTCTGCACAGACCATTAACTGTGATGATTGCCCTGTAGGTGCAATCTACCACTATTTTAGTCTGCGTAATGTTTTTATTCCTGTCATGTCAAATGTAAAGATAATTTCAGGTTAGCCCAGTTACTCTGTTGTTGACGTAGTCTTGATTTCCGTGTCAACTATCTTAACTGATAAGTACAGAAGGATGCAGGTGAAATTATGTACTTTACGCGTGTTTTCTCAGAGAAGGACTGATCTCTCTCTCTTACCAAAAGCCCAGCCCACAGTCACACACTGGATCAGGGACACAAATTGCAAACATGCTCCACTGCAACCATAGTAATCGATGAGCTGGAACAGGTAGACTCCTCCCTGGACAACAGAGACAAATCTTATTGAGGATTGGTTCATTTTTTGTACAATCGTCTTTGAGTGGTACCTGCGTGGTGAGCGGGATCTGTGTGATGAAGCAGACGGAGCAGACAAGGAGGAGTAATATTTCCCTGCGCCAGGGTCTCCGTAACATTTGTGGGAAGACGTCAGTCACCGACGATATGATGGTTTCCATACCTGCGAACTAACACGTGGAGAAAGACAGAAAAGAAAGAATCATGTCAACAAACCGTGGCATCAGTGGTGACAGAGAATAAAAACACATCACTCCTTTTTGGGAACCTCTCCGTTGCTGTTATTATATCTAATGTTTACAACGTCTTCTTCTCTGTTTTTTTTGGTGTAACGTTACAGCACAACATACAGTTCTGTCATGTGTACTGCAGCGTTTTGAGTCGAGTTATTTCCTGAAACGATGCCGTCTTTACGGGGGAAAGAAAAAGATTGTTTACGTTCCATTTCCGTCTGGACATGGCCTAGGGTGAATTCCAATTCCTTGTTTAACCCTCACTCTCAAAAATGTGCTCCCTCTAGTGCAAGTGCTGTCCCGATTCTCAGAAAAATAAAGTTGAGGGCCAAGTTTAAGGGCTGTAACGCCCTCAATATTGAGATTTTCCGAGACCACCCTTGGGAGCAAGGGCTACCCAGAATGCATTGCATTGTTTTGACATAACAAAGATGGCGCCGGAAGCAGCGAAACGAGTACGCTACAAATGAAGTATTTTCTTTGTTAATAGAGATATAAAAATGATGAAAACCATTGTATTATCTTAGTTTAGGCCCATATTATGGATTACTGACGTCATTGTTGCGTAACATTTATTTTTTATTTTACGATCTTTTGTCAATAGCCGGCCGGTGCGGACAAGCGATCGTTTGCTGTCGTTTACGTTTCAATAAGTCGTGGTGTGTGGTAACTGTCAGCTGAATATGTCCGTGGTTGTGGTATTTGTATGAGTATCATCTTATAACTAACTGACAACCTAATAACTTGACTGACAAACCGATCGTAATATATAATCCTGGCGTAAAAGTGTTCTTCTTCTTCTTCTTCTTCTTTTTTGGAGTTGACAGACTGGACGCAACTTTCGCGTTATTCTGCCCCCTACAGTCTGAAGACGTATCTGCATTTAAGGGGTGTCCCATTTCTTAGTGACAAAATAAACCTCAACACTTGGTTGAGCTTGAGGGTTAAGATAGGAATTGGAATTGGCCCTAATATTCTTCACACTGTGCCGTTTTTTATGTCACAAACAAAGCAGGACGTTGTCTGGGTGAGACAGGGTCAGAGTTCAGTACATGTGATTTTAAAAAAGTCCACTTTCTTCCATCTTACCACTGTGTCCAGGCCCAACATGATGAGCATGATGAAGAAGCAGGCTGCCCACAGCTGAGGCAGAGGCATCATGGCAACAGCCTGAGGAAACGCTATGAACGCCAGCCCAGGACCTGAGAAGAGACCAAAGAGACACATATGTTGTCTTTTTTATCCCCCGTCAATCGCCTTTGCAGCAAATGTACGAGTGAACGGCTTTCACCTGAATCCACAACCATGTCGATGGTCGTTCCCTGAGCCTGAGCCATGAAGCCCAGAGAGGAGAAGACTGCAAAGCCGGCAACGAAGCTGGTGCCACTGTTGAGGACACACAACCACAGACTGTCCCTGCAGACACATCAGTCAGTGTTCATTTTAATGCAATCTAATATATTGATGTGTTTTCTCCAATGTTGGTAGGTATTTGCAGTCTGCAGTGATGGCTAAGACATGATTTAAGTAACTAAAATGTATCAAAAATACAATATTGGCTCAAGGGCTCTAAAGCGCCCCCTAAGGTGAAAACAAGAGGCAAAATTGAGTTCCACCGAATTTCCTGAAACTTGGTGGTAAGATGTTATCGACCATGACGAACAAAAAGTAAAACGTAATCATGGCCTAAACTCAACAGGAAGTCGGCCAGTCGTTTGTCGTAGCATCATTCAAAAAAAAAGGCGCCAATTTGTACGAGACACATTAAAGATGAAAAGTTATCGAAAAGGTTTTGGGATTCAAAACAGTGTGGCCACGGCAGCCTTCAGCATTTTGGCGATATTCTGACCGTTAGCCACAAAACAGGAAGTGCCCTATGACTTTGGCAAACATTGTGTTCCGCTAAATTTCCCGAAACTTGGTGGGAAGATGTCCCAGACCAAGTCGAACAAAAAAGTCAACCGTAACCATGGCCTCAACTCAGCAGGAAGTTGGGCATTTGGAATTTAATCGTAATTTTGGCCATTTGCACCCTATGTAAATGAGCACACATAACAGACACGCCAAGGGCAAAAAGTTGTCGAAAAGGTTTTGCGGATTCAAAAGTGTCGTCAGGGAACGCCTGTACTCTCCTTTTCTATTAACTACTTTAAGAAGTCAGCAGTGGAGGCGTTGATCACGTAGCTTACTTATAACAGTTGTTCTTGACTTTGTTGTAGCTGCCCAGAGTAATGATGGCTCCTGCTGCGACGCCGTATGAGAAAAGGACTTGAGCACAAGCCTCCATCCACACCTGTTTGACATAGGTAAGAACAAAACAAATACTATACATATACTGTAGGTTTTACTTTTTCTTTTTAACATGATAAATGATTAACCATGGGCATTTCTTTCAGTCCCAGAGTCTTCACAAATGTCACCTGAAGGTCGGCCAGACGAGAAGGTTCTGGGTAGAGGTAGAAGATCACGCCCTGCCAGGCTCCCGGCAGCGTCAAGCCCCTGACCAGCAGGATGGCCAGCATTATGTAGGGAAACACCGCCGTGATGTACACCACCTGAAATTGCAGTGGTTATTTAACCTAAGCTTTGCTAGCTTACCTCGGAATTACCTTCGACCTCTTAGAATGAAGGTGAAGTAAGTAGTTTATAGTGACATCTAGAGGAGAGGCTGAAATTTACAACAACAAACTGCTCCTCCGCTCACCCCCTCCCTTCCCTGAGCGCTACGGTGTCCTCAGCAGGTCAAATGTCGTCCTCGTCGTCTTTCTCTGTGTCAGCAGATGAGATTCTAGTATTTATTCAGATGTATAAGTGTGTCTTTTGTATATCATATTAGCTCTGGTCTTAGACATGTAAGATAGCGAAATTAATTTATGTATTTTTTTTTCATACTGTGTTAGCGTTCTAATGGCTAATAGCGAGCTAGCGAGCTAGGTGCATGTTCACACAAACTGTCACCGCAATAACTGGTAATGATAGTTATTTCACATAGGCGTTTGAGATGGGGTTAGCAGGGAACATATTTACATTTGCAGAGCCAAGATACATCCGGTGCCGCTGAGGGCGAACAGACAGCGAGAGGGCGAGGACGAGGGACAGCTCTTTGTGGCCGCGGTAGAGCTGTCAGAAGCCTCAGACTTCCTGCTCCGTCAGTGGAGGCGGGACTTCCGCTACAAGTAAAGCGACGCTTGATTTGTTCTCTCGCGTTTGTCCTTACAGGCTCCGGTAGAAACATGGCGTCTCGCTGCTAACAGTGGCTATGCAACAGCGGCCCGCGGCCATGTTGTTTTACATGACTTTTTGAAACACTACGAAAATGAAACAAAAACTATTATGCAGGAGCACATAATATGTACAAAAAAAGTGGATTTTGGGTCATATAAACCCATAAATACTACACAGTGTCCCTTTAAACGTCCAATGCTCAATCCATATTTGGCACAAAGCAGAATCCCAATTGTTTTCTTGTGCTTCTCTAATCCTTTGGCTTTCATCACAAGGCGTTGACCAACCTTTCCCGTGGAGCGCACGCCTTTCCAGATGCAGAAGTAGCAGGCCACCCAGCAGGCCAGCAGACACAGCACCACCTTCCACTGCACTGCGCCGACCTCATCGATTCCCCCGGACATGGACAACACGCCTCTCCTGTTCAGGGACGGCAGACGTGAAGACGTGAAGAGTTGCCGCTGCTGCACTGGTTACGACAGAATGTGCGCTTGCTGTGAAAGCACCGACTCACTCCCAGAACTCCGAGACTGAGGACGTGACGTTTCCAGATGTGAAGTTGAGCGTCTGGTTGCCGCTGCGTACCGCTGTCAGGTTTACAGAGGTGAGGTCCACACATCTGTCTGTTGATGTGAAGAAAGCAAATCATCACCTACTTTATTAAAGTAAAGACAACCATGATCACTATTGATGAAGACGTGGCTGCTGTGGAACACAAGTGAAAAACATAAAAAGTGACTTAAAGATCCAATATGTAAAGTTAAGGAGCACTTATTTGCAGACAATATCAATATCGTAGTGTCATTTGTGACGCAAGAATCAAACCAAACAATGGAGTCTGGTGTATTTAGCCACAGAGCCGCCGATTCCCAAAAAGCCACAACCTCCATCCATCCATCCATCCATTTTCTACCACTTATCCGAGGTGAGGTCGCGTGGGTAGCAGCTTGAGCTGCTTCCCTCTGCCCGGCCACTTCGCCCAGCTCTTCCTGGGGGAATCCCAAGGCATTCGCAAGGCCAACCCAGAGACAGAGTCTCTCCGGCGAATCCTGGGCTTTTTTCCAGGGAGGGCGTCCTGGAGGCATCCTAACCAGGTCCCAGAGCCACCTCATCTGGCTCCTCTCGATGCGGACGAATAGAGGCTCTACTCTGATCTATTAACGCTGTTTTTTTAGTGTGTATCTGCGTCATTACCTTGTATATGAAGCCGTGAAGTTTTGAAACAAACAGTCTGCCACTGCTGAGAACGCTGTGTTTTATTGTAATCTCGGGCTCAGCGAGATCTCTGAAAAAACCCGGTCCGGTTACGTGAACAGCGGTTCTCCCGAACAGCAGATCCTCCTGCTCCGGGCACATCCGGTTGCGTACATTGAACCACAGAAGAAGAATAACGTCCGTTGTGGAGGTGTTTCACGAGCGGACTGTGGCGGGGAGTCGTGAAGAAGCTATTTTTAAACACTGTTAAAACAATGTTTTGATAATGAGTAGCAGTGCATCCACCGTTCCAGAGGGGGGAGCTGCGCTTCTGAGAGCGGGTGTGCTGAATATGTACTGGCCAATCACAACACAGTCTGTCTTCTGGGTGAGAGAGTTTGTCTGAAAGATCACGGCTGGCAAACGGCGTCAGAAAAGAGCATTTCTATCGGCTCGTTTACAGCAACTAGGAGGTTTTTGACCATAAATACAAGTTAATGTATGTAAGTAGACCTCTATAACTAACATATATGTGCAACAGGACCACTCTATGTGACCTTTAAGCTTCTCATCCGTACTTCAGTTCTGGTACGTGTTGGCCACCAAAGATCCACGATACAGGGAAGGGATTGCCGAGGAGCCTCAACATAAGATGTCATCAATTCTCATATTTCACACACACACAGAGACTTTAGAGTGTGTTGTGTACACCTTATCTGGCTGTTAGACACTTTTTTCCAACTAGAAACTAAAGTTTGTGCAGCACCACAGTCCATAGAGAGACTCTTGAGACAACGCTGTGTTAAAAGCGATAGCGCTGAGGTGAATCTAACGGGATGGGGATGACATTTTCTGTGTACTCATGCTGACCTGTGTTCCAGGGATTGTTGCAGGTCGCCCAAGGCAGTGTGCTTTTGAAGCAGTGGACGAGGTAGAACAGAGCCCAGGCCAGGATCATGCAGTAGATTTTGGCGTACAGCTGGATTATGATGATAGAATAACCAGTTCCTGAAGAAGGGAAATAACTCGTATTAGGCATATTTACTTTAAAAACACAAACTGTTGTAATAGCTGTTGTTAATGCTAACAATGCAATGTTGTCCTCGTTTCACACTTAATCCCTAATCCACGCACTGCAGTCACACACTCGGAAACGGCAATTAGCCTACGACTACAAGGAGGAAGTGTGTTTGTGTTTGGTTTAGCATTACTGCAGGATATTCTGCTTGAACTTGCCAGGTGGATGGAAAACCACAGCAAAAAGTCTCGATTGCTTCTCGAGTTTGTTGTCGTTAACGGCAAACAAGTTATACCCACTGTGTAACCGAATATTAACAGAGTTTTTAGACCGTCGGTTGACATAAACACTAATGATGATTACCTTTTCCCAGTGGGCAGATGCTGGTCCAGCAGGTGATGGCGCCCTCCTGTGTGTACTGACCAATGGCCGTCTCCAGCAGGAACAGAGGGACACCCAACAGCACGGCGAAGAAGAGGTAAGGCAACAGGAAGACGCCTGCGCACGCACACACACACACACACACACACACACACACACACACACACACACACACTCACTCTTGTACTTGCCGCATACTGAGGACCAGCATTTCCACTTTGTAAATCAACACAATTACAAAAATCTACTTCATGAATGAATCATGAATCTACAAAGAACTACTGGTTGCAGTACCATACTGGTACTGGTTGCGTACCTTTTTTTAAAAAAATGTTTTGGTCCAAAATTTGACAAAACCATCATACTATACTATGTCGTCCAACATTTGGAAAAAAAAATGTTGGTCCAAAATTTGACAAAAACGTCATACTATACTATGTCGTCCAAAATTAAAAAAAAAAATTTGACCCAAAATTTGACAAAAAATTAAAAAAAACATTTTTGGTCCAAAATTTGACAAAAACGTCATACTATACTATGTCGTCCAAAATTTGAAAAAAAAAATTGGACCCAAAATTTGACAAAAAAATTAAAAAAAAATTTTGGGTCCAAAATTTGACAAAAAAAAGTCATACTATACTATGTCGTCCAAAAATGTTTTTTTTTTTTTTTTTTTACAAATTGATTATAGCATGTTATAGCAACCTAAGGAAGTGATTTCAATGAAAACAAAGTGAGGACCGGCCAAAATGTCCTCACTGTAAAAATGACCTCACTTTGTGGTTAAAAACCCTCACTGGTCCTCAGTATGCAGCAAGTACAAGAACACACACACACACACACACACACACAGAAACACAACATCGACTGGTCACAAAAGATCAGTGGATTCATGGGTTTTTCTGTCACTTTGTAAACTTTGCTCCCTCTTTTTGCACCAAAGTATGCAAAGACAGACAGAATACACTAACGTTGAGTCACTTAGAAATGTCCTTATTTTTTTAAGGAAAAGCACTTTTTTCTTTCAATAAATATAACATTAAATAAATCAGAAATACACTCTATACATTGTTAATGTGGTAAACGACTATTCTAGCGGCGAACGTGTGGTTTTTAATGGAATATGTACATTAGTAGGGCTGTAATCAACCAAAGAAACTCTTGGTCGACTAAAGCCGCGACTGTCTGACAGCGTTTTGCACTACGTTCATCTGCTGTTGTGCAATATTTGGATTATTTGCCTTCTTTTGCATGTCCTCATCAAAATTCACGCCTAAGTAATGCCAACGCTAATTTGTCTGCCGCTCATTAACCACGTAGAGCGACAACAACCCACTGGGCATGGACTAAACCAAAAAAGTGGAAAACGAGGGGGGGTGTTCTCTGAAGACACGCCGTTACCTGTGAAACACGGGTGCTCTGAAACACCCCCGTTAGCACTTGGTACTTTCCTCCTAATGACATTCACCGTAAAATAATAATAAAAAAAAAATAAAAAATACACCTTCAATCTTTTATACCCAGACACTAAATATATTTCATTTAACACGAGGACAAACACGTTTTCATCGCTATAAAAACTGAGCGTTTCTCCTCGAATGAATGCAAATAAGCTTCTGTATAAAGGTACAAACTCCAGCTCACCTCCTCCATTCTTATAGCACAGGTAAGGGAACCTCCACACGTTGCCCAGACCCACCACGTTTCCCGCCATGGCCAGAATATATTCCCTCTTCTTGGTCCATTGTTCCCTCTCGTTCACCGTGTCCTTCATGTCTCTGTTGGGTCCCGTCGTCTGCTGCTCAGCACACACTCTGTGTGTGTGTGTGTGTGTGTGTATACACCTTTAGCAGAGAAGGGAGGTGGTGTTTTCACATTGTCATGGCCAGGGGCTGTCTCTCACGCGACCCACGCTCCGTCTGTTAGCGGAAAACCAGCCTTGCAAGATCAGGGCCTCGGAATCAGAAGGTCTTCAGAAATCAGAAATTGCGTCATGGCAAGTAGGGCTGGGCGATATGACCGAAAACATATAAATCACGGTATTTTTTAAAATTCTAACGGGTTTTCACGGTATCTGACGGTATTTTTTTTTTTCACGCATAATCAGGTGTTCGCAGCATTTTCTACTGGTTGAGAACAGAATTACTGCAGTAGATTAACTTAGGGTGATGTATTTTACTGTCACGAATACTGTAGAATAACTCCACACTATGGCCCCAGAAAATTATGCTTTTTACATGATTCTAATGAAGTGAAGAATCAGAATGCAAAGACAATTGCAGTCAAAATACAGAACTTTTACTGTGCAAATCAACATCTTTTATAAAAATTCCCCGTGTTACCTGCTGATGTGGAGGGCGCCCGCTTAACTTCATGCAAAGATACTCGAATATTCCCTCTTAAAATACACAGATATTCGAATATATTCGCATAGTATTTGCATCGCGCATCTGGGGTGCGCTCGACGTTTGTCTGTCAGCAAGATAACTCGAAAAGGTTTCGGACGGATTTGGCTGAAATTGTCAGGAAATGTCCGCAATGGAACCACGAACAAGTGATTCGATTTTCGGCGCGATCCGTAGATGCCGTCGCTGGTTACAACACTCGTTTTCGGACCATAACGTTATCGCTGGTTGCAAGTCCCGCTGTCGGACCCAAGCGCGCCGGCAGCGTGTGTTTCGTAGACACTGAGCTGCCTTGGCGGAGGTCAGCGCTCTCCGTGTGCTTCTAGTTTCAAATGGCGAGAACTGAAAAAACACGGAAGCATGTGAAGTGGAAATTGTCCCGGTTGAGGGCAAAGTCTGTGTTGCTGCCTCAATCTTCGATCACTCGCAGGAATCGAGCCGGGATGAGTTAGTGTGTTGGTCAGCGGGGTTGCAGTGGCTGGCGTGAATCCACGTGGCACTTTCGGCTAACTCTGACCGCTGTTTGGGTCGTGAGCAGCACTTGGAATGGACTGTGCCACCTGTGAGCTTTCCAACTCTTTCTCCTGAAGTCCTTGACTTCCACAAAGTCGCCTGATTTAAGGTCGTGCAGTGGACCTTCAGCAGGTCAAACCAAGTGTCTAATAAGGGTGAATTCCAATTCCTTGCTTAACCCTCAATCTTAACCCTCAATCTCAAAAATGTGCGCTCCCTCTAGTGCAAGTGCTGTCCCGATTCTCCGAAAAATTAAGTTGAGGGTGAAGTTTAAGGGCTGTATCGCCCTCAATATTGAGATTTTCAGAGACCACCCTTGGGAGCAAGGGCTACCCAGAATGCATTGCGTGTTTTCACATAAGAAAAATGGCGTTGAAAGCAGCGAAACGAGTACGCTACAAATGAAGTATTTTCTTTGCTAATAGAGATATAAAAATGATGAAAACCATTGTATTATCTTAGTTTAGGCCCATATTATGGATTACTGACGTCATTGTTGCGTA
Source organism: Microchirus variegatus (assembly GCF_963457635.1). Lineage (NCBI taxonomy): Eukaryota > Metazoa > Chordata > Actinopteri > Pleuronectiformes > Soleidae > Microchirus > Microchirus variegatus. The sequence continues at coordinate 3,835,469 of NC_139811.1, forward strand.
ACATTTATTTTTATTTTACGATCTTTTGTCAATAGACGTGGTGTGTGGTAACTGTCAGCTGAATATTTGTATGAGTATCATCTTATAACTAACTGACAACCTAATAACTTGACTGACAAACGGATCGTAATAAATAATCCTGACGTAAATGTGTTCTTCTTCTTCTTCTTCTTCTTTTTTGGAGTCGACAGACTGGACGCAGCTTTCGCGTTATTCTGCCCCCTACAGTCTGAAGACGTATCTGCATTTAAGGGGTGTCCCATTTCTAAGTGACAAAATAACCCTCAACACTTGGTTTTGAGGCCAGTTAAGATTAAGGGTTGAGCTTGAGGGTTAAGATGGGAATTAGAATTGGCCCAAACGCTATGGGTGGAAGAAATGTAAGCACAGGGCTGTGGGCAAAGGTGGCTTTGTACGGTGAGAGATTCCAACATCGGCTGGATAAAGCAGTCGACAATGGATGGATGGTTTGTGGTGGTGTCATTAATTTATGTACTCCGAAACTGTAGAGGGAGCTCCGCAGAGAACTTGCAAAGTTCTGCTTCAAACTGCCATTTATGCAGAGAATGTACAGATGTTCTTACTCTTGGACGCTACAGAATGATGATGTCAAATATTGGCGGAAAATGCTGTTCTTTCGTCATTAGCTTATACTAACACTTGCTTGCTCAATGAATACATCATTTAAATTCTTGTTTTAAGAACAATGTGCTTTTCTGAACAAACCATGAGCAGCAACAGTAGGGATTTCATCTGAACCACCGTTTTACCTTTTAGCTTTTTACAGGTAATTCAAGCTTAAAGGGACACTGTGTAGTATTTATGGGTTTATATAACCCAAAATCCACTTTTTTATACATACTATGTGCTCCTGCATTGTCTAGTCGCTGTATAATAGTTTTTGTTTCATTTTCGTAGTGTTTCAAAAAGTCATGTAAAATAACATGACCGCGGGCCGCGGTCGCATAGCCACTGTTAGCAGCGAGACGCCATGTTTCTACCGGAGCCTGTAAGGACAAACGCGAGAGAACAAAAAAAGCGTCTCTTTACTTGTAGCGGAAGTCCCGCCTCCTCTCTCTCCGCTTCGTCTGCTACGGCCGCGGTAGCTCGCCCTCTCCCTCGCCTCACGAACCTCATCTGCTGACACGGAGAAAGACGACGAGGACGACATTTGACCAGCTGCGGATACCGTAGCGCTCAGGGAAGGGAGGGGGTGAGCAGAGCAGCAGGTCTTTGTTGTAAATTTCAGCCTCTCCTCTCGATGGCAATATAAACTACTTATTTCCCCTTTAAAGTAAGCCGAAGTACCTCACCGAGACATTTTTCTCGGGCAACGAGCAAGGACGAATACTTTAGCAGAAACCAGAATTAATTTTCTTTCTTGAAAATCACTTCATGCAGTACAAGGAGCGAGACCAGGGAGATGATTTAAGGGGAATAGAAAACGTGGAGAGCAGAGGACAGAGTACAGAACGACGTACCTGAGGCACAGACTCATTTGCCTAATATGACAGAGGCCTGATCCTGGATCAACACAGTCTGTTTGTTATGTGAGCTCACAGGAATGATTTCCTCCAAAAACTGGTACTGCCACCAAGGTTTTTGGCCTCGGTTGCCCTCGCTCCCCACATCTTCTCTCGCTCCTCTTTCAACCCTGCTTATTTCTTGTTCCTTCTTCTTTACGTTGCCGTCTCCTTGATATTGTGACATCTATAACCACTGATCTCTTCTGCTATTTATTAGCCACCATCTGTCTGACTGGATCTGGAATTCCCACAGGATCTTAGCACCTCTCAACCTAAAGGCTGCTGTTTGCCGTGCGGCACACGATCAGAACTCAATGGGACGATGATGACAATGGAATGTCTTTCAGACTTGTGAAATGCAGCTGGATGATACCAAAAACAGGGTTCGTATGGTCGTGAAAAACCTGGAAAAGTTTTGGAAAATTGAAAACGCATTTTATAGGTCCTTGAAAAGTTAATGAAAAAAAAAAAAAATTCCTGTAAAGTTTTGGAAAAGTCATGGAAATATTGCATGGATAATATTTTGGATGCGTAAAACATAAATAAAATGATGTAATGTGCGATTAAAATTAAATTTGACACGGATGTGTGATATGATTTGACTGCGTCTATGCAAATAAGGCGTACGGAGACGATCATTCAGTCCTGGTAAAAAAAAAAGGAGACACCTATAGGGGACAACAATTCACATGCAAACGATGCCACACAGTGGCTGCAAGTGTGTACTGCAGGCGTGAACCAAAACGTGAACAACAAAAAAGCCCTTACAGAAAACAACCACTTCCTCTCTTTTAACCATAAGCATTACTCAAATAATAATTCAAATCAATCAAGTATGAAAGATCACAGTGGCTTTTTAAGGAGAGCTTTAAACTTTGGCTGCTGAAAGACGCAGACCACGGACGTGCAAAATGCTGATAATGAAAGACGCGTCGCAAACAAACTGCATATGTTTTTTATATTTGACCAAAGTCTTAACAAAGATTTGCAGTCAAAACAAAGGGACATTCATGTAAGACTGTGGGATGGCACCGATTTTTGGTCTTGGAAAGTCAATGAAAGGTTATGGAAAACTATTGCTAAAAAAAGTGTACGAACCCTGCAAAAAGAGGACAGATGATTGTTTTCGTAATCGATTAATCTGTCGTTTATTTTCTCGATTAATCGATGAATCGTTTGGTCCAAAAAATGTTAAAAAACGTTGATCAGTGTTAAAGCTGGAAATGATGATGTTCGCGAATGTCTTTGTTTTGTCCAACAACCGAAATGATTCAGTTTGAATGATTTCTTTGTTATATGGAGCAAAGAAACCAAGAAAATATTCACATTTAAGAAGCTAAAACAATCAGAAATCTTGTTTTAATCATGAAAAAAGCTTCAAACCCATGAATTTAGTAATCGATTAATAATCGATTCATTGATTAATCGTTTCAGCTCTACTCTGTAACACCGGTGCTGCTTAGTAGTGTTCCCATCATGTTGTAGTTTCCCTATATTCATCAGCTTCTAGCTGCTTTAGCTAGCATCCAGACCTGATCATTTATATTCATCCTAATCGGTCCAATCACACGTGGACAGTACTTTCTCATATCCTCCTCAGATCCAGTCACAGAACACAATCTGCATTCAGCGACGTGAGGAATAGTGCGAAACTCACACGGTCAAAGTCATAACCAAACAGGATTTGCTACAGCGTCATTTGTCGTCTATATTTTGAAATGTTCTAAACCCCAGGGCGTGAGAGCTAGATAGAATAATGCAGCAAAACGAGATGCATTCAAGAAACCTCGTGCATTTCGTCACTTCTGCAAACACACTGTCATGTTTTTCAAATCATTCAGACCCAGATGCAGGAACAGAATTCATTCAAAAACAACACAATTATCCCAAGACTCAACTTGTGGTGAATCAACAAACAAACAGTCAGGAGAATAAAAAAAGCCACAGAAAATTAGCTCTAGTTCAAGATGCAAGTTCTTTTTCTTTCGGCTTTGCCTCAGTGGATCATCTGGACCTTCTCTCCGTGGTCTTCCTCTTTTTATTCTGCCCATCAGCTCCATCTTCAACATCATTTGTCCAATACAATCACTCGTCTCTGTCCTCTGCACGTGACCAAACCATCTCAACCTTTAATCTCCAAACCGTTCAAAAACCGGGAGCTAGTCCCTGGAATAATATGCTCATTTCTAATCCTGTCCATCCTGGTCACTCCCAAGGAAAATCCAGACCAGCTGCACATTTAAAAAAAAGCAATAATGTAGACGAACTGAAAACGGGGCAGGAAATAATAATATACTTTGAAATTCCATGACTTATCATCACGTATACTTGGTCTTGTTTATTTTTATTATTACTATGATTGTATTCTGTCAAATTGAAGCTCTTTCATTAGATTTGCTATTTTTTAATTAAAACATATTTACGCATAAAATGATTTAAAGGTTACGCCCGTTCATCTTAGATTATAGCATGATTACAGTTGACACACTGTGACACCAAAAGCTTTGGGACTTCTGCTTCACTACAGCTGCGCCACAAGAGGGCAGTGCAGAGCAAAGGTTCATCCAACAATTGTATGAGCTTTCTAACGACTTCAAATCTGTCATGATGATGTTAAGAAGAGCCACGTTAGTTGTCATTGTGGCTTTATGTACTTTTTGTTTTTATCCTTGCATATAGATATCACACACACACACACACACACACACACACACACACACACACACACACACACACACACACACACACACACACACACACACACACACACACGTGTATTTGCGTTTTGTTTATTAACATCTTGTGTAATGGAGACATCCGTCCATTTTCTACCGCTTTGGTGATGTATTTCCATTCGTTTTTTTCATCATGTAAATCAACAGCTATAATACTTAATTTAGTGAGGAAATTGAATACAATCCAGACTTTTTGACAACACCTAAACATGTTCCTCCCCAAAACCTCCACCTGTTGTGAGGGAGGGAGCAAACTGTCGTGGGAAACCAGATTTACAGTGCATGTTCTGACAGGATTTTACACATTACATAAGACACTTTAACTCTAACTGTACAGCTATCACATGAAGGAACACAACACATCTGACACTTCAGAATTGTTCAGAATGTTTGTTTTTAACGCAGTTGGATTTGAGTTCATTTTTAAACCTTTAAAAGCAATATTTTTTCTATGGAATCGATATTTGGATGATGTTAAATCGCTTGTTTGGTGTGTAGATAGTTAGACGTGTAGATACAGACCGTGCCTTAAAATAATAATTTAAAAAAAAATGAGATTAACACATGAACAATTTTGAACAAAGGTAATCTAAAATAAAATAAAAATGAGATCTTAATGAAGTACATGTACAGTATGGTACACAAATGTATCTAGGGAATGGGCTACGTTATCAAACCTTGATATTTTCTGTATTTTTTCCATTTATAATAATTTTTTTGGTGAAAAGTGATTGTGGTTTCACTCGCTTTCAAACATTTAATCAACACATTTGACTGAAAGGAAGACAATTTAATTTAATTTAATTTAATTTAATTTAATTTAATTTAATTTAATTTAATTTAATCCAATTTAATCTTAAGGCATGGTCTGACTATTTATTTTAAAGGTATAGTCGGAATCGATGGATTTCCCTTGAAATAAACTGCTTTAAAAACAAAAATTTTCGAACACAGACGCACAATCCAATGCAAAAATATGAATTATGCAGTAGTCGCACACTTTGTATGAGTATATATATTGTGTATATATACATATAAATACTCATTGTTTGCTCTCTTCCCCTGATGGTGAAGGTCTGGAAGCTGAAATGTCATCACTTTCAGTAAAAAAAACGTTTGCCTATATGGACCAAAAGTGTGTGATTTTTTCTATTTTTACTCTTTGAATCATTTCCCAGTGTAAATGTACAGGTGGGCAAAGATGTATTTACCTCATTAGATAAATAATTGTCATGTTTTACAAATATCCTAAAGCCTATCTAAGATAATTTGGTGTTCATTCATTAGAATTGTAATTTCCACTATTTTATTATTGTTATTCTGGTGCAATACTATATCTTATGAGCTGACATGGTGTCTTCATGTTTCTCCTTTAAGATACAGAAATGATTTAATGACAGTAAATGTGTTTATTTCTAACAAAGACTCTGATCTCCTCTCTGCAGTGAGAATCAAACCCCGATATTATACCGAGGCTCCATCCAGGGATTTTTTTCCCAAAAAAGGACCTGGAGCTGGAAAAGGAAGGGAACTGTAAATAGTTACCGCTGCGGCTCGTGAGGCTAACGTGACAAAAGTCTCGAGGACAAAGAGCAGACGCTGCAGTTTGCTCTGTATAAGGAGCGAGGACAGGAGTTCAACCTCAGTTCATAACATCAGCGCTGACACCTCCTTCATCTTCTGCCACTTCTTTGTGCGTATAAGTACACGCTGTATATATATACTTGTATACTTTGGGACCTTCTCTGGCATAAACACTGACCGTGTAATGAAAACCTTAACCCACACACGCAAATGATGATAAATATTATTGTAAAACAATAACATGGTAAAACATCTTAACAAAAAACCGACATAAAAATGAGTTTTATGTATTTTTTTTTAACAATTGCTTAGCTGCAGATTTTCTAGTATCAGTATTATTAAAATTCTATTTGACTTGTCAGAAGTTGACTTTTAGTTATTTAAAGTAGTGCTGTTAAACGCTAACGCTAACGCATGGCGCGTTTCCATGACGACTGACCGGAAAAGGCGTGCGACGTCATGTTTACGTGACTCCCCGGTTGTTGAAATTAGTCCCTAAAGTAACGCTAAACTTTAAAAACAGAGGCACACATACGCAGTTACACAGGTACGCTGGTTATTTGTAGCGCTGCTCTTTTCCTTTAATAAACGGAGCGCTCCAATTCCACTGTAGGCGCGCTAACGGCACTAAAAGGAGCTAATGCGGCTAACGGAGCTAACTGGTAAACGGTGCCTGGACTCCAGTGTCGCGGCACGTAAACACGACGTCGTGCGCGTCTTTTTCCGGTCAGTCGTCATGGAAACGCTCGTCAACCTTTTCCACAGCACTAATTTAAAGCCTTATATGTTGTTTTTTTTTCTATCCATTCATCCATTTCCTGTTTTATTTTTTGTTCAAAAAATTCACTAATTTCAGACGATTTAACTTCCTGTGGCCTGATTTCTAGCCCCGCCCCTTATTGTTAGCACCTGTCGCTTATTGTCCCCAATCCTCTGTAAGTACATACAAATACTCCACTTCTTCATTTGATCCCGACCAGTTCATCTGTTCAGTGTCTTTAATAGCGTGAAAGTATTTTTTATGATTTCTGCTTGATGAACATTTTTGCCCGTTTTTGAGACTGATTTACTGTGTTTACTGTGAGTTTGTTTCCTGGTTGTCTAAATCCAGTGGCAATCCTCGACTCTGGGGGCCAGAGTCTTTGCCTTCGCAGTAAGAAGAACCTTGGTTGGAGCCCCGGGTTGGAACAAGAGCCTTTCTACATGGAGTTAGCATGTTCTCCCCGTGTGTGCGTGGGTTTTCTCCAGGTGCTCCGGCTTCCTCCCCTCCTCTCCCACTGCCCAAAAACATGCAATATGGCTCTCTGTGTGGCCCTGTGATGGACTGACGAACTGTCCAGGAGGATAAAGCAAGTGAAAATGGACGGAGGGAATCTCCCAATGGGGTAAGAAGACTTAAATTTAGTCACATTCAGACAGTAATGTGCCTCAAAGTGAGGAAACACAGCTACAAATGCACAAAATGAAAGAAAGATGAACTTGCGTCATGTAAGAAATGTTTACTTTAAATGGCGCTTATTTACTTTAAAAATGAATACCATAGATTTTCCAAGTGTTGGTGTCACCTATACAATTTTTGTTGTGTTTTCCATTAAAAGTCACACTTTTATGCATCAAAAGAGTTGCAAAATGAATAGAAAATATAGTGAAGACATTGACAAGGTTAGAAATAATGATTTTTATCCCGTCAAAGAACCAGCTAAACTGTTTTCAGCTGTGCTAACATCATTGCACAAGGGTTTTCTAATCATCCAATAGTCTTCTAACGCCATTAGCAAACACAATGTACCATTAGAACAGTGGAAATGGGCCTCTATACACCTATGTACATATTCCATTAAAAACCAGACGTTTGCAGCTAGAATAGTCGTTTACCACATTAACAATGTATAGAGTGTATTTATGATTCATTTAATGTTATATTCATTGAGAAAAAAGAGCTTTTCCTTCAAAAATAAGGACATTTCTAAGTGAACCCAAACTTTTCAACGGTAGTGTACGTGATGGTGATTTTCACTTCTGTATTTAACACAAAAAACAACAACAATTTCCAGAAACTTTCTTGGAGCAAATGTTGTGCAGTGTATGCGACAAGAAAAGGCTCCTAATTTACTCGTCCATACGTTAATTCACAGTCGGGTTTTCATGAGCGAGTGGCGAAGCCTGGATGTGATAGTGGACCTTTAAAGTAGACCTAGACCAGAAGTTCCTATTAACGCTGTTTTTTAGTGTGTATCTGCGTCATTACCTTGTTTATGAAGCCCTGAAGGTTCAAAACTGTGTTTTATTGTAATCTCGGCGCTCAGCGAGATCTCTGAAAAAACCCGGTCCGGTTACGTAAACACCGGTTCTCCTGAACAGCAGATCCTCCTGCTCCGGGCACTAGTCCGGGCACATCCGGTTGCGTACATTGAACCGCAGAAGAAGAATAACGTCTGTTGTGGAGGTGTTTCACGAGCGACAGTGTCTTCTGACTCTGGGTCAAAGGTCGTCAAAGGGACTGCGGCGGGGAGTCGTGAAGAAGCTATTTTTAAACACTGTTAAAACAATGTTTTGATAATGAGTAGCAGTGCATCCACCGTTCCAGAGGGGGGAGCTGCTGCGCTTCTGAGAGCGGGTGTGCTGAATATGTCACTTTCGGGTACTGGCCAATCACAAGACAGTTGGGAAGGCTCTACGCTGGCTGGCCAATCACAACACACTCTGTCTTCTGGGGGTGAGAGTTGAGTCTGAAATATCGCGGCTGGGGAGAGCGTCAGTAAGGAGAGATTTCTATCGGCTCGTTTACAGCAACTAGGAGGTTTTTGACCATAAAAACAAGTGAATGTATGTAAGTAGACCTCCATAACTCACATATATGTGCAACAGGACCACTCTATGTGAGCTTTAAATGTTCCTCTCCAACGACCTCATCGTCGTCAGAGGAACCGTTTCATTGATCCCAGTTCAAAACAGACTCCTGTAGCTCCCGTTTACACCGAACACTGTGCTGGGAGTGGAGACTTTCTCTGACTGCCAGTGGGGCGGTGAGGTGGGGGCGGGGTTGTGGTTGGGGTTGGGGTTGGGGTTGGGTGGGGGTGAAGTATAAATAAATGCATGAGAGGAGGAAGAAACATCAGGGTCACGGATAGAGAGGGTGAGAGACGGTGGGAGTGGGAGGAAGATCGGTGATGATCTGACCATCTGGAGCTGAGACTGGGAGTCTGTCCAGAAGAAGAATTTGGAATGTATTGAGGCCACGGAGTTAATCTAAACAGCCATTTATAATGCTTAAGTGGTACCAGACGTGTGTGTGTGTGTGTGTTTATGCATGTATATGCGTGTGTGTGTGTGTGTGTGCCGCTGTGGGAAAGAATCCATACTCGAGTATGTTTTTGAGATCCAACCTGTGCTCCTTTTGCTGGGAAAGTCGGTTACATGGAAATCTACCTTTTAATACACACACACACACACACACACACACACACACACACACACACACACACACACACACACACACACACACACATAGCACTAAAGAAAAAAGGATATGCAGCTAATTGCAGGAGAAGAATAAATCATGAGGAGGAAAAACAGAAAAGGCCTGATCAGATCACACTGAAGCAGCACTGAAGTCGTACTGTAAACGGACAGAAATGGTTTGTTCATAAATAAATAATCACATGTGCATAAACTGAAAAAAAAGAAAACAAGTTTTCACAAACCCTTCAGGTAAATGCATTACTTAACTGTCAACTCTAGATCAAACAACCGCGTTATGTTAAATAACCACACCTTGCAGCTTCGTCAGCACAGCATTAGCGGTCACACGATACAGCCGCGCTAAAGGCACAGTAACCACCAGTCACGCTCAGAACATGACTTAGCCCAGCTTCACTTGTCCTCCTCCCAGCTCTACTGTCACTGCTTCAGTGGAACAGACCACTCTTAAACAAAGTTAACAGCGGCCAAATGGTGACAAACACAAGAGAGAAGACACAGGACAAGCCCGAATGGACGCGCAAACTCCATCATCGTACCGGATCCTTTAGGTCCATTTAAATCCGTTTGGCGCGTTATTCGGTTGTTTGCAGTTAAACGTTATCAGCCGTGTTTTCATCATAGTTTTGTTTTGGAATGGTAAAGTCCTGGGTCAGGCGTGCGTTTAGACTGAGAACACCACCTTTACTTGGTATAGGCGGGGGGTGTGGAGTGTGCTTGATGGCCACATTGGAGGGTGAGGGTTACCCCAGGGTTAGGGTTACTCTAGGGTTAGGGTTAACACTGGAAAGATGCGTAGAGTGATTGAAGAACAACGTTGAACGCGACATCGACGGAAGGACGTCCAACAGCTCTATTTCCTCCTGCTCGGTTTGTCTCAACAAGACAAGACTTCTCCTGAAGAAAGGGTTTTTCAAGGGTTCTTGGGGTGAATTCCAATTCCTATCTTAGCCTCAAAAATGAGCGCTCCCTCTAGTGCAAGTTCTGTCCCGATTCTCAGAAAAATTAAGTTGAGGGCCAAGTTTAAGGGCTGAATCACCCTCAATATTGAGATTTTCCGAGACCACCCTTGGGAGCAAGGGCTACCCAGAATGCATTGCGTGTTTTGACATAACAAAGATGGCGCCAAAAGCAGCGAAACGAGTACGCTACAAATGAAGTATTTTCTTTGTTAATAGAGATATAAAAATGATGAAAACCATTGTATTATCTTAGTTTAGGCCCATATTATGGATTACTGACGTCATTGTTGCGTAACATTTATTTTTATTTTACGATCTTTTGTCAATAGTCGGCCGGTGCGGACAAGCGATGGTTTGCTACGGTTTACTTTTCAATAAGCCGTGGTGTGTGGTAACTGTCAGCTGAATATGTCCGTGGTTGTGGTATTTGTATGAGTATCATCTTATAACTAACTGACAACCTAATAACTTGACTGACAAACAGATTTTTCTTTTTTGGAGTTGACAGACTGGACGCAGCTTTTGCGTTATTCTGCCCCCTACAGTCTGAAGACGTATCTGCATTTAAGGGGTGTCCCATTTCTAAGTGACAAAATAACCCTCAACACTTGGTTTTGAGGCCAGTTAAGATTAAGGCTTGAGATTGGAATTGGAATTGGCCCAAAGTCTGTCTTCTGTTGGGTTAGCTCGGACACTGCAGTCCGTTCAATGAAGCGACAGAGGATCACGGTTTCTAGGTTCACAAGATTGAGGATTCAAGGGTTCAAGTGTTAAGTGTTCAAGTGTTGACTTCCTGTTTGTCTTCCGCTTCCGGTATTTGTCTTCCCGACCTTGCGGTGAACGTATTTTGCTGATGGCAGGGTCAGCTCCACATCCGTATATATTTTTTTTATTATAAGAGATAATAAAAAAATGACCTCCACCTCTTTCTCGTCTTTCAAGAAGTCATGTTCTGTCTTTTTAAATCCTGCCGTGCACCGGGAATGCCAAACCGGACGTCTTCCACGAAGACAATGGCTCGTTTCTGTCTTGAGCTTTCTCTCCAGGCTTTTTCACCTCCATTTCTTCATATCCTACATATCTTTTTTTTTTTTTTCCTTCACACCTGCCCACACCTGCCTCTGTCAACACAACCCTGTGTCTTTCCTGATGTGCATTATCCACACGACATAGATTTGGCACAAACATTTCTCCTGGCACTTCTTCTTGTGAACCCCGGTGACTAAATACACTGCCTCCAAACTGCTTCCTAGTATTTGTCAGTCCCTGTGTGTGTGTGTGTGTGTGTGCAGCTGTGAGCAGTTCCTGTGTTTCTCCGTCCCATGTGGACTCCACTCCACCTAATGTTGTTGCAGAACAGCACGTAACGCGGATCACTGACATCAATTGTGCCACTTAAGGCTCCTTGCGTTCGCGGGGCTCGCAGGGATTTAAAGGAATGTCCTGTTTTTCCCTTTGACGAGTGTGAGAAAGTGGAGTTTTTTCCACAAAGGCATGTTCACCTCCACGAGCAGGAAACGTGGTCATTACCTTCAAATGTCTGCTGAGATGCTTTCTAGTTTCCCTTGTAATTTACTGGGCGGCTGTTTCACTCTCCACGATCTATAGGTACAGTTGATTCCATGCGATTAGAATTCAAATGGTTAATTTTAGTCTCTTTCCCAGATGTTCTCCTGATCACTAAATCTGATATCTTTGTCCTCTGCTGAACACTGGAGCTGAAAAAACCACGTACGCCTGACCGTTCTCATGGGGAAATTCTCTTGAACTCACTGGTTCTGTTTGTTTTCTGTGGAGCTGTTGCATTTTTAAGTGTTTTTTTTAAAGATTACCTATCTTTAATATTTTGGATTGTTATTGTTTTTGTTTCTCAAGTGCATAACGATATGCATCGTAAGGAGAAACCGGGGGGGGGGGGGGAGAGAACCATGTAGCGTTATTTATAGTTTCCAAGATGGAAGTTTCTCAGCCTCAATCAACATCTGGCTGATCAGAAAATAAACATGGAGCAGAAACACGCAGAGTAAACCTTTATTTCAAACACTGGAGTCACGACACAAGCATCTGGGCTTAACCATTGAGACGACTCCTGTGTGTCATGTTGTCTAATGGCAAAAGAGAGCAGCAAAACAAATTATTCTTTAGATTGTGTAAAGAACACATTATACATCTCCGACTGCGTAACCACGGAGACCCCTCGAGCCTTCATACTTCTGCGTCGTGGACGGATACGCACTGCAATTTCCCGCCAGATCAGTAGGGGTCGCTGTGCAAGGTTGTTGTGCTGTTGTTGTGCTTTTGGCTACAGTGAGCAATGACGTCCGAGAGAGAAAGACTGTTGTTGTTGTTGAAACAGTGGCCGTTTCTCACTTTTCTGTGTCACGGAACGCAGTTTTACGATCATTTGAGGTGAGAAATTGGCCATTTAGAGTCTAAACATGTGGTTTGTGTATTAAGATATGAAGTTTGTCAGCGACGTTGTCGGCGGTGATCAGCTCCGCCTCTGTGGATGCTCGGTGTGCACTGTAACATAACCTACGCAGAGCACTTTACGCTAGTATAAATTGGGCTTTGGTGTACGTGATGGTGAATTTCACTTCTGTATTTAACACAAAAAACAACAACAATTTCCAGACACTTTCTTTGAGCAAATGTTGTGCAGTGTACAAGTGCGGGGATCAGCTCCGCCTCTGTGGACGCTCGGTGCGCACTGTGAGCCGGCACAGAGCAGCGTTATCTCGGCCTGTCCTCAGGACCAATCGCAGCTCTTGCCGTCTCCGTTGTCCCTTGACGGAGTGACGGACACTTAAAAAATATTTCGTGCAGTTGAAGACGTAGGTTACGCAGAGCCCTCTGCGTTGACGCAGAGGGCTCTGCAGGCTCTGCAGGCTCTGCAGGCTTTGCAGGCTCTGCAGGCTTTGCGTAACCTACGCAGAGCACTTTTACGCAGGAGTACAAATTGGGCTTAACACTTGAGCAGCCATAGCTTTTTGTTGTTGAACCTCTGTTGACTCCACTTGTGGCCATGTTTCACTGACTCTGTGGGGACACAGGTAACCTGGCTAATGCCAGATCACATTTGAGTGAGATTGAGTTGCAGTCTGGGGCCACGCGGTTGGCGTAGTGGTTAGCGCTCTCGCCTTTGCTGCAAGAAGACATGGGTTTGAGCCCCGGTTGGAACAAGGGCCTTTCTGCAAGGAGTTTGCATGTTCTCCCCGTGTGTGAGTGGGTTTTCTCCGGGTACTCCGGTTTCTTCCCGCAGTCCAAAAACATGCAGATTTGGGGATTAGGTGAATTGGACACTCTAAATTGACCGTAGGTGTGAGAGTGAATGGTTGTTTGTCTCTATATGTGGCCCTGCGATGGACTGGCAAACTGTCCAGGGTGTACCCCACCTATCGCCCTATGTCAGCTGAGATAGGCACAGCACCCCCCGTGACCCTCCGGTGGAGGATAAAGCGGTGGATAATGGATGGATGGATTGAGTAGGAGTCTGGAAAAGGCATGACCAATGGACACAGATCAAAATGCCTCTGTAAATCCTACAAACACTCAGACCATAGCGACGGAAACCATGTCAACAAACGAAAGACCGCTGCTCTTCCTTGGTTCCCCTTTCTTTCCCCTAATATTCTCTGAAAAATTAAGATCTGCACGCCTTGCTGAAAGCTTTGAAAAGTTGATGCGGTCGCACTTCCACTTTGACCTCACATTCCATTTCTTACACAACTGTACACTGGCACAACCAGACACGGTTTATCTTTGGTTTAAACTTTGAAAATGAAAACATTCATGCATGTTCAAGTGTGCGTGTATTGGATATTAAATTTAGGGCTGGGCACTGGGTTAACGCACGATGCGTTTCCATGACGACTGACCGCGAAAAGACGCGCGCGACGTGACGTTTACGTGCCGCGACACCGGAGTCCAGGCACCGTTTACCAGTTAGCTGCATTAGCTCCTTTTAGCGCTGGTTAGCGTGCCTACAGTGGAACTGGAGCAACCGCTACAGACAATTAGCGTACCTGTGTACTGCGTATGTGTGCCTCTGTTTTTAAAGTTTAGCGTTACTTTAGAGACTCATTTTAACAATCGGGATTCACGTAAACATGACGTCACGCACGTCTTTTTCCAGTCAGTTGTAATGGAAAAGCGACGTTAACGCGCCCCGCACTAATTAAATTACATTAACAGCATTTTTTGGACGCCTGGATGCTGGTTTCGGTCAATTTAGTGTGTCCACTTAACAATTAGCAATGGGTATTGGGTGCCTTGCTCAGGGGTAGCCCAGTCTTTGACCTGGTGGGGACACAAAAAATATTTTTCCCATGGTATGTCTTTTTTGTGTGTTTCCATTAGTACCAAAATAACCGGCCCCAACTGTCACATTTTTGGGGGCCAAAAAGAGGGGTGCGAGCCCCAGAGAGGAAACCTCCGAAAGACTAAAAAACAAACAAATAAATGCACATATTTTCCTTAAATCCTGCCAAGCACAACATCCGCTCTGTTCTGCGGACGATGCAAAGCTGGGATCTATATTGTAAAGTGAAAATTCAACAGCTTTTTGCGTGAGGACGGAACAAAAAGTGAACGTCTGGTTCTTGCTCGCAGCTGTGAGGAGTCAATTTGTGCAGCAGCGCAGCACGAAACCTCCTCCACTCTTGCCCTTGCATAACATATACACTAAAACACATGTTTTGGTGTCCAGAATCACTCACTTACGGTACCTCCTCCTCCCTGCTCTTCACTGAGTGAACTCATTAGTGAAAAACACACTTTTAGACTCTATACTCTGGTCTTGTCTGTGACCCTGATTCAGATCTTTGAACTCAGATGTAAACAGAGGGTAAAAAAAAGGACATTGATTCTAGTTTTAAGGCCTCATTTCAGCCTTACTAAGATCGTTTGCTTTCACGGACTATAACATTTTGGGGTTTCCCCAAGGATTTTTCCCAGGAGCTCCCCTCTCGAAAGTTTGGAAAGTCGTCTCCAGCCGGTAACTTAAGTTCCCTGCCGTCTTTGGTTTTCTGATCATTTGGCTTATTCAGCTGTGGATTGTACACACTTGTGAAGTAACTAGTGCTGTCAAACGCTAACGCGCCAACGGCATTTAACGGCGCCAACGTTAACGCGAGTGACGTCATGTTTGCGTTGTCTCTCGATTGTTAAAACGAGTCTCCAAAGTAACGCTAAACTTTAAAAACAGAGGCACACATACGCAGTAACACAGGTACGCTGGTTATTTGTTAGCGCTGCTCTTTTCCTTTAATAAACAGAACGCTCCAGTTCGACTGTAGGTGCGCTAACGGTGCTTAAACGAGCTAATGCAGCTAACGGAGCTAACTGGTAAACAATGCCTGGACTCGTGACGTCATGCGCGTCTTTTCCCGGTCAGTCGTCATGGAAACGCGTCATGCGCTAACACGCGTTAACCTATTGCACAGCACTAGAATTAATACCAATGGTTTGGCTCGGAAACACTATACACTAAGTTAAATCCATGCCGTAGTCTCAACATGTTTTACTCACCAAACAACCCTGTAATTGCAGGTTTAAAATGTCACACGTGGCTGTTTGTCTTCAAGCTTCCCACAGGGATTATTTTTTTTGTGAAGGAAAGTGCGAGGAGAAAAGCCTCGCCTCACCCGTTTATAATCAAAAACAGTCCGATTTCATCCAGGTGAAAGAGCTGTGGCTGTCAGGGAAATCTGTGAAATCACGTGGTGGTTGCTGAACGCATCAGAATCCTGGAGAGCGTGCAGCAGCTGCAGCTGCCAGCCCCTGATCCTGAATAAAAACATTTCCCACTGCGCCGACAGGAAACACTGCAGGTCAAGAGCGAGCCAGTTAGGTCTGGCATGCTATTCCGCGTGACCCCGGCACGACCTTTGAGAAACAAACACAGGGCTCACGCCTCAATAGCTTAGCTAATTGAAGAGGTTTTTTTTACTTTTTAGAGCCCGTTAAAGCTCTTTTTTTTTGTCCATTTTGTATGATTTTATTGAGAAGCTGCCTCTTTCATTATGCACACTATAGTATAGGGCAGGGCTCTCAAACTGGCGGCCCCCCCAATCGATTACATGCGGCCCCCCACTTAATATCATGTTATGTGTTCTTTTAAACACAGTGTGTAGCTGAGGCACAGCTGTCAGCGAGGTGATAGAATATAATATGTTTGCTAGCAGTGTTTTTATATCGTTCGCACCGTTCCGTCCGGACTAAAATGAATACCTTCCTGTGCGCGTACGTCCTTCACATTTTGCAGGATTGTTTAGTGGGTGAATATCTCCAAGAGTGTTTTTCGTTTTGTCCAAAAACCTTTCTTTGAATTTTTCGTGAATTTTTACGCGTTTTTTTTTTTGCGGGGAAATGTGAGAAATGTGTAAACGGCACTTTTACGAGCTCGTCAACGCGATAACTTGACAAATATTCGATTTTTATTTTTATATTCATTTTACTTTAAATCCCTCCAGTGGTGAGTATATATATGTATATATATATATACTGTATATGTATATACACATATATACTGATACATACAGTGTGTTATCCACATTTCACAACATGTAAAGTCAACGTAACATCTTCACTGACAATAGTTTAAAGGGAAAGTAAGTCTTCAGCCAACTTTAACTTTAATTACTCACATATTCTTATAAGCAGACCTGCTGTGTCTGTCAATATTAATCAGACATAACTCAGGATTAAACACAAAACTAGGCGCCTCTCGAGGTTCCTCCTCCTCACGAGATACCACGGCGCCAGGTATCTGGACCGGACACACTGACTGTATCTGACCTGGAACAGTGTGATGATGCCTCACTGTTCAGTTCTCCTCAGATCTGAACAAGTAAACTCATCACTGACTTCATCACTTCCTGATATAAAACTGTGGAATAGGCTAAAAAGTCCATGATTTTTTTTATTATTATTATTTATTTTTAAAGTTCTGAATTGAGGAGCAAACTTTGTGTGTGTTGATATTGTAAGTCACAGCTTTATTTATTGAAAGTCACAGCTTTATTTATCTCATATGATATTGTTATTGTTCCTTTGGATAACTTTTTTGAAGAATTAAGACTTGTGTGTGTCTTGCAGCGGCTCTGGCGAATCTTCACTGTTTCAGTAAAGTGTGCGTAAAACACTGCTGTTGGCTGATGAGCTGGGAAGTTTTGACTAGGAAAAAAAAAAAAAAAATCCAAGGAAGACGGAGGGGCGGGGGGTGGTGAGATCCCCGAGGATAAGGGTGGAAGAAGTGGATGATTGGAAACCGCCAGACTGCTCGGCTTTGCGCAGGACGCAGTCCTCTGCTCTCCGTCTCCAGGCTCGTGCGTAAACATGAACTCTGCGGTGAAATGGTTGCTTATCCTCTTCGTCCTCGCCTCCATCGTTCTCAACATCATCCTCATCGGCATTTACTCCAACAGGGCGCCCAAATGTTCCGCACAGCGCGTCCACGCGCTGCGAGGCAAGCACGACGACCGCAGCCTGGTGTTCGCGGACCTCACCAAGGAGGAGTACGCGCAGGTCCAGCGGTACATGCTGCAGCAGAAGGACCTGGACATCTCCACCCGTCAGACCACGAAGCCTGGGGAAAATTACTTGTTCTTAATTGACCTATCGCTGCCCAAGAAAGCGGAAGCGCTGGCGCATTTGGACGGCAAAGGTCCACAGCCGGTGAGGGAGGCGACGGCGGTGGTTTTCCACGGCGCACGCGGCTACATCAAGGAGTACGTGGTGTGGCCACTTCCCAACCCGAAACACCACAGAGATGTGACCACTGAGAGGTACAAGAGGGAGCTGCCCATCAATGCGCGCACGGTCACCGTGGGTGAATACGCTTTACTTTTCCAATTCTTTGAGAGCAACGTGTTCTCCAAACTCAAGAAGCTCCTGAAAGAGAGCTTCGATGTCGATCAGAAGAAGTCGCTGAGCCCTCTGGAGCAGATGCCGCGCGGACTCCGATCCGGAGACAGAAAGTCGTGGATCAATTTCCTCAAGGACGTGAGCGGCCCGTACGTCAACCCGGTGGGTTTGGACGTGCTCGTCAACCACGAGAGCGTAAACGCGTCCGACTGGAAAGTGGAGCGCTTGTTTTATAACGGCCAATACTTTGACAGCGTGGACGAGCTGAGGCGCAAATATGACGCAGGAACCATCAAGAAAATCGTCTACAAGGACTCTCCGAACCATGCGTCACTGAAAACCAGGACCAAGCCGCTGCAGATCGGCCCGCAGCTGTTTTACGCAGAGGGGAAGCGCTACAGCGTCAGCCACAACCACGTCCTCTACCTGGACTGGAGCTTCGCCTTCGGCCTCAGCTCTCTCACGGGCATGAAGGCGTTCGACGTGCGCTTCAAGGGAGAGAGAATCGTGTACGAGCTGAGCGTGCAGGAGGCCATATCCGTCTACGGCTCTGCGACTCCAGGGATGATGATGACCAAGTTTGTGGATTCCAGCATCGGAATAGGACGCTTTGCGCACGAGCTGGTCCGTGGCGTGGATTGTCCCTCTGTGGCCACGTACGTGGACACGTATCGCTACATAGATGTCCCGGTCCCGGTCAGATTCAGGAACTCCATCTGCGTCTTTGAGCACAACACGGGTCAGCCGCTGCGGAGGCACTTCTCGGATTTTGCGCACAGCAGTTACGGAGGAATGGCGAACAGCGCCCTGGTGATGAGGACCATCACAGCCATAGGGAACTACGACTACATGTGGGACTTTATCTTCTACCAGAACGGAGCCGTGGAGGTCAAGGTGCACGCGACCGGCTACATCACCTCCTCTTATCTGGTGGACGGCAGCCTGAGATACGGACACCAGGTGGCAGAACACGTCCTGGGAAACATCCACACGCATTTCATCAGCTTCAAAGTGGACATGGATGTCGCGGGTGAGTGGCAGAGCGCAGGGGCGTCATAGTGATTTTAAGGGCCCCCACCACACACACACACACACACACACCACCACCTCCTCTAAGCTTAGATTTTAGACTTTTAAAGAGTTAGATCACATGATGAGAGACAATAACTGTCTGTGCTTATATCTGTTAAATATGCCCCAGTGACGGCTAAATATTGTATTTGAATTTGGAGGCAACAAGAAATAACAAAACATCTGTTAAATTCAATTGTTAAAGTTGACACGTGTTCAAAATGACTTCTGAAACTCCGCCCCCTCTCCCTTATTTACTGTATATGTTCATCCACTTCCTTGATAATGAGTGCTAATACTACAACGGCAGTACTAATAATTATTATAATTTTAATAATCAACTTGAAATACACACATCATCACATTTGAAAAGGACAAATCAAAAACTCATATTTTTAGTGTCCAAAGCCCATATCGATATCACAACCTTGATCATCTGGTGATAAACTTTGACGCCGATGACAAAACATTTGTGCCGTTCATTTCAAAACAATTTCAAAGACAAGAAATGGCCAAAAATTGTTGTTGTTGCTGCTTTTATTGACTATTATCATCCTCTGTGTTGATGTTTGGGGTGGATGTGGTGTTTAGTGTTTAAAAACCATGAACAAAGAAGACAGTGAACCAGCAGCTCCTGTGTTCCTGTCAGAGGCGATTCTAGAGTCTGTAGGGGCCCCGAGGCAAAAATTCCCAGGGGGCCCTTCCTTCCAACCAGTGTTCATCACCATTATGTTATAAATAATCTGATACCAACGAAAAATGTATGAGTTCAAAATATTTTTTTTTCAAAATGAATGAAATAACATGGAAAAACCTTGTGGTTAAAAAGTATGTGAAACTATAAATGTAAAGAACAATAAAATACTGTAAATAGCTTTTAAAAGACTATTTAAACTTAGTAAAAAAAAATACATTACACTGTAAAGAACAATAAAATACTGTAAATAACTGAAACACATATATAAATTGAGTAAAACAAGATGCATTACACTGTAAATAATCCTCTTCATTTTCCAATTTGCAGAACGATAACTTCACACAGGTTAAAGTGAGGTGGGGCCCCTTTAGGGAGGTTTTCTACTGAGATGTCATTGCAAATCACCCATTGTTTTTTAAGGGGGACGGGGAGGCGGCTGCTCACTGCACATTTCAGTAAAAACAGCCCTCGGGCTCCGAGTGTCCGGGGCCCCCTATCAGCTCGGGGGGCCCCAAACAGTTGCCTCCCTTGCCTGTTCACAAACTGCGCCTCTGGTCCCTGTGAGCTAAAAATGCAGATTTTCCTCTATGAAAACTTCTCTTTTCGGGGGGAAAAAAAACAAACATGTATTGGAGTAAGTAAAGTTAAAAAAGTAAAGAACTGAGACACTGCTGTTGTTCTGCTGTAGCTAGTGACCTCTGGTGGACACAGTGTTCTCTGCACCTCCACCTCTCTCATCAGATCCTGCATCTCCATCAACTTCCTCCTCCTCAGTGTCCTCTTCTCTCTGCGTTTGCCATGATTTTTCCGCTCAGTGAATATTAATCTGGGGTCGTTTTTCCTGACTATTTATGGTCACGTGTTACCTGAAGCTCACAAAAGCTGCACCACGTTACGAGTTAGGTGTGATTTATAAAGTGAAGCTGGTGTGCAGTTATTTTGAAGCATTAGCAGAGAGGGGGGAGTACGCAGCAGATAGTTTGGTCTAATGCTAACCGCTAACACTTCTGTCCTTATTATTTAATAGCTACGTGTCTGGAGTTACGCCATTTATCATTCACAAACACTGTCACTCTGTGGATTGCTGTCGTTGCTCATGTTGTGCACGGACGTCTTAAAGTGACGGACCGTAAGTTGTCCGTCATATTTAAAGGTGCCATATGTAAGAATGTGGCTGAAAACGGTTACTCCATTCAAATTCAAAACACCGAGGTCTTTTAGATTTCGTTTCTGACGTCACTGGCAACCCGTGGTTGCTCGGCAGCTGAGACTCTACTGACTGCAATGATTGGTAGACAGCGGTAGGCAGTCTGCAAAATATATTATTTTTTAATGCAAATATTTTGTCTGTACTGTTGTTGTTGGTGAGTTCAGTTTGTTATATGAACATTATTCCTGAGTCTCTGTGACATATTAGGATGATTTTATGACCAGTTGCTTTAGATTTATTACATAATGCACCTTTAATAATTAGTAGTATTTTTAAGATAGTCTATAGTGTCACACACACACATACACATACACATACACACTCTTCAACAAACCAAACTCAAATCACTTGAATGAATGACTTAAGAATGATGAATCACACAAACCCCAACTTTAAATCAACAGTCACTGATCATTGTTTTGGAGTGCTGGGCCAGTTCTACGTGTGTGTGTGTGTGTGTGTGTGTGTGTGTGTGTGTGTGTGTGTGTGTGTGTGGGGGGGGGGGGGGGGATGTGTGAGTGAGAGAGTGAGAGAGTACGTGTGTGTGAGTGTGAGTGAGTGAGTGAGTGAGTGTGTGTGTGTGAGTGAGTGAGAGAGTACGTGTGTGAGTGAGTGAGTGAGTGAGTGTGTGTGCGTGTGTGTGGTATTTAAATACAAATCGTACTGTTAATTACATATTTTATTGAGAACGCATCGAAAAAGTCACTTTGTCATCATTGGTCACGTGTCCCACTCTCGCTCTCTGCGTGTTTGCGCTCAGACGCAATCCCTCTGTGCAGCGGTTGACTATTTCGCAAACATGTGATATATATTAAATGTTTATGTTTTGAGCCAGAGCGCGCACGCAAACGTTTTCTCCACTGCAAAAACTTCATTTATTAAAGATTAGATGTCGTGCGTAAAACGGTCCAATAAAATAGGATTTGGAGCGGAGCAGATTTTGGGAGGGGAAAAAAAAACAACACTGCAGGGAAGATGGAGGGGCGGAGGATTAAGAGATCCGTGCAGAGGAGGATGGAGGAGGGGTTTGTTTTGAGGGGCGCAACTCTGCTCTCTCCAAAATCGCCTGAGCGCTCGCCCTGGAGCAGGACTCATCCTCTGCTCTCCGTCTCCAAGCTCGTGCGTAAACGCAGAGCGTAAACATGAACTCTGCGGTGAAATGGTTGCTTATCCTCTTCGCCTTCGCCTCCATCGTCCTCAACATCATCCTCATCGGCATTTACTCCAACAGGGCGCCCAAATGTTCCGCACAGCGCGTCCACGCGCTGCGAGGCAAGCACGACGACCGCAGCCTGGTGTTCGCGGACCTCACCAAGGAGGAGTACGCGCAGGTCCAGCGGTACATGCTGCAGCAGAAGGACCTGGACATCTCCACCCGTCAGACCACGAAGCCTGGGGAAAATTACCTGTTCTTAATTGACCTATCTCTGCCCAAGAAAGCGGACGCGCTGGCGTATTTGGACGGCAAAGGTCCACAGCCGGTGAGGGAGGCGACGGTGGCGGTTTTCCACGGCGCACGCGGCTACATCAAGGAGTACGTGGTGTGGCCACTTCCCAACCCGAAAAACCACAGAGATGTGACCACTGAGAGGTACAAGAGGGAGCTGCCCATCAATGCGCGCACGGTCACCGTCGGAGAATACGTCCTGCTGTCTCAATTCCTGAAGACAAACGTGTTCTCCAAGCTCAAGAAGCTCATGAAAGAGAGCTTCGGCGTCGACGAGGACGGGACAGTGCAAACCTTTGAGCAGATGCCGCGCGGACTCCAATCTGGAGACAGAAAGACGTGGCTGAACTGTTTGAAGGACGTGAGCGGTCCGTACCTCCACCCGGTGGGTTTGGACTTGCGCATCAACCACGAAAGCGTAAACGCGTCCGACTGGAAAGTGGAGCGTTTGTTTTATAACGGCCAATACTTTGACAGCGTGGACGAGCTGAGGCGCAAATATGACGCAGGAACCATCAAGAAAATCGTCTACAAGGACTCTCCGAACCATGCGTCACTGAAAACCAGGACCAAGCCGCTGCAGATCGGCCCGCAGCTGTTTTACGCAGAGGGGAAGCGCTACAGCGTCAGCCACAACCACGTCCTCTACCTGGACTGGAGCTTCGCCTTCGGCCTCAGCTCTCTCACGGGCATGAAGGCGTTCGACGTGCGCTTCAAGGGAGAGAGAATCGTGTACGAGCTGAGCGTGCAGGAGGCCATAACTGTCTATGGCTCTGCGACTCCAGGGATGATGATGACCAAGTTTGTGGATTCCAGCATCGGAATAGGACGCTTTGCGCACGAGCTGGTCCGTGGCGTGGATTGTCCCTCTGTGGCCACTTACGTGGACACATATCGCTACGTTGATGTCCCAGTCCCGGTCAGATTCAGGAACTCCATCTGCGTCTTTGAGCACAACACGGGTCAGCCGCTGCGGAGGCACTTCTCGGACTTTGCGCACAACAGTTACGGAGGAATGGCGAACAGCGCCCTGGTGATGAGGACCATCACAGCCATCGCGAACTACGACTACATGTGGGACTTTATCTTCTACCAGAACGGAGACGTGGAGGCTAAAGTCTCCGCCACCGGCTACATCACCTCCTCTTATCTGGTGAAAGGCAGCCTGAAATACGGACACCGGGTGGCAGAACACGTCCTGGGGAACATGCACACGCATTTCGTCAACTTCAAAGTGGACATGGATGTCGCTGGTGAGTGGCAGAGCGCAGGGGCGTCACAAAGCTTTTTAGGGCCCAAAGCACAAACTCATATAGGGCCCCCCTACCACCTCCTCCGAGCTGCTAATGAGAGCCTGCTCTTTAAGGTGCTAAAATATGTTGTTCAGGTGTTCGTTGCCAAATTTTGGCAACATGGAAGGAAGTTGTGAAACCAACGAGTGTCAAAATCTAGCGTTTTTGAGTGTTTTGTGCCTCCGGCTGCTTCCCCAGTGACATAAAAAAATTATTTACGTTTTGTTTCGTTCGCAGGACTAAAAAATGTATTCCAGACCAAAGACATGCAGTTTGCGAACGTGTCCGTGCCGTGGAGTCCGGGTCGCTACGCCATGATCCCTCAGCTGGTGGAAAAACAACTGAAAACAGAGAAGGTTTGACTTTGTTTTTGTTTTGTTTTTCTCTTCCTCTGTGACTTTTAAAGCTGCAGTAGGCAAGATCACTTACATGGTTACATCGCTGATTGTTTGGGTTCATCCTAAAAGCTCCTCTGGTCAGATCCACATGTTTCATATGTGACAGATGACTTGAATCTGCATATTTTCTATATGTTTTTATCTCTCTCTCTCTGAACTGTTCCGTGATTGGTCAAATTTTTATGCTACTTTTGTCACCAGGGATGTCCGATAATATTTGCCCGATATCAGCCTATTAATGTAATCGATATCAGTATCGTTTTATTCTGCCGATAATGAAAACCAGAGAAATTAATACCTCCAAAATGTGCATTTAAATGCTTGGTATATATTTTTGCAGTCAAAGCCTTTAGGGAGGTTTTACAAATATGAAACTCCATGAAGGGTTAGGGTTAAAAATATAGAATATAAAGATCTATGAAAGGCTTTTATAGATCTTTATATTCACAATAAAAGTACACAATATGACCTAATATTAGTTTTGTGGGGGGAAAAAGTCTTTATATATCGGGTATATTGGTTTCAGTTGATATCGGAATCATAAATTATGTACTGGACAATATCGGCATATCAAATATCGGGTAAAAAAAAATATCTCACATCCCTAGTCGTCACTGGAAAAGTCGTGACGTCCGACAACCAGAATCCAAACTGTAGATCCGTTAAAAAAAGATTCTCAAAAAAATCCTGAAAGCGTGCGAAATTTCTCCATATTTAACAGGAGTCTGGTGTATTTAGCGACAGCACCGCTCTCTTTGACTCTATAAGAGATATATGCTGCGTTCCATTTACATTGGAACTCGGAAGTCAGAGCTGGGAGTGATGTCACAAACGGTGTAGCAACATTTCTACAGTTACAGTGTTGTTTACGTCAACGATGACGATGACGAAATCTTTTCGCTGACGCCACTTTTTTTCATGACGATAACGACACGGTGACGAGACAAACATGACTCTTTGATGACGAGACGTGTGTGAGTTTTCGTTGACGAGACGAGAATGGACGAATATGTCAGTGGGTGGTCTGTCAGATGTTTGAAACGCATGACATTTCGTTTTTTCGGCCAATCACCTGACGGTCACAGAGAAAGCACATGGCTACTTAATATGCATGTTCCCCACTACTGCTTCTGCAGTGTGTGTGTGTGTGTGACACCCGACACTTATGTAAGTGGAGTCGTCAGCATTTTAAGCTAGCGATCTTTATGCTAACGTGTTGGCAAACAAC
This sequence comes from Microchirus variegatus, assembly GCF_963457635.1. Lineage (NCBI taxonomy): Eukaryota > Metazoa > Chordata > Actinopteri > Pleuronectiformes > Soleidae > Microchirus > Microchirus variegatus. The sequence goes on from NC_139811.1 coordinate 3,860,965, forward strand.
AGACAGATGGATTAATTAGGGACATGACAATCACTGACACAGTTGTTAGTAGTAGTGGCTAAAGTTAGCTTTTGTTACGCTAACGTCAATTCATTATGTGTGTGTGTTTCTTTAGCAGCATGTTTAGCCATGTTTACATTCAGTGACAGTGTGGTGATCTCTTTGTGTGTAATAATAGCCAATCTACGAGCTCACAGTGTGTTGAACTTATAGATCTGCTGCTATTTTCACAACTTATGTGCGACACTGCCCAACAACAATCTCTAATACTTATTTACCTAAATATATTTGTTAAAAGACTATACTTCTTTTTTCGACTAAAACTAGACTAAAACCCTTTTGAGTTTTTGTCGACTAAAACTCGACTAAAACTATTACATATAGAAGTGGCTAAAATGTGACTAAAACTAATAAGCATTTTCGTCCAAAAGACTAAGACTAAGACTAAATCTAAGATGGTTGTCAAAAACAACACTGTACAGTTAAGAGTTATTTACTGCATAAACCAATAAAAGCTAAGCGCTACTAGCGGTGTTTGTACGGCGGCAGCCATCTTGGAAGCGCGGTGAGGTTTCCGAGTCAGAAAATCTGAGTTCATGACGCTGGGAAAAAAAAGTTCCCACGACAGATGTAACACAACAATAGAGGTGCATTCAGGGAACCTCGTAAATGTCAATACCTGACCAAACACACAAACTCCAGCCTTTTGCAAATACATTCAAGGAACATGGTGAATATAATTACTTATGTAAACACTGACGCAAACAAAGGCCTCCTGAACCAGAGGCCGATCACGTGCTATTTTAAAATATTCTACTCGACTTGTGGAGGGTCGACACTAGCTGTTAGCGAGCTCTACTGGCTAACAGCTAGCATCAACTTTGGTGAAGTGCCTGTGTGTGACACTTGGATCGTGACTGTAGGCCGACTCTCTCTCTCTCTCTCTCTCACTGTGACATTTCCACAGGAGGCCGCCCTGCCTCACCAATCCAAGCCTCGCTACCTCCACATCGCCAGCAACAAGACCAACCGCTGGGGTCACCAGCGCTCCTACAGGCTGCAGGTGTACACCTTTGCAGGGGACCACCTCCCTGAGAGCGAAGCTGAGGAGAAGGCCATGTCCTGGGCCAGGTGAGACAGCAGCACGGTCTGGAGAAGAAACCATTCAACTGTCATTCATTTCGCTAACCTGGACGAAACGGTGTTGTAGCATTGTTGCCTCACAGCAGGAAGGTTAGCGGTTTGAATAATGGTTGGACCACGGGCCTTAAAAAACATGCAAATTAGGCCACTCTACAGTAAAGGGACCATACACTCTTGGAAATAAAAGTAGAACCGTATAAGGTTCTTCTGCTTGTCCTCATAGGAGAACCCTTTTTGGCTCCAGGTAGAACCTTTTTTATAAAGGTTCCACCAAGAACCCGTTTAAAAATCTTTATTCAAGAAAGGGGGTTTTAAAGGGTTCTCTGGATCAAAATGGTTCTTACTGGAACCATTAGTGTTACCAAGAACCCTTGAAAAACCCTTTATTCGGGAAAAGGGTTTTTCAGAAGCAAATGGTTCCAGGTAGAACCTCGGCCCTTGTAGAAGAACACTTTTGGAAGCCTTATTTCTAAGAGAGTAGAATGTGTGAATGTGAGAGCGAATGGTTGATAGTCTCTGTACGGACTAAGTCCTAAACAAAGTCCAGTACTGGTTGCTGATACGGAGGATTTAAGTTCCAGACGTGCGCCCAGTGCGCTCGAACATAACAGAGGAGAAAGTTCAGTTGTGTTTACAATTATATACGCAGGTTTATTTTCCGTTAACGCTAACTCAAAATAACAAAAGCATACCAGGCACAGTCGAAAACTGTTTCCCAAATCAACAACAACCTGTGTCTGTGTTTCACTGGGTTAAAAAAAGCATAACTGGGCTCCCCGGAGGTCAATTGAACCACACAGTAAATACAGCCCCCTACTGGCACGGAGTAGAATTACATGACATAATACAAAGTGCATATGGCTCATACAGTCTCTAAATGGACAAACATTTACTGCACCGTCCATCTGTTCCTGTGGCCCTCGTGTGGAAGATAAAAGGATAATTGAAGAATATTCTTATAATAAACAAGTCACAAATGAGGATTAATATACCTTTTGTGAAGCTTGTGTTTGGCTTTAGTCATCAGGGGGTAATCTCATCATTTTATATACATCAGGACAGCGGCCTCCGAGACCCTGTTTCAACCTGGTGTGAACATCTGTCTTAAAGGTGAAGTAAGTAGTTTATAGTGCCATCTAGAGGAGAGGCTGAAATTTACAACAAACAACTGCTCCTCTGCTCACCCCCCCCCCCCCCCTTCCCTGAGCGCTACGGTGTCCTCAGTCGGTCAAATGTCGTCCTCGTCGTCTTTCTCCGTGTCAGCAGATGAGGTTCGTGAGGTGAGGGAGAGGGCGGAGCTACCGCGGCCGTAGCAGACGAAGCGGAGAGAGAGGAGGCGGGACTTCTGCTACAAGTAAAGAGACGCTTGATTTGCTCTCTCGCGTTTGTCCTTACAGGCTCCCGTAGAAACATGGTGTCTCGCTGCTAACAGTGGCTATGCAACCGCGGCCCGCGACCATGTTATTTTACATGACTTTTTGAAACACTACGAAAACGAAACAAAAACTATTATACTAGCGACTAGACAATGCAGGAGCACATAATATGTATAAAAAGGTGGATTTTGGGTCATATAAACCCATACATACTACGCAGTGTCCCTTTAAATCATCCAATCATGCTCATGCAAACACATTTCTGAGCATAACTCCTAAAATTAACGGTAATTCGCACCTACACAACAGCCTTTTGTTTCCTGGTGTTACAGGTACAGGTACAGGCACCGCAATACAAACAAGTTTTATTGTGGGAAATGTCATCGAGAAAAGAAAAGAGTCTTTCAGTCAGAAGAGAATCAGTTTGTTTTCCTTCCATGAGCAGACAAGATTCTTTACCAATATTTACCCGGGCGGGAGGAACTCCAGGCTTTTACGTCTGTGATACGATGTTCCTGTTTACTCAAAATTATGTGTCTTGAAAGCACCTGCTGGATGTAGCACAGCAAACATGCGTGACTCATAGATCACATACAGTAGATGTCCTTCGATGTTATGGTTCAACAGTATTGCGTTTTCGTCCATGGTTCAGGAGACGTGGCTGTACCGTGAGCATCGGTTAGGGGTGGCCGATAATAGAAGGTTTATGCGTAACTGCGTAAGCGTCTGGAGGATCCTCATGCTAATGATCCAAAACACATTCTGACGTCCTGCAAAGAAATCCAAACAGAAACTCTCCTAAAACTCACAAGTTCAACGGATGCAAGAATTGTGAAGCTGCCATGAAAAATAAGGGCTCCTATGTTAATATGTGGGAGCCCATGTGGGAGCCCGTTCCTGGGTTCCTGGGTTCGAGCCCCGTTTGGGGGCAACCTCGGAACAGGGGCCTTTCTGCAAGGAGTGCATGTTCTCCCCGTGTGTGCGTGGGTTTTCTCCGGGTTCTCCGGCTCCTCCCACAGTCCAAAAACATGCGATATGGGGATTAGGTGAATTGACCACTCTAAATTGACCGTAGGTGTGAGTGTGAGTGAATGGTTGTTTGTCTCTATATGTGGCCCTGCGATGGACTGGCGAACTGTCCAGGGCGTACCCCGCCCATCGCCCAATGTCTGCTGAGATAGGCACAGCACCCCCCCCGCGACCCTCTGGTGGAGGAAAAAGCGGTAGATGATGGATGGATGGATGTTAATATGTAGATGTTTTTGATTGAAATAGCTTTTGATTTCAGTAAATACGACCGACTAATGCTGCAAATGACCTTTTTCAGGTCTTTACAACCTATAAAAGTGTTATGGAACTCCATTGTGCGTAATCATTTGGAACACGGTGCATTTTATTTTGAAAAAAAAACACCTTTTATGATTGGGATGTTTGTCCAATAACATTCAAATGACACTCTAATGACTTGAAAATGATGCTGACTGTCATTCGCATCGAAAATCAGAGAATTTGCATAATAATTTGGAACATAAGAGCATTCACTCTGATCTGTTGTCACTGAGATACACACATCCATTGTTAGAGATTGGGGATTTCTTAGAAATCAGTGTGTAGATTTTTACCAAACTTTATTGACAACATACTTGGCTGATCAAAGAAAATCCAGATTGATAGGTAACAAAACGTGTATGTGTACCGTCAGCGCTGATACCGTTAGCCCAGGGGTGTCAAACATACGGCCCACGGACCTGAACCGGCCCACCCAAAGGGTTCAATCCGGCCTCGCAGGATGAGTTTGTTAGCTTTTCACAGTATGATTAATCATACTGTGAAAAGCTGGGACTAAATCTTTTGTGCCTTTTGTGCCTTTTGTGGATCCACTGTGATCTGTGCGTTGTGTAAACGCTAAACTTGTGCATCAAATTGTTGAAATTGAGCAAATTTTCCTCTCGAAATTTCAGGTTGTTCATAATAGGTTTTTGTAAAAGGATTGTCGTTTAGTCAGGCTTCCTTCTTCTTGAGAACAACAGGCGATGAGATGGTGAATCAGAATGAGACTCCGTGACACAAGACTTTTCACCAAACAAAGAGATGTCGAGTGTTAATTCCCAGCGCTGCAGCTTGCTTCGGAGAGCTTCAGCCAAATTCTCCAGAAGCTCTAACTAACAGTAAGCAAAGATCTCAAGACCCAGCTTGTTAAGGCCTATCTGCCCCTCCTGCTATAAATCATATCTTTCCAGCTTCTAGCTTCAGTCTCTCAGAGGAGCCTCTTTTCGACAAAAACGAGGTCAACTGTTTGACCCGGGTGTCCATTTTCTGGTCAACTGAAGCCCACATACGGAAATGTTCAAATACGGCCAGCAGACGTCCATATGTGGCCAGGTACGCTGGTTATTTGTACGCTCTTTTCCTTTAATAAACGGACTGCTCCAGATCGACTGTAGGCGCGTTAAACGGTGCTAAAAAAAGGAGCTAGCGGAGCTTCATGGAAATGTGTCGTGCGTAAACGTGCATTAACGGCGTGCCCTGGGATTTATATGTTATTTGGCTATTGTTTTACTGGTCCGACCCTCTCGAGATCAAATTGCGTTGCAAGTGTGCCCTTGAGCAAGGCACCTAACCCCCTCACTGCTCCCTGAGCGCCGCTGAATGGCGCTCACTGTGTGCTGTGTGTGTTCACTAACTCACAGATGGGTTAAATGCAGAAATTGAATTTCCCCACTGCGGGACTAATAAGGGATCTTAATCTTAATCACTATTGGCCAGTTGTCCTTCTCACGTCATAACCACACGATTTGAACCTTGTCTCCAGGTATAAAGTCGCCATCACTAAGCACAAGGACTCAGAACAGAGCAGCAGCTCTCTGTACAATCAGAACGACATGTGGAACCCCGCGGTCGACTTCAGCAAGTACATCGAGGACAACGAAAGCATTGAAGATGAGGTGAGTGTGGAAGCTTATCGCTTACTTACCGCTTACCGGTCCCTTGATCGGGTTGGTTTGGCTAAGGTTAGGTGGGTCCATTCAGGGATATTGTCATCCCACGTCTTCCTCTGTCTTCCTCTTCTCTTCCACCGTGCCCTGCAGCATTACCTTTGATAGAGCCTTGCCTTCAGTTACGTGGCCGTACCATTTTCATCTTCCTTCTTTTGACGATGCTCAACAGGCACTTGTTCATTTGGGATGTGATCACGGTTAAAGTTAAATTTAGTGACGTCCGGTACGCTCTTAGAGATAAGGGTTCCAAAAGGGTTCTTCTACAAGGGCTGAGGTTCTACCTGGAACCATTTGCTACCCTTTTCAAGGGTTCTTGGTAACACAAATTTTGACCCAGAGAACCCTTTAAAACCCCTTTCCTGAATAAAGGGTTTTAAAAGGTTTCTTGGTGACACTAAGGGGTTCCAGGTGGAAGCTTTATTAAAAATGTTCTACCTGGAGCCAAAAAGTGTTCTCCTATGAGGACAAGCCGAAGAACCTTATGGATCTACTCAGAGGTGGAAAAAGTACTAAAATATTGTACTCAAGCAAAAGTACCAATACTTTGATGAAATATTACTCAAGTAGAAGTCAAAAGTAGTTCATTTGAAATGTACTTTAAGTAAAAGTTACTTAGTTACTTTACGTGGGGTGTGAGGGTAGTAGAAATATGACAAGGGATCAGAAATCCAAAACTATTTTGGAGCTCACGCGCCCGGCACGACACAGGATATTACATCAGTTTTGGTGCGCGCCATCTATGTTCACGCTCCAGTGCTGGTGCTAATCACATCATCATTCGTCTGGTTCTGGTGTATATTTTCCCCATGTAGATCTTCATTGTGCTGAATGTTTATTTTTACTCAGTAACAGATAGGATTTATAAAGTAACTAAGTACAACACTTGAGTCAATACATACTCAAGTAAAATACAAAATCCTGATTTTAAATTGTACTTAAAAAATACAAAATACACAAAAAAAAGAATTCAATACAGTACATTAAGTAAATGTATTTTGTTACTTTCCACCTCTGGTTCTACTTAGCACTTTAATTTTGTAAGAGTGTAGCGACTCGTCTCTATGTGCTAGGATTCTTCTTTGCAGTTCGGCTGTCGATGTCCAGGTCTGACAATCGTAAAGAAAGGTTTAAAGGTGCATTATGTAATAAATCTAAATCACCAACAACAACAGTACAGACAAAATATTTGCATTAAAAAAAAATATTTTGCAGACTGCAAATCATGTTTATGTTTTGAAATCATATTTTTGGCATGTGGCGCCACCTACCGCCCTCTATCAATCATTGCAGTCAGTAGAGTCTCAGCTACCGAGCAACCACGGGTTGCCAGTTACGTCAGAAAACGAAACCTAAAAGACCTCTGTATTTTGAATTTGAGTGTAGTAACCGTTTTTTGGCCACATTCTTACATATGGCGCCTTTAAATCACATGTGCCCGCAGTAGCCTGACCTTGGATTTCAGGGTAATGTTCCTGTTCCTCCAGACGGTTCTCAGCCTTTGTTAACGGAACACAGACTGCACATCGTAACTAAAAGGAAGTTTGTGTGCGTCTCTGCAGGACCTGGTCGCCTGGGTGACCGCCGGCTTCCTGCACATCCCGCACGCCGAGGACATCCCAAACACGGTAACCGTGGGCAACGGGGGCGGCGTCCTGCTGCGGCCCCACAACTACTTTGACGAGGACCCGTCGGTGGACTCTCCCGACGCGGTGTATTTCAGCCCCGGCAGCGAGGACAGCTGCGAGAACAACAGGATGGCCTGCCTCGCTCAGGAGACCTGCAGCCCCGTGCTGGAGCCCTTCACTTACCACGGCTTTGAAGGAGTCATGAGGTTTGAGGACTGGAAAGACAGCGACTGAGGTCACCGAGGTCACCGAGGTCACCGAGGTCAGCTCTGTCTGATTTTGGATTGATCGGAAATGGAGAAGATTGATAGCATTTTAATGGGGGGGGTGTGGTGGGGAGGGGGGGCGGGGCTTAGAAGCTCCTCAGTCCATGAAGTAGCAGAGCTAGCGTTGGGGGATCAGGACAAAATGTGTCACGTCGTAGTCGATTCAAGTCATTTTTTTTTTTTGGACTCCCCCGAAGCCAGATGTTGTGCTGTGACGACACAAATGAAGAATAACGACTTCCTGTCTGCTGTGAATAATATAAGCAGACAGGTCACAATCTGCAGTCTCACTATTAGAACGTCACTAATTCTTTATTTTTGATTATTTTATTGTTTTTTAGATGTCACTAATTCTTACACACTGGACCTTTAAATAAAACAAAATGTTTGTTTTTCTTAGGCTTTTTTTTCCGACACGGAATCCTTGCTTTTAAAGCGTTTTCCATCCTCACAAAACTCACAGAGACAGAAAATAAGAAGTTTCCATAAAGCAAATAGACCGAACAATCATGTACAGTATGTGCTCTTCTACTTCTCAAAAGTAGTGTATTTGTTGTAAAAGACAAGGGTGGCATTTCCCCCCACTCTGGGACCTATTTGTCCAAAAAATAAAAAGCAGATAATGATTCAATTAAAAACTTAAGTGGATTCTACTGAACTTGTTTTCATGTGTATGGCCCCCTGTGATAAGCCTTTGGAAATCTACTCTTAGCATCGATGTTAGTGTTGGTTATCGCTTGTTCCTGTTCCCATAGCGGACGTTTTCCTGAAAATGTCGTTCAAATCCGTCCGTGACTTTTTCGAGTTCTGTTGCTAACTAACAGACAAACAAACAAACAAACACCGGCGAAAACATGACCTCCTTGGTGGAGGTAACCAGACGTTTACAGCTGGAATAGCTGTTTACCACGTTAACAATGTATAGAGTGTGTTTCTGGTTCATTTAATGTTAGATTCAATGAAAAAAAAGTGCTTTCTTTCAAAAATAAGGACGTTTCTAAGGCCCACTTTACGTTACGCTTTTTCGCGACAGTGGGAACCCCGTGTAAAGAGAATTCCCGATGTCTTCAAATTCTCTCCCGACAACTGCGAAGTAGTCGCCCGGGAACTCAGCGGGAGTCCCCGACAACTTCAAAGTGCGTATAAAGAGAACGCGTCGGGGCTTCGCGACAGTGGAAGGTCAGGGTTTAGGCGATTAGCATATAGCGCGCGCTAATTAGCATATAGAGCGGGACTTTTGTTCCCAAAAAAAAATGGCGGGGGTGAAGGAGGGAGCGCTGGACGCTGGACGCTGTACGCGGAGCACCTCCGAAACCAAGTGCCTGATCATTATCTGACGAGATCCAGAAGAAGCTGGAGTCATCCAGGAACAAGACGTAAAAATGCAACAGCGGATGTGGGAGGCCGGCTACGGTCGTACAGTCGAGTAGGTAAAGAGGAAAGTTGGAAGCGCCGCGGGTGTGCTGCCAGATTTCCGGGGCGGTGAGTCTAAAGACGTCCTGACAGCGGGAAATCTCGCCGCTGTAGCGAAAAGCGTAATGTAAAGGGGGCCCTAAGCGAGCCCAAACTTTTGAACGGCAGTGTACCAGTATGGAGCACGTGTGCACTTACATGTAAAATGAACAAAGTTTTGAGTTGATAGTAAAGTTAAAGATTAAACTTTAGCGCGTTTCCATGACGACTCACTGGAAAAAGACGCACGTGACGTCATGTTTTACGTGACTCTCGACTGTTAAAATGAGTCTCTAAAGTAACGCTAACGTTTAAAAACAGATGCAGCACACAGCTACGCTGGTTATTTGTTAGCGCTGCTCTTTTCCTTTAATAAACAGACGGCTCGAGTTCCACTGTAGGCAGCGCTAACGGTGCTAAAAAAGGAGCTAACTGGTAAACGGCGCCTGGACTCCAAAAAAGACGCCCGTGACGTCATGTTTTACGTGACTCCCCGACTGTTAAAATGAGTCTCTAAAGTAACGCTAACGTTTAAAAACAGATGCACACATACGCAGTTACACAGCTACGCTGGCTATTTGTTAGCGCTGCTCTTTTCCTTTAATAAACAGACGGCTCCAGTTCCACTATAGGCAGCGCTAACGGTGCTAAAAAAGGAGCTAACTGGTAAACGGCGCCTGGACTCCAAAAAAGACGCGCGCAACGCCATGTTTTACGTGACTCCCCGACAGTTAAAATGAGTCTCTAAAGTAACGCTAACGTTTAAAAACAGATGCACACATACGCAGTTACACAGCTACGCTGGTTATTTGTTAGCGCTGCTCTTTTCCTTTAATAAACAGACGGCTCCAGTTCCACTGTAGGCAGCGCTAACGGTGCTAGAAAAGGAGCTAACTGGTAAACGGCGCCTGGACTCCAAAAAAGACGCGCGCAACGCCATGTTTTACGTGACTCCCCGACTGTTAAAATGAGTCTCTAAAGTAACGCTAACGTTTAAAAACAGAAGCACACATACGCAGTTACACAGCTACGCTGGTTTATTTGTTAGCGCTGCTCTTTTCCTTTAATAAACAGACGGCTCCAGTTCCACTGTAGGCAGCGCTAACGGTGCTAAAAAAAGGAGCTAACTGGTAAACGGCGCCTGGACTCCGGCGTCGCGGCACGTAAACGTGACGTTGCGCGCGTGTCTTTTTCCGGTCAGTCGTCGCGGAAACGCGTCATGCGCTAACGTGCGTTGACCTAGTGCCCAGCGCTATGATTCAGCGTCGGCGTCGCTGTCGCGATGTAATAGATCTTCCCTTCCCCAGTTAAACGTACTGTGATCACTGTGTTTGTCCGTCACACTTTTAACCGACGGTTTAAATCCAGTATTGGTTTACTGTCCGTCACTGATGATCCGTGTGTTCTCGTGTCTCAGGCGATAAACGTGGCACTTTGGCTGTTGTTGAAAGGACCTGGATTGAGAAAAAAATGTTTGTATAGTTCTGATAAATCAATAAATAAATCAGATTTTTAACTATGTTGTTTTTGCTTTATACATCAATATAACCTTTTTTTTTACAGTCCTGAGTTCTGAATCAGCTGCTTCTGTCGTTTCTACATCCTCGTCTGTTTCCCTCTGGTCCAACTCCAAAGTTGCATAACACTGAATTTTTGCAGCCGCTAAGGAGTTGTGAGACGGCAAACTTTTTTCTCCCCTATTGCTCCAGTGAGTGAATCCTGAGCTCAAGGAGAAAAGATAGGAATCACCAAACGTTCCACTTCCACTCGTCATTTAGAGACGTATAGGGAATCTGTCTGTTATCACCGATCTCGCTCATTCCTCAGTCAGAATATCTGGGACTGAGAACAGCTTTCTTCACATGAGACGCGTCATTTTTCTGTGGAAAAGAAAGCACACTTCAAAAATTACTATTTTAAGGATCTGGCTTCTTGGAAAAGGGGGGGGGGGGTGCATGAGGGCAGAAGGGGGAGGGGAAAACAAACATAAAGACGGGAAGCAGCCCGACTACAACCAACACACAACATACAAAAAAAACACAATAGTTATATTGTGAAAAAGTGATTATTCGAGACGGCACGATGTATAGCAGTAGAATAAAATAGAGTTTCATTCTGTTAAACCTGGCAGGGTCAGAGGTCACGTGGAGTTTACTCAAAGTGTTCTGAGCGGTGCAATTGACAAAAAAGCATCTGCTGATGAGAAGCAGGCCTGGCAGGACAACATTTGTGGATTTACATAAAGCTCGACAAGACTCCAGAGAGACGTCTGACTCTTAGACGTCCATCGGTCCTCCGTTAGTTCGTAAGTAAGTGACTGTGAATTGAAAACATGTGTAACCCCCGCACACCCCCCCCCCCCCCCCCCCCGTTTTCTCCTTCACGTCGTGAATGAAGTGTGTGTAGAGCAGTGAATCGCTGTGGAGTCTGCCATCTGGAAATAATCGAACAGGAATGGCTTCAATGGAAGGACATGATGACGGGGAGCAGGAAAACACAACACTGAGTGAAGGCAGCGCGACATGACTGGACCGCAAGGAACATCACAAAACAAAGGTGACAAAGGTTATATGTATATATATGTATGTGTATCTATATGTATGTATATATATATGTATGTATATATATGTATGTATGTATATATGTATGTATATATATGTATGTATGTATATATATGTATGTATGTATACTTATATATGTATGTATGTATATATGTATGTATGTATATATGTATGTATGTATATATATGTATATATATGTATGTATATATGTATGTATATATATATGTATGTATATATATATATGTAAGTATATATATATATGTATGTATGTATATATGTATGTATATATATATGTATGTATGTATGTATGTGTATATATATATGTATGTGTATATACATGTATGTGTATATATATGTATGTATGTATATATATATGTATGTATATATATATATGTATGTATGTATATATATGTATGTATGTATATATATGTATGTATGTATGTATATGTATGTATATATATATATATGTATGTATATATATATATGTATGTATATATATATATATGTATATATATATGTATGTGTATATATATATATATATGTATGTATATATATGTATGTATATATATATATGTATGTATGTATATATATATATATGTATGTATATGTTAAATGAGTAAATCATGTCTTTTACTACATGCATAGAGGATAGACCCTGTTACCAAGATGGTCTATAATGTTCTCTACTTTTCCTTCAGATAGGGTTATATATCATATATATATATACATATATACAGTCACATCAAAGCATCTTACAAACACAATAAAACATCAAAGTTACAACAAGACAAAACACTTTGTTTATGAGCCACAAATGTTGCCCTGTGCACCTCATGTTGACCCCTGGGTTACAGTCCCCACAGCATGTGTTCACAGCTTGACTGCTGGTTAATTGTTATCTTAAACAACATACAGGAACCCTTAAGGCCACATTATACTTCTCCGACTGCGTATGCGTTATCCGTCTGCGTCACCACGGAGACGCCTCGAGCATTTATACTTCTGCGTCGTGGTGACGGACACTCGCTGCAATTTCCCGCCCGATCAGTAGGGGTCGCTGCGCAAGGTACACTAAACCCACTACGAGAAAACTATTTATTTACCACATTGTGTATATATATATGTGTGTGTGTGTGTATATATATATATATACGAAATACAAAATACAAGGACACACAAAAAAGATTGCGATCCCCTGGCAAGAAAAGGCCATTACAGAAATGGAATGTGTGCAACAGTAGATTTACAGCCACACTCATTTTTAGTCTGAAAGCCATTGCACAAGCATTTCTCTTCTTTCCTGTGGGAACTGGTTCTAATCCAAATATATTCATGGGTGAAAAGTAAACAAGTCAGTCCACTAGAAACGGCTTCTTCACCAGCTAATTAGTTGAAATTAGTAATCTAAGAAATTTATGTAGAGATGTTGAGATGAGCGTTGTTACTTTGGTTGCCAGTTTGTTTGCTAAGTAATAATCCATCATTGATAGACTAAACTCAGCTCACTGTCAAAATGCATCAGGGTAAATGGATCATTTCCTGATTTTCAAAAATTCATGAAAATTATTCTTTAAGAGATTTGCGAATATTTTCAACGGATCCTTGTTCAGGGTGATACTGACTATTATGATGGTAAATTTCAAGTCATTCCGAGATACTTTTGTTTTTTAGACTAAACTCAGCTCACTGTCAAAGTGTATCAGGGCAAATGGATAATTTCCTGATTTTCAAAAATTAATTTAAATTATTCCTTAAGTGATATGCGAATAATTTCAACAGATCCTTGTTAAGGGCGATACCGACTATTATGATGGTAAATTTTAAGTCATTCCGAGATACTTTAACTTTTTTTGTAAAAACTCAGCTCAATGTCAAAGTGCATCAGGGCAAATGGATCATTTCCTGATTTTCAAAAATTCATGAAAATTATTCTATAAGAGATATGCAAATATTTTCAACGGATCCTTGTTCAGGGTGAACACTTTTACCGCTTTCTTGGTGTTTTAAAGTTCTGTTTTTGGACTAAAGTTTTAAAACTTCACTTCATTGTAAGATGTGACCTCCTTTGTTGACAAACATGTCAGGGTTATTTTTGCATTTCCACTCGCAAAGTTTGAAATTTGAAGTCTTGTTGAGACAAACACAGACGTCACGCTCAAAACGGCTAAAATATAAGCTCATATCATAATAATAAAAGACAAAAACAAGTTGGAGGTGAGCTGGAAATGTTCAGGTGTGAATTTCACTTCATGCTGTATGATGACAATTGCGCCACCTGGTGTCCACACTCAGACACTGTCCTCTGTGGACATGGATTCCTCTTCCATTCTCTTTGCTGAACAGGACTTCCTGTTTGTTACTGTGGGGTGAATTTAACGTGTTTTATTTGTAACTTAAGACATAAATTAGGTGATCAGAAAGTGTTTTTCAAGTATAGCCATTTTTTTAGTCAATTATTTATATATTATCTATCTATATATATATATAGATTGGTCATCTCTAAATTATACAATAATCATATTAACAATAAACATAAAATGGTGAATTATTTTTGGTGAAATTACATTTTAAGACGATTCATGATGAGCATTCTATCTTTGTGTAAATACAGTATATATGTGTGGTGTAGAAGAACGTGTAATTGCACCTGTATTCAAACTCTTAAGTGCAGAATTAACTCACTTTATTGTAATAAACACATTAATTTCCTTCCTTAAAATAAAAATTATAATTATAATAATTTATATATATATTATAAATAAATTATAATAAAATAAATGACTGTGACACAACAGTCGTAAACGTTAACGTGAAGAAGCAACACTATTATGTAATATTCACAAGTTTACATGGAGGGAGGTAAACACACAGCTCGTACCATATTCTTGATTACAAGTACGCGCATACATACGTTATGTGCGTATATATGTCACACCAGTACAAAATAACACGTATTAATAACAACAGAAACCTATAAAGTGTTAAAATAAGCGTTAGCTGAGTGACACGAAATGTACCAAACCGGTGTTTCCACGGAAACGTTTAAAGTGACGGACAATTCGCGCCGCGCCCACTCGCAGAAACGTCACTTCCTGTCTGTGGATTCAGTCGCTGTCACACTTCAAATACAAAAAAAACACCGCCGTTTTCTTCACAAACTCGTTGACTTCACTTTATCACGGAAGCGCTGACGTTTATACGAGAGTTTTCTTTGGAAGAAAAAGACGATTTTGTTTTGTTTTCTACTTTGTTTGATTGTTTTTTAACGATGGCGTGTGAAGGGAACGGGATGTCCGGTAAGTTTGTCACAAAACTCTCACTGAGAAAACTCTCAGAAAGGAAGTCATTTGCAGCTCTAAAGACGTGTTTTCTACCTTATTCCGACACAGATGAGAGGATTGGAGCAGCACTCATCAAAGAGTAAGTTTACTTTTATTTCCCACTTTTTAAAAACAAGCAAACTTATATTTAAAAAACGTTTTACTCTCAATGTTGTGAATCGATGAATGGTTTGGTCCATACAATGTCAGAAAATGTTAAAAAAACGTTGATCAGTGTTTGTCAAAGCTGGAAATGATGTTCTTGAATGTCTTGTTTTGTTCACAAACCAAAATTTTTGTTACGTGGAGCAAAGAAACCTAGAAAATATTCACATTTAAGAAGCTAAAACAATCAGAAATCAGGTTTTAATGATGAAAAAAGCTTCAAATTCAGATTCAT